>NC_142121.1:2175000-2515000 GCF_056152115.1 Neolamprologus brichardi | reverse complement strand
ATATTAGTTTGTTTGTTTGTTTTTTAACTTAGACTACCAGTGAAATACAATAATGTTCATATTTAATTTTAAATACAATTTTGAATAAGTTCAGTTTGCAAAATTAAGTAATTTCAACAAAATCTTGGATTAAATTATGGTCTGTATTTCAGTTACATTGACCAAGCATGTCAGTGTTATTTACTCAGTTTTTTTGCGTGGTTTTCACTTAACCTTAAATTTGTTTTTAACTCATGATTTCTGTTAGATTTACTCAATTTTTTCATGTTTGTGTAACAACTACAATTATTCATTTCAACTTAATTTGTTTAAGCTTTAGTTATTCAACTGATTAAGTATATTGAACAGATTTGACTGGTTTCCAAAATACTCAATATTTTTAAGTGTAAAAGTGTTGCATCAAAAGTTTAAGTAAATGTCAGTTTTTGTTTTTAGAGTGTAAGATGCTTTTTTTTTTTTTTTTTTTTTTTTTTTTTTTTCTGCCTGTCCCATTTGGTTCTTTAGCCGTCAGAATTGTTGTCTGAAGACCAACAAGGATACCCAATGGATTTATTTTGCCAAATGGATCATCATGGCATTGCCGTATTGGTCCATTTGATCGACCTTTGTTTTTATTATTTATTTTATTTTATTTTCAGTTGTTACAGACGGGACAGACATGAGTGAGGGATAGGAAAGGGAGAAAGAAAGAGGAAGGAAAAGAAAAACAGAAGGGGAGAGGGACAGTGAGAAAGGGGGGAAAAAAAATATCTCCGGGATCACCTGTTGAGAGAAAAAGAATAGAAAACAAGCAAAAAAAAAAACAAAACAAAGCAACATACTATACACAACACCATCGCATTAATCTAGCTAAGTGTAAACAGCAGTAAATACTAAATATTGAATGTTGTTGTGTAGCACGCAGGACAGACAGCGCACAATGTGCTTTGAAGTAGCAGCCAAGAAAGGTGTGATTTAAGTCTACGAACAGTGAACACCCGTGTGCACACCTGTGTGGGTCGGCGCGCTTGTATTCAAATGGTTTCCCCATGTAATGGTCTGCAAGAGGATGTAGAGAGCCATAGCCCTGTCCCCCAGGGCATGAAGCAGGCATGGAGGAGATCCAGGCCCCAGACATCCAGAGGCCCCAGAGTGCAAGAGCCCAAGGAGGACCACCGGAGGGGCATCCGTGCCACCTTCATGGGAAGGGCTGAGGATCCCCAGAGTGTAAGATGCTTAATTCTGCCTGAGCAGAGTAAAACAATGATGAGCCTTCTCAGATAGACCATAGAGAAGCCACAGCCAACCATGGAACAGGACGTGTGGCAAGAAGGAGACAGCAGAATAATAGAAAATGCAGACGACCGCAGAGAAACACTGACGTGGACTACACACTTTATCCCGTTACATTACACAGTCGATTATTAGGTGTGACGTCCCTGAGACTCTGAGTCTACGTCTACACTAATCCGGATAAATTTGAAAACTGTGTTTTCATCTAAAAACGCTCCACGTGAACACCGGTGTTTTCAGTTGTTTCTAAACAGTTGTTTGTCCACTGAAACGTTTACGTTCCAGTCCTGCGCATGCGTGAAATGCAACACAATTCCACCTGCATTATTTCTGTCTGATGTTTAGTTACTTTCCGACTCTTTGAAACGTTGAGGAAAAGCACCGAGTTTTTTAAATGGACTAACAATGAGGTGGCGTTGTTGCAGTAACAAAAGTACAAAGTTGCAAAAGCGAGCGAGAGTTAAAAAAATTGAAGATAAGCTATCTGAAGCAAACTGATATTAATCTTTAATAGGGCAAACAAAACAACTGCTGTGTAATGCCCTCCGCTATCTTAGTGTAATTGGTCACATGACTGCATCACATGACTAAAATGCATCATTGTTTCCGAAAGCCCGTGGTTACGCTGTCCACACTGCGACACAAAAACTGCATTTTTAAATATGTCCACTTTGGAGACATTTTCAAAACGCTGCATTTTCCTTGACCAAAAACGCCAAAATGGAGAGAAAAAGATGCGTTTTCAAACAAAAACTTTTTAGCGTGGATGTGGCCTGAGTGACAGGATGTGCAGTGCTTCCCAGCACTTCTTCTTCACTGTGATATACTATTGCACACCTAAGGAGCTTGGAAAGAAAAGCGTCTGGACTTCTTTAAGTTGCTTGAAGACGTTTCACCTTCATCCGAGAAGCTTCTTCAGTTCTAAGGTCAAATGGTGGAGAGTCCCAGATTTAAGCCCTGTGGGAGTGTCCCACCAAGAGGGTCCTGGACCCTCTTTTGATCCTCTACCCTATCACACAAGTCAAGGTGTGAAAACAGGTGTGGATCACAATAACAGGTTTCAGGTGAGCTCATTGTGAAACCTGGCCCCACCCTATCATGTGATATCCTGAAGTCAACAGGCCCAGGATGTGAGTGGGCGTTAAGGCGTCTGGGAAGGGAACTTCCCACGAAGGTTAAAATAGCAAAACAGACAGACTCAAACCTAAAGGGACCTTGGTGATAAGATAGACTAGACTAAATCGCAAATATTACCAAAGAAATAAAAAATACAAAATAAACTCAAAATGCCGCAGCACAGACCCAGCACCCTGACAACTATAATAGTTTGTATTTGGTATGAATCGGCCTCTGCATCAGTAATCAACTGTACTCTAGTAGAAAAAAAGGAAGTGACTGTCCAACTATTGGACGGGTTGTTATTTAGACTGGTTCAGGCGTCCATGGTCTCCTCAGGATGAACTAAAATAACGTTGTTTTCCAGTTCTCTTGCAATAATCAGGTCAATAGTTTTATTTGCTCAGTTCTCTGGTTTATCACCAAATGCCTGGAATAAAAGGAAACACATTGATTTTCTGTTTAATGTTTGGAAGAAACTCAGAATTTACCAGAATTCAGTGTGCATACAAACATCTGTTTGTTCAGTTTAGTTTTGTTGAGTTCAAGAACTTTTCCTTGTTCTCCCGGAGAAGATGTTCTGTCTTCTGTTGCTCTTCTTAAAGTTTCTTTTTGTTGCTTTTTGTTAATTTTGTTAATTCAGCTTTAACTCCACTCAAAGGAGCTTCAATATTATGAAGCTGATTCCGATGAACTTTATCAGTTCCATCTATAATACATGTCTGAAAGAAAGTCATCTGCAAGATATACTGTTATTTATTATAGCTGTATATATTTCTCCTGTTTCGGCTTCCCTTCATTGGCTTCCTGTTAAATCCAGAATTGAATTCAAAATCCTGCTCCTCACATAAGGTCTTAAATAATCAGGCCCCATCTTATCTTAATGACCTTGTAGTACCATATCACCCTATTAGAGCACTTCGCTCTCACACTGCAGGCCTACTTGTTGTTCCTAGAGTATTTAAAAGTAGAATGGGAGGCAGAGCCTTCAGTTTTCAGGCCCCTCTTCTGTGGAACCAGCTTCCAGACACAATGGATGAGTGGACTCAAGTGCAGGTCTCTGTTGACGCTGAGAATGAACAGTTGATTTATAATATCACCAGGTGTGATATACAAATGTGCAAAGGAAAAGGAGCTCCGGGGAATGCAGGGACAGAGACGTGAAAAGCACACTCTTGTTCAGCCACACACGCTACACTCCTCTCCGTCACACTCCACTCGGAAAACACTCACACTCCAGGGATGAAAACACAGACGGACTCCTTCGAGAACACAGCTATGTCATTAAGTAAATTAAAGAGTGATCCACTTTCAATGACACTTTGTGTTGTGTCAGCAAGCACAAGATTAAGTTTGTCTGCATAGCAGCACACATGCACATGAGCTGGAGGTTGGACAGTCACTGGCCCTTCATATCTGAAGCACCATCTGTTGCACATGGCCTTGTCCAGATTCAGATGCTCTAAAACTCCAGAAGCAAGTTTACAAAGTGCTGCCCTGTGGATGCTTCGCGCCTCGCTATGGAGACAAGCCTCTCCTGCACAGCCTCAGTAACATACCTGATGATTACTGAACACGGATCATAACCTGTGATGTTTTGGGTTGTGTCTGGCTGAACAGAGAACCTGCCAGCTTTCTGGACGTCACTGTTGATGCTCTCTTGAATGAGATGGCCGAGTGCATCAGTCACTGAGTTGACAGTCGTTTTGGAAAGTAGGGTGATGAGACACCTTCTACCTCTTCATCCACTGGACTGATGCAACTTCTTGCTTTTCTCATTGCAGTCATTCAAATGTTCTCCAAGGCACATATCATACTTGCCTAATAACACAATCAGAAAGTTGCCATGATCGATGGTGTTCTCACCCCACGTGTGCAGCCTCGTTCTCCACATGCCCATAGCTGAGTCCCCTCTTCCCAAGTACTTTGACCGCATCCACTATACGCTCCAAAACTCGCCGTCTCCATTCACTCGTGCTCTGTGAGCTGACAACTGACTGCCAGCAAGCAAGCTGCTGATGTTACAGTTTGAGCACCTTAAGAAAAAAGCTTCAGCGCAGGTCTGGTGTGTAGTGCTCTTTTCATGCTCCTCTGTGTGCAGATGTCGCCAGTCACTCATGCCTGTTACAAACGCACTGGTGTCAGTCCGTCCTGCAAATGCCAGACGCACAAAGCAGAACAATAAACGTCAATAAAAAGTCAGCACAATGAAAATAAACTTGGTTTATAACTGACCCAGATAGACTGCAGGTCATAACTTCTGACCTGAAGTTCCTCCGCCCCTTGAACCGCCCCGGGTTTCTCCTCCTCCTGCGTCCCCTTTCCCTCATCCACCTGCTGGCCTCCACCACTTGCTAATGTTACTGAATCTGTGGAAGCTCCACCACAGACACCACCAAACAACTTAGTTATCTTTACATATTTGGCAGCATCTGCCTGAAGGGCTTGTTTCCTTTTGGCACTCATTTTTTTCTGCACCTTCTTTCTGTTTTTTCTTCTCCGTTTTCTTCTGTTTGTCTGTGATGAGATTGCTTTCAGAGCCGTTGCCCAAACAAGGGGGAGGGTGCATCCGACCTCCTCGACTGTAATTGGTTCAGCTCAGAGTCGATCATGAACAACTGGCCAATCCACCGCCTTTCATTGTTTATGCCGTTACAAAAACGCGGCCTGTCCAGCTGTGCACTCCAACACACTCCTACTGCCTCTGCAAGTTCAGTTATCAGTTACCACAATAATTAAAACAGTTCAAGTTGGACTGTTTGTTAAAAATAACTTTAATGTTTTAATACATTAATGTTATCGGTTCAGTTTTCCATGTGCATCCAGGTCACTGAATGAATGATTTCAACCTCCTGAGTAAGTCAGTGAATCATTAAGACAGTTTTTGAGATTCTTCACTCAGTGTGTTTAAAATCTTTCTCTGTCTCACATTATAATTTCTTTATTTTGACTTTTTTCTTTCCTTTCTAAATTATCAGCTTTTTTTCAAATGTGTTAAATTGTTTTGTTAATTTAAACATGTTGCTAACACGACTGCAGCTTTTTGTTACTTTGTTACTTTTTTACACACGCAGCTTCCTCCTGTCTTCCACAATTCTCTTCTTGTACTTCCAGTGATTCACCACAGGATGGCGCTCCATGTCTTTGCTTCTCTCTTTCAAACCAAGGCAGATGGGAGAGTTTTTATTTGTGTGAGAAGTTGTCAGATTTATAGTAAACAGGAAGTACTTTGTTGCCATGGATTCAGTGAGTCAAACTGGTGCAGCGGTGTGACGTATACCTCTGAGTGTGAATACAGGCGTCAGTGATGCAGCCTGACACGGTATCACTGTATGAAAAATGAATCCTTGATTAAGGTTGTTATTTATGAAAACATGCTCATCTTTTAAAATGTAAGGCTCCCCTATCATCGGCTCTTCTATTCAGGTCTTTAATTAGAAATTCCAGTTAGTCGGATGTTTTTGAAGCTGTCCTTGGTTATATGTGGACAACTCTGACATTAAACTGACCTGTTCCTCCAGCTGGAGTCTTTTCTGGGTTCATGTTGTGTTTTGTCTAATGCCGTATTCATGCAGCCTTGCTGGAAGTCAGTTGTGTACGTCAGAAAGATTACATCTGAATTACAACCACTGGGAACACAAATCTTAAACACTTGTTTGGTTTAAATAAATGTGTAGTTTGAATATTTCAGCTAAATCTTCTGCTTTGTTATGTTACGTTTTTGAAATTTAGGAAATTAAATTTAGGAAAATTAATATAACTTCTATTAAAATGGCACATACTCTATCCACTTACCTCCACCCCTCCATCCACAGACAACAATAAGAATTTATGGTTATGGTTGGTAATGCAGTGTGTTGTTACAGCCACAAGAGGGCAGCAACCTTAAGGTTTTATCTTTAGCAGCAACATTTATATAGATGATATTTTATTAAAGGTAAATGTTATTCATGTTATATTGACTGTATTATAGAAAAAAGCAGGCAGAATTATAAAGAATAATAAATTAAATCTAACAAAAAACTAGACGTGGAAAATGCAAAGATAAACAAGAATCCTGCAGTTTGAGGCAGTGTGAGGTTTTGACCAGCAGGGGGCAGCAGAGTAAAAGGCAGGAGGAGCTGCTGTTAAACAAAGGTTGGCTCTAATCATGAAATAGTGTTGCATGCAGTGGGTTGTGTATTTTATTGTGATATCCGGTGCACAGTGAGTGTTTCTGTAGCACTTTGAAGTCCTCAGAGTATCCCAGAGTATCTGCACCTGTGTGTTTTCCTCAGCTGTGTCCACTTCCCTTAATTAGACCCGTGTTTTTTTTTTTTATGGTGCTGCCTTCACTTTGTTTCTTGGCGAGTGTCTGTGAGCCTCTTCTGTGGTCTTTGTGTTTCATGGATTTAGTAAACAGTCTTAATAAACAGGTTTGCTGTTTTTATTCTGGGTCTTCTCTAAGATGCTGTTAAAAAGCTCACCGCCCTCCAAAACACCTCCACAGGTAGGTCTTCTGGTCCAGTGGCTTTTCCCCACCTCTCACTCCATCCTCTGCACGTCCTGATTTTCTAACTGTCATCCTCTCATTTCTACATTCATCACATCCCCAGAGTACTCCTCCCATCTTCACACTCCTTTCACTTGTTAGCACATTATCATCTCCATCCTTAATCACTTCTGTCCTTTCCTGCTTAGTCAATCATTACACGTCATTTTCTCCTCCTTTGGTATCAGCCTGAAATACAGCTTACTGGGCTTTTTGCTTTGTCACCTCTTTGCCGTACGCTTAAGCTCCCAGTACTTCCACTTTCTTCAGCTTCCTGAATATCCCACTTTTTTTGCTGACCCAAATACCTTCCTGCACTTCCTCATTCCACCACCAAGTCTCCTTGTATTTCCCGATACACCAAACACTTTCTTGGCAGTTTCCTCAGCACTTCCAGTCATCTGGTAAGTCCTTCCTACCACCCAGAGCCTGTCTCAGCTCCTCCCTAAACTCTGTGCGGCATTCTTGGCTCTGCATTCACTCACTTCCTCCCACAGACTTCCATCTGATGCCCCCTAGCTGCATTCTCGTTAATCTAACACTCTTGGCCATCATCCAGTGTTCCTCCCTCCTCTTGAAGTACAGGTTCACCAACAAGCTTTTCACCTGCTCATCACCTGTGTCCCCTTCCCTGACACGTCCACTGAAGTCTGCTTCAAAAAGCTGGTTTAAATGTACCTCTGAGGACATCAAATACAGCAACAGGCTGTAATGAAGCAATAAACAGCCGATGCAACTGTTCCTCGTGACGTATTTAACAGCTAAACATCTGGCACGCCTGTTGCCTCAGTTTCTCTCTGTTTCTGCTTCTTTCACCTCATTTTCGATGGGAGGGTCTAAGATATGAGGAGAGAAATAAAGGATGTACACCCGAGAAATGAGACCTGGAGATGGTTCAAGCACATTCTTTCATTTTGTGAATTTAAAAATAAATAGTTACTTCATAGGTCTTGACCATGGAGCCCATAATCTGTTCTTTATATTTCAGTTTCATAGATGTTATTTTGATGTTATCTTTCCCAGAATTAATTTAGATGACATCAAAACAGAGAAAATAAAAAATCACATCTAAATAAATATAATAACAGTATATTTGCTGTGCTAAATTCTTGTTTCTCATTTTAGTGGCTTTGTTTATAATTTTTCAAAATAATTGTTTAAATATATGTTTTGTTTTTGTTTAAAATTCCTTCTCTTAGGTTAGTTTTCCTTCAAAATTTAATTTAATTTTTTAATGATATTGTAATTGTTCTTTTTATTTTATCAAACTTGATTCATTTAATATATTTTCTATTAGCAGATTACTTTCTATTACATGTGGTGTTTTGCTTTTGCATTCAGAGCTCACGATCCTTTTCTTCGTTCTGTTGTTTGTTTATTCAATCCAGGTTTTCTTTCAATAAACATTGTTTTGCTTGTTTGTTTGTTTTCATGACTTCATCACGGGATAAGAGCGGGTTTCCCGGAACTTTGTTCCTTTACATCATTTACAGTCACGACCACCCTCTTACCATTCACAAAAAGTACACGTCCGCTGAATAAAATAGTTCCCATATTTTGCACATCTTCTTGCTGAATTTAAAGTAAAACTAATACTACAATCAAGCTTTTATGGCAGAGATGCACTAAAGGTTATTTTTTAAAGGGTCAGCAGCACATCGATAGGTCCCGTTTGTTTACTACGTAGTTCGCATTTGGCGGGAAGATTGTAGTGCCGGCGGATGAAGACAAAAAAGCCGGAGTATTTAATGTGTGTGAAGCAGCTGATGGCTGAGTTTCACGCTGAGACAGCAGAGCAGCTGGGCGACACTGAGGGACCGTTATAGCGTCTGTATCAGGTGTCTGTCATCGGTTATAGAGAAACTGAGGATTATTTAAGACTGACAGGCTCTGCTGGACAAAGCCCGCTATAAGTTTACCCGTTCCTCGCTTGAACATTTGGATCTTTTTCACGTTTTCACCTTAACTGTTGGAGAAAAACGGTAAGTTTATGTCTGAAGCTTTCTGGATGCTTTTCTTTGCTGTCGTTTAACTTTTCGCTTAGTCAGTTTAAAATGTGTGCCGAATTTATCGCTGATGTTCGTTCTTCGCATTTTGACCGTTTTTCCTTTGATGTTGACTCTGAATAAATGGTTCAATGTTATTAAACTAGCGTCGCGCATTTTGACAGCTGAGTTTCGCATATCTGCAGAAGTTCTCGCCTGTCTGGAAGTGTGGAGACTTTACTCACGCTGAAGCTCTGTGTTTAACTCTGCTCTGCAACCTTTACTTATGTCTTTTAACCATATTCTGTTTTTATTTTTTGATAAAATTACTACTTTTAAAACTTCAGCATGTTAAATCCCGAGTTTTAATACATTTGAGTAAGTGTATCTGTACTGCAGATGTGTGTAGTGCTGTTTACTGATGAAGGATCTTTGCCTTTGCTCTCTATTGTGTAAACTCGGGCTTTAATCCAAAGAAAGCTAAACTAGCTGTTTTTTGAATGGAGTCTGGTATGCTTAACTGATTCTCCTGCACTGTTGTTATATCAGATGATTTTTGATGTTGTGGTCATGTGCTTGGCTCAGGCTGACCTCCTGTTGTGTTTCTCAGGCAGCCGTCATGCCGCCGGTGTTGAACAGCACAAACTATGATTATGACTACGACGTGGTCCAGCCCTACTTCTTCCTGAATGGTGAAGAGGAAGACTTCTACCCTCCTCCACGCAGCCAGCTCCTGCCGGCTCCCAGCGAAGACATCTGGAAGAAGTTCGAGCTGCTGCCTACACCTCCCTTGTCCCCCAGCCGGAGACCCTCCCTGTCTGCCGCCGACCACTTGGAGGCGGTGTCTGACCTCTTGGACGATGACCACAGCTCCTCTGCAGCATTTCTGCAGTCCTTCATCATCCAGGATTGCATGTGGAGCAGCAGCTTCGCCGCCGCCACAGAGCTGGAGAAGGTGGTGTCAGAGAGGCTGGCCTCGCTGCGGGCCCGCCGGGACTCCTGCAACACTAAGACCATCACAGACAGAACAGCTGACGAGCAGGTGGGCGGGTCTCAGGTGAGCGCTGGGTACCTGCAGGACTTCCACACCTCGGTGACAGACTGCATTGACCCCTCTGTGGTGTTCCTGGGCGAGAAGCAGATGGATGATGGTGTGACGATGGAGGTGGGGTCTGAGCTGAGCCTGGACTCGCCACCACCCAGCAGCAGTGACAGCGAATCAGGTGAGTTTTATTTTGAAAAGCCAGCTCTTTAATCTTGAGTATCAGAGTCACTGAACTCTGAATTCTGCTTTACTCCGATCTTTCCTTCACTTCTCACTTACCCTCTGAGACCAGTGCTTAGAAACAAAGAAGCATCAGGTAGGATCCTCTTGCATTTTGGGAAATGTAGTAACCCAGTGATTTTCAGAGTATCTCAAAATACTGCATCTATTAAAATCCAACACTACAGTGGTGTGGCCATCCTTTAATTACAGCGTCTGGGAACAGCCTATCACCAAGCAGGCAAATATCCTGCAGGCTGTGTGAGGATTTTCATAACAGAAGTAGAAACGACAGACTTTTCCTTAAAGTAGTGAAATTATTTTTAATTTATTAGACTTCCAAATATTAGATGCTGCAAACACAAACACACACACAATTAAAGGTCAGATCTCTGAGTCAGCGAGCCTAAACAAGGCGAGGTTCAACAGCCCGGCTCAAGTGCGTTGGGGTCCAATCAGCTGACTGAAGTGAACTCCTTAAAATCAGTAGCTGGTTTTCTTCTTGCAGTCAGTACTTTTACACCACAGGAAGTGCAGAGGACAGTAAAAGGATGTGGGGGCTCTCAGTGAAGCAGTGCCTGTCATCCCAGATCAGACCAGCTGTTCAGAAAGCTCAACCACAGGGCTCTTTCTCTTCCTCATACGTCACCATTATTTTGACGCTATAGTTACTGTGGATAGTAGCACACTAAAACGTAACCTTGGTCTGAATTAAGCTGTGGGTTAAAATATCCACCAGTACTGTCAGTGTCAGCAGACATCTGAGAAATGTTTTCATTGGCCGGTAAATGTCTGAAAACTATGGAAGCGAGGAGTTCAAGGAGGGCACGTTTTCTGTCTCGCTCTGCTGCTTTCACTCGTTTTCTGTCCCTGTTCAGTCACTCGTCCATCAGCAGGACGGTGGTTTTGGCTCAGACTGCAATCACCTATATTTACACCAGAATGTTTTTCCTTGTTTTTCCCAGAAGAGGAAGATGATGAAGAAGAGGAAGAGATCGATGTGGTGACAGTGGACAGGAGAAGGTCATCTCGGCGGTCCCACACCTCCCCTCTGGTCCTGAAACGCTCTCACGTCAACATCCACCAACACAACTACGCTGCCCAGCAACCCCCTGAGAAACGGGTGAAGGCGGAGAGCAGCAGCGCGGCACCGAGGCAGAGCGGCGGGCGCCGGTGCTGGAGCCCGAAATCTGAGGGCGAGGACAACGACAAGCGCAGGACTCACAACGTGCTGGAGAGGCAGCGGAGAAACGAGCTGAAGATGAGCTTCATGGTTCTGAGGGACGAGGTCCCAGCGGTGGCCAACAATGAAAAAGCGGCGAAGGTGGTGATCCTGAAGAAGGCGACGGAGTTCATCATGGAGGTCAGAGAGCAGGAGAGGAAGCTGTTGGCAAAGAAAGACGAACTGAGGAAGAGGAGCAGAGAGCTGAAGCAGAGGCTGCAGCAGCTCAGGACTTCACATTAATCTGCTCAGTCGTTTCTTCACTTCAGGTTTTAAAGCTAAGAATAATGACCGACGTCACCTGAATGCAGCACGGTGCCCGTAGGGCTCGCTGCTCGTCTGTAATCAGGTTTTTATTTATTTTTGTTTTTATTGACTATTTTAATTTAAAGTAGTTTTTCAAACATTCCAGTTTATGAGGCGACAATGTGAATAAATATGTGTCATAACTTTAATTTACAGCTGATAATGAACAATAATTTAATTCACTATATTTAATCTGTTCACTCCCTAAAGCTTTCGTATTTTTGATTGTGTATTTTTAATTTCAGAGTTTATTTTTATATATATATATTGTTTTTGTTCAAAAGCTTTTTTGCACTAAAAGTACATCAGAAGTGTTTTCGTCCCTTCAGAATAAAAGCCCTTCACATGTTGGAGCTTCTCTTGATCTCAAAGTGTCTGCTTTGTTTCTGCAAACCTCCCTGTTTGTTTAGTCCCAGAATTCATGTGGTTGTGTGAAACGTGCCTCAGGCAACTGCTGGATCCCCCTAGAAGGATCAGCTTAAACCCACAGTGATGTTGCCCCACAGTCACTGATAAAATTCAAGTTTCAGTGGAAGTGTTTTCAGCTTCTTGTAAAATCTGAGGGTGGAATCGCTAAGTTGGTTCCTTAGAGACAAAGTCAGCCTCTTGAAAATGATCCAGCGCATATTCCTGTGGGTCATTTTCATGGAATTTCCTCTGTATTCCGGCCTGAGCTGTTTCTTTTCTGGGCTCAGTCATTACTCAACATTTCAGCTGCGTCATCGGAGAGCATCCGGCCCAGCGGAGCAGCACGCTGAGGCTGCCGTGGTGCGGCGTGATTTCCACACTGAACACGGGGTGAAAGTTCAAACCAAATCAGCTGCTCTGCATTTACCAGCCGCATCACTTTAAGAGGGTCAAAGGTCAATTGGCATGGCTTTGACTGAACAGTATCTATATACACATAACTCCCTATGCTAGTAGTTAAATCTTTTAACTGAATAGCTGTCAAAGTTAATTTAACTCAGGACCACAGAAGAACGTAAAAATCAAACACTCGAGTTAGTCACATAATTTAAGTTCAGGCCAATCATGTCCACACAAAGCTGTCAAACATACAGCTGATCTCAGAGAGCAGCAGGCTGTACACTTACGTAATCAAATATATCCTGATCATGTGTCAAACAGACTGGACTCAGCAAAAAAAACTATTGATTGAACACAGAGGGGGTAAATGTGTCCATATGCTGAGTCACGAAGTGTTCCCACCTGGAAATGTTCGTTCTTCACAGAGAATTTACAGGAACTGTAGGGAACTCAACACATTATGAAATTCAGTTTGTGAATTATGCTCCATCACAGAGAAACAGATCAGTCAGGCAGGGTTCGTCTCTCTGTTTCTGAGCCGCGCTCACTCGTCACATCTGGTTTTAAAGGATTGAAGTTGAAGCTGGAGGCGACAAACAAGCTTCACTGAAACAGGCTGATGTCACAGTGACTGCATCCATCTTTTACTTACATACCATACCATACCACCTTTATTTATAAAGCACTTTAACATAAAACCAGAGTTCACAAAGTGCTGTACATGCTAATAGCATAAGTAAATAAAAATTAAAATAAGATAAGATAAATAACTAAAAAACTAAAATAAATTGAAACATGTTAAAACAAATTGAGTCAACCCCTCTAATCGATACCAAAGGCTTCAGCGAATAAATATGTTTTAAGAAGACTTTTAAATTCAGAAAGAGAAGAGGCCTGCCTAACATGCAAGGGTAGATCATTCCACAACTTTGGAGCAACTACAGCAAAAGCACGATCACCTTTAAATTTATACTTAGTTTTCGGTACCTTAAGGAGCTGCTGATTGGCGGACCTAAGGGAACGGGCAGGTGTATATGGTTGTAGTAGCTCCGAGAGGTAGGGGGGGGGGCAGGGGGGGGGGGGGGGGCAGGCCATTAAGAGATTTAAAAGCAAATAAGAGAATTTTAAAAACAATCCTAAATGTACAGGTAGCCAGTGGAGTGAAATTAAAATTGGGGTGATGTGCTCAGACTTTTTTGTTCCAGTTAAAAGACGTGCTGCAGCATTTTGCACAACCTGCAGGCACCTAATGGACGCATCACGAACCCCAAAATAAAGTGCGTTACAATAATCCAGCCTAGAAGTAACAAAGGCATGGATTACTGTCTCAAACTGCTGACTTACAGTCGTTGTGTTTTACCCCACAAACCCATCTTTAAAATATTACAGTCATTTATTTTTACTGTTGAATGTGTGCATAATTTAAATGAGTAATGTAAGTAAAACAGCCTAAAATCTGAGGTTTCTGAGGCAGAACAGGATAAAGTGTGTTTTTGAAATATACGCTCAAAATGAATGAGACC
Organism: Neolamprologus brichardi; assembly: GCF_056152115.1. NCBI lineage: Eukaryota > Metazoa > Chordata > Actinopteri > Cichliformes > Cichlidae > Neolamprologus > Neolamprologus brichardi. Next base: position 2,500,974 of record NC_142121.1, on the reverse strand, counting down.
AATAAACCGAATATTTTTTAATCAATAATCAGAATCAGCATATTTAATCCCTGAGGAAAGTTGCTCAGTATAAATAACAGTAACAGAAACACAGAAATTTAAGACCTTTAAGTAATAGCACAATATATACAAAGCGCTCAACAATAAAAAAATCAAGGATTAACAGAGGTGATTATAAATAAATATCAAGAAAGCTGACAGAGTAGAAAGTGTAAGTGCAAAAGGGTGTAACTACTGCAGTGTTTACGGTGTGTTAGATGGAGGAGTTGTACAGGGAGACGGCCTCGGGCAGGAATGGTTTCCTGTGTCGCAGTGATGTGTGGTCACATGAGTCTCTCGCCGAACGAGCCAGCACGTCATGGAGTGGGTGGGAGGTGTTATCCAACATTCGGCTTTATGACACCACCTTAAGGGAGTCCGGCTCCATCTCCACAACTCTACAGTCCTTACAGATCAGTTTATCGAGTGTGTTGGCATCTGCGACCCTCAGCCTGCTCCCCCAGCATGCAACAGCATAGAGGATCGCACTGACCACAACAGACTCATAGAAAATCCTGAGCATTGTCCGGCAGATGTTGAAGGACCTCAGCTGCCTCAAAAAATAGAGACGACTCCTTCCTGTAAAGTGCTGTGGTGTTTGTAGCCCAGTCCGGTTTATTGTCTGTGTACTCCAAGGTATTTATATTAATCCACAATGTCAGCACTGACCCCCTGGATTGAAACAGGGGTCAAGTGTTTCCTGGACGTCCTGAAGTCCACGATCAGTTACTTGGTCTTTGCCACGTTGAGCTGCAGATGATTCTGCTCACACCACGTCGACCATACCCAGTACTCTGCCTCATCATCCCTGCTGATGCATCCAACCACCAGTCATCAGGAAACTTCTGAAGATGGAGGTCTCTGTGCAGTGGTTGAAGTCTGTGGTGTAGAGGGTGAAGAGGTAGGGGGAGAGGCGGTCCCTTGTGGTGCACCTGTGTTGCTGATTACCTTGTCAGACACATAACATTGAAGACGAGTGTATTGTGGTCTTCCTGTCAGGTAATCAACGATCCAGGACCCCAGAGAAGCATCCACCTGCATCGCTGTTAGCTTATCACCCAGGAGGGTCAGCCTGATGGTGTTGAAAGCACTGGAAAAGTAAAAACCATGACCCTCACAGTGCTCGCTGGTCCAGGTGGGTGTGGACACGATTGAGCAGAGAGATGATGACGTCCTCACTTCCAAGACGGGGCTGGTAATCAAACTGAAGGAGATCCTGATGTGGCAACAGTGCTATATGGAGAGGGAGGGACAGTGGTGTGGCTCAGGCTGACTGGTGAGATTGTGGGTGTGTGAGCATTCACTGAAAAACAAATTCAACTCGTCGGCTCTATCCTCACCGCAGCCTCACCTGAATCCAGTGATGGTCTTCATGCCACTCGATAAAGGCACATGTGTCAAATTCAGCCTTTGATGATCGTCGACTTCAGGAAGACTGGCTCCATCCATGCACCACTCAGCATCCATGGTTCCAGCATCAAGTTCCTGGGAGTTCACATCTCAGACGACCTCATCTGGACCACCAATACCACCTCCATCACCAAAAAGGCCCAGCAGCACCTCCACTTGAAGCAGCCAACCCTCCTCCCCCCATCCTTACCATGTTCTCCAGGAGCACCATGGAGAGCGTTCTGACCAGCTGCATCTCCGTGTGGTTCAGAAACTGCAATGTTGGTGATCTCAAACTACAATGAATTGTTAAAGCAGCTGCCAAGATCACTGGAACATCTCTGCCTCTTCTGCAGGACATCTTCCACAACTGCTGCATCAGTAAGGCCTCCGGCATCATGCTTGACCCCTCACACCCCTCACATGGACTCTGTTCCATCTGGCAGACCCTACCACAGCATCGGGGCCAGATCCTCCAGACTGCGGATTAGCTTTTTCCCCCAAGCCATCAGACTCCTGAACTCACTGCCACCCCCTCGCAAACATGGGGTCTCTGAAAAGAAGTTCTGAAAATGACTTTTGCAGGGAACATAAAGATATCTTTTGATATTCTTCTGACTTATATTTCACTCATCTGTTTCTGATATTTAATCACTGATAAAGAGTCTGGGTGCCGGCCCTGAACTTTCCTTGTTGCGTCTTGAGTTCAGGCATGCAAGAAACAAAAGACAAGAACCACTTTGATAACAGCATCAGGACAGGATCCTCTCTCATTCTTTCCATAAATAAAAAACTTATTTCTGAGTCACTGTGACTCAGGCTGAGTCACGGGAACAGTCCAGACTGCTGAGTCATGCTGAAAACCTGCAGATGGTCCAGGATGGTCAGCAGTGACTGAGGGGTGACGAGTTTCCGGTTTCTGCTGCTCCAGAGCTTTGTTTCCCACTTTTTCCATGTTTCTAATACCTCAGTGCTCATGTTTCGGATTAATTCTGAGTTTGAATTTGAAATCTGCATTAAGAACATTTTAGAAGAAAGCACAAACAAGCAGCCACTAAGGGATAAGGAGCTTTGAGAGATGGAAAGGACTTTGAAGACGTCTCAGCGACACTAAGACGATTCTTGTTCGTCCACACAGAGAGACATATGAGACTCTTTGTGAACCTCCAGGTGTCCAAACCACCGTGGACAGCTGAGTGTTGCAAACACAGAAGCCTGTGGACCCACAGCTCATGTGTGACTGACTGTAAGGTGCCGGGAAGAAAATCCACATGAAGATAAAGAATGGGCTCTCGGGTGTCCACTGGACTTTTAAATGCCTCCCACAGCAACCATAAATGAGTCCAGTGTGTCCTTTAATAAATCATGAGGTGTTTTATGGACTCCTAAATCTCCTCATACAAACATATAGTGGGCTCTTAGGTCTTGAATGGCAATTTGTGGTAGTCAAGTGTGCAGTGGGTAATCAGATGTCCCCATGCAGACTTTTTGGGATTGTCATGTTTCCATTTATGTCTTTTAAGGATCTTTCAGGAGGTGACAATAGACTCTCTGCTGTCAAACGAGCCATTTGAAAAGCACATACAGGGAATATCATGTGTCCACCTAAAGACATTAGAGGCTCCTAGGTACCCACACAGGCAAAATGCCAAGAGGAAGTGGGGACGTGTACTCAAGGGAATTTTTGCATATTCTTGTTTGTACAGGGCATCCAGGTGCTCTCATTTTCCTCTTGAGGGGAATTTGGGAAAGAATAAACACTATAAAAGCTCCATAAAAGACTGAGACAAATTCCTGTGAAGACTGAGGCGATGGCAGGACTCCCACCTGCTGCTCATAAATCAGGAGCTGCACTTTCCTCGCGATAAACACAGTTGGAGACTCCTTTGGCATATCTTTTCCTCTGAAATGCCGACCACAGTGTTGAAATACTCCTGCTGAGCAGCTTCATCCAGACTGTTTGACACCAAATGATGTTTGGTCGGGAGAAAGCTGGAAGCTGTGCATCTTATCAGGCAGGCAGAAGGCACGAATCAGGTGGCACTAACTCTGCCAGATTGGTGTTTGTTCACGCTCTCTGACAGGAAGCTTACAGTCACATGATCTGAGCTCTCAGGGTGACAAACAGCAGATCAAAGAGAATTCACAAACCATCGGGGGTGTAGTACATGTTACTGTTACTGTAGCCATGTTGTCAGCAGAGTGCGATTTAGTTTGTGGTGATTGATACAAAAAGCCCCTTAAAAACATTTCAGTTGATCCAAACGTTGTTCTGCTGTTTGTGTGTAACTCTGTTGTTGTGTTAAAGTGCTGAACTGTACCAAAGACAAACACGTGAGCTCAGTGAACCTTCCTGCATGGATGCAGGTCAATGACTGCCGGTGCTGTTCCCACTTCCTGCTGCAGAAACTGCAGTTGAACTGCACAATTTGAGATATTCAAATAAAAGCAGAAAACAGTTTCCTGAGAATCCCCATGGAGAGATTTGCATAGAGTTACCAGGAATTTTCCTTTTTAATAATTGGTTTAACTATCATCCTTTGCATTTTATCCAGATTTTCTGGAGTCCAAAGTTCATAACTCATAACAGGCAGGAGTTTCTACACGTTCAGGGTTTTTTTTTTGTACATTTAATAACTGAAAACTGTAGAAAAATCTTAGACAGATGTTTGCTGGATACAGTAGCTCGAAGTGTGCACAAAGAGACAGTTTAACTGTCATTAAAGGAGAATAAAACTGTGACACACCTGTTACAATCATCCAGCGTCAGTGATTATTTGTCAGAGGTTCCACCGTCTTTGAAAAGCGTCATTATTTCACTGCTAAGCTGCTGCTGCTTTGGATTCAAACACGAACACTCAAAGAAGGATTAAATAGGGATGCTTGCATGTAATGTAAGGAATTCATTTTTGAGTTTGATTACTTAAAAACAAACGAACAAAAAAGTATCAAGTAATGTGTAACACAGATGTTTACAGATGCTTGCTTAGAGCTTTGCACTGATATAAAAAACTACTTTTAACAAGAGTTAAAGTTCTGTTTTAAACATCTTTATTTATGTTTTCCCTTTTTTCCCTGTTATCTTTGAAATGTATTGTTTGCTACAAGATTTAAATGTAGATTTTAGGATTCGTTGTAATTTGTGCTGAAGCACTGCCGAGTATAAGGCTTTGTTTGGTAAAAAGAGACGCAGAGAAACGCAGAGTTTTCGTTTATTCAGCATGTATTGTTGCAGGCTGTAGAGGATCGTGCAGCTGAGTTTTCTCACTTTTTCCAGGTGAAGCAAACAGCAGCTTCCCCTGAAGCTGTTCAACTGCTCACAACATTAACATGCAAATGAGCTCACATGTAATTTCCACAGAAAACACAGCAGCTTTACGTCCGGTCAGAGCTGGTTTACCAGCCTGCAGGGCAGAATTAACCAGCAGGTCTTTATTAACATTTCTGTGCAACACCTGAGAAAACAGGGGTAAAATCGTCTGTTCTCCAGGGCAAATGAGGCCAAACCCTAAGAAACAACACCATCTTACAGGTGATGATGATGAAGAAAGGCATTTTTTACCGATTAATGGGAGTCAGAGAGGGTTTCCTTTAACCCTCATATTTGTCTTACCCGTCATTAGATGTTTAAATGTTTGCTGCAGTATAAACTGTAAAAGCCTTTACAGCCACCTTCTTATTTCACGTCTTCATCCATCATCAGTGTCAGTTCTCCACTAGTTTGGTTTATGAGTGACTCTGATGACTCAAGCAGAACTTGTTCTCATCCTGAAAAAGTCCAAATCTGTTGACTTATCGTATTACGCACAAATTGTCCTTTGACATTGGAGCATTTATGGATCTGCTTTAGCAACACAGGATGCTCAAAGATAACTTTCCACTTTGAAAACCAACAAGTTCTGGATTAGACTGGAGGGCTGTGGAGTGTACTTACCAGTGTTTGCTTTGACAGCTCTGTATTTGATTACTTTGTTGCTTTGTAATGCATTACAAAGCAACGTGTTAATATAATTACTTTACATTTTTTAGCAACACAGTAATGTGATGCGTTACTGTAATAATTGAGTAATTACATTACAGTTACAATCCACTTTCATTACAAAGGTCCACTTGGGCTACAATCAGCTGATTTCAGTTCAGGTGCAGGAGGAGGAATGTGGTGGAGCGTACAGAGAAACAGCTGTTAGACAGTGGAGGCTTTTATTTTATTCCATGAAAGGTAAGCAGCACGATGGTAAAATGCATCCAGAACAGTTGCAAACAGCTGCATCTGCTGCTAACACAACTTCAGCTCTTTGTCTTCACAAACAGCATGCTAATGCTAAGCTAGCCAAGCTCCTAGAGTGATGTTAAAGCTGAGCCCACCCAGCAGCCAGAGCCTGGACTGATGAGCGGTCAGTTTATAGACACTGTGGTGATGGCTTTAAAGTCTCTTTGTGCTGGATTTCATGTTTGCTTTGTGTTCATACCTAAATATTAGGGGTGCAACGATACTCGTAACAATATTGAACCGTTCGATACATCTTTCGGTTCAGTACGCATATGTATCGAACAATACAAACTTTTTAATTTATTTTATCAACTTTTCTTCTGACGATGCTGTCTGTGTTGAACCGAACCGTGAATTTTGTGTATTGTTGCACCCCTACTAAATACGTGTGTCCTCACAGGATAGGGGTTTGTGTTGGCATGTGTAGCCTCAGGTTTATATTGTTAAATGGTCAGTTTGTTACAATGTTTACTGAGTAAAGAGTTATGTAACAAGTAGTGTAATTAATTACTTTCTTTGAGTAATTAAGTAACATACTGCATTACTTTTCTTGAGCAACAACCCAACACTGATACTTACATATGTGGAGCTCTGTGGTTTGATCTTTGGCTTTCACTTACATTACGTTTAGTCACTAAAAGTTTTGGTTTAGAAAAGGTCGTAGGTCAGGAGGATCTTCTCGTTCCCTTCGTAGCAGTAAGCCCGCTCGCTGACTAATGTCGGACGTAGAAGTGACAGTTTTGTCTTTCAGTTATCATAATCCTATGTGTCATAACCTGATGTGTCAGGTTCAGTTTTGACAAATCACATGAGAGCAGGTGGCCAAAGGATGTTTTGTGTGTAAAATGTTTGACAAACTGAACAAAAATGGGCTGAAAGCACACCAAAGCTGAAACACTGACGTGCCCCCTGAGCTCGCCCTCTTTCTGCAGCTCAAAAACCAGTCAGGTGACCTTACAGCACACCTCCACAGGTGTTCATCTCTCTTTGTCAGGACTGCGAGTGACTGACGTTTTCTCCTCACTAAGTTGTCTTGCACCTGCTGCTTACGGCTGTATCATTTTATTTTTGTGCAAACTGTGGTGACCTGATAACTGCGCCAAACTTTATTGAGCAGATCTAATCAACCGTATCAGCAGCTCGAGTTTCAGTCTTGTGGTTCAGGCACATCTGAAGCTTTTTTCTGGCTTTTTCTCTATAAATAAACAAAAAGTTCAGCTTTGAAAAACACCTGTAGTGATGAGACTGAGCTTTCACACCCTTCAACCTTCCCACCCATCCTGCCGAGCTCCCATGGGACACCAAGATGGCCTCCCCCAAAACACCCCCCTGCGCCCCCTCTCAGTGCGTCTGCAGCAGGGTTTTCCCTCGCGCAGAGCTGCTCCCCACGCTGAGCGGAAAGTAAAACTGTGTCTGTCTGCAGACCACCACAGAAAAACCTGCCAACCACAGCGCGGCGTGCTCGCTGTTGGGTTTCCACAGACATACAATTGTTTTAATGACACAAAGGATTTTCTGTTGTGGTGGGTTCGTTACTACGGGAAGAAAAGGATCCAGAGTTCAGCTGGTTCGGTTATTAATTTAAAATCAAGTGAAAAATAGAAACTAAGTTCACTTGTTGCAAAGACAATTTATTTTATTAAAGCTTTCTGGATTATAAATGTAAGACTGTCTGAGGTTTGAAGGGAAACAAACTGTCGTGTGACGTCTCTGCAGATGATTCATAGTCATTTTTACAACAAGAAATTATTCTTAGCATAAAAATTCAACTCAGCAACTCTAGAAATGTGAGAAAAGCTCCATGCAGACAAAGATGCAAGCATGCAGACTCAAATAAATGCTTGATTTTTGGGGCGATGATGTTTTTGGAAGGAAAGTTGTACCGTAAAATTAAGTTAAAATATAAGAAACCATTAGAAAAGGATCATATTTTACACATGTCAACAAAAAGTGACGCCCGTCAGGCTCAACAACACTTAAACCCCAAGCTCCTAAAACAGAGAGGGAAACAGCACCGTGAGCACCTCCTCAAAGAAAAAGAAACTGAGGATGATGCTGGAAAAAATAAAACAAGAGAAGAACCAGAAATTATAAATGAAACCATGTGAGTGACACAACCTGCAGTACCTCTAATGACCACCGGTGGCAGGTAAGCAAGACAGTCCTACCAGCTCCCAGGTTCAAACTTTTGTACTTAAACTTCGTCCGTATTTCTATAAACATTCATATTTATTTATGGTCATTAAATCATGAACATATTTTATATATATAGTAAGAAGTTAAACATCTCTCATTTATTCAAGTATCTTTGCACCATAAATATATTATATGCATATATGGTTATACAGCTGTGTAGCAGCTGTGCGACATTGTCAGTATTGTGTGTTGTTGTTATTCTGTTGCATGAACTACGGTGGCCCTGAGAGGCCAAACAGACTGCAACAAACACCAGCAATAAGAAAAATATTGCAAAAGCACACAAACCACAACGGAAATAGAAAAAACTGATTTCCAAAAGCACAGAGGAAATGTTTCTTGGGAGACAATAACCCGACGGACCAGTTGCAGGAACCCAAAACATGGTAGGCGTGTTTTATCATCATTCATATAATACTGATGACGGATTGTTAGGCTAATAGTTAGGCTAACACACTTACCTCTCATCTTTCTTTCCTCACAAAACCAACAGATCTTCCACTGTTGCACAATTCTTAACATATTTTGTTTCCTGCAACTGGTCTGCAACTTTTTTCTATTTCCATTGTGTTTTGTGTGTTTTTGCAGCATTTTTCTCTTTGCTGGTGTTTTCTTAAGTTGCAGTGCGTTTGGCCTCTCAGGGCCACCGTAATGAACGCATTGAAAGCAAAGAAATAACTGCAGCCCAGTTCCTTGTATGTGTGAACATAACTGGTCAATAAAGCTGATTCAAAACTGTCACATTAAATCAAACAAGAAGCATAATCAGAAGAAACTATTTTAACAACAGCACTGGGAGAGTTTCCTGCTGCATGTCCTGCATCACATCATCACACAGCATGGACATGAGAAAAGTGTCAAAATTCTTCCAAAACAAAGAAGAAAATATCTGAGGGGAAATTCCCTTCAAGGCAACAATCATAATGGAAACAAAATCTGGGGCCAAAGAAAGACACGGGTGAGTAAATTATGAAGGTAAATGTGTCAGAAATCAGCATGTGAGTAAAAGCGTGAGTCATCGGTGTCTCCCCTTCACCTCCCTCAGCTCTTCACGCTTCATCGTTCAGACTGAGCAACTTTCCACAAGAACACTTCTGCAAAACCAGCTGAAGAAGCAGCCCTCTGTGTTTCTGTTCAACTGCCTTTTACCACAGGCCAGCTCGCTTTGAAGGACTCACGCTGTGTATTTATGAAAGCAAAAACAAGACTTTCACTGCACTCGGAGTGGGAAGATGGTCTCAGAATTGTTTTTGTCTGGAAGTTCCCACTTTCAGAACCATTAGACAAAAAGGCGTAAAAACGACTGCGGTTGAAAGGTTTGCGCAAATAAACATCAGAGAGGCGTGAGCGTGCAGGCCGGGTTACTCTGACTGACACCACAGAATCTGTTATGAGAATTTCAAATCTGCGCGTTAAAAATAAACCGAGCAGAATCCCCGAACAGTCAAAGAAAATATTTTCATAAAATTGTGCTGAAGAATTTTTTTACTTAGCGGGAATGTTTGTGCATGCAGCAGAGCAGCAACGCCTCAGCGATCTGCAAAATAAAAAGTCAAATTAAATAAATGTGAGGCTTGTTCAGGATCCATGCTCCCTGAGCTCTGACTGATCCTGTGGGCTTCACAGCATTTCTGTCGTATTAATAGAGTCCACTGTTTTGATACAGTGATCGTGTTTTGTGTCGTCATGCAGCTATATGATCAACAGAAATGATTTTGCTGGATTAGCAGAGACGGGAGCTTCATGATCCGGGCTTTCCCTTCTGGAATCATAACAAGAATAATAAACTGATGCCATAGTGAACATGGACCGCTCTGGACTCGCTCGCTCACTACAAACCAGAGCAGTCTGCAGATGTGCATTAATAATTGAAGTTCAAGGACTCGCAATGAGGCAGGAGGAAAAGGAGGAAGTCCTAAACTTCTTTGGAGCATCCATACACAGTTTTGTGTCTGTGCCACTCCTGAGTTCAGAGCAGGTCCAGTTCTTGTTTTTCTTTGGAAGGATCCTAACTGAAGAATGTGAGGAGCAGCCATAAGCAGCAGGACTGGAGTCTGTCCCAAAGCTCAGCGAGGATCATTCACACTCTCCACGGTCCATCTTCAGAATAATTCATCATCACATCTGCAGCAGCCTGATGGAGCAGCCAGGCTCTCAGCTGCACATCAGGATGTTTTCAGTCCAGCTGAAGGTCTTTCAGAAAACACTGTGAGAGGGAACTTTTGGACTATGTTACCGAAACCTTCATCTGGAGTTTCAGCTGTATTTCCGTGCACGGTGCACAGTAGATGGAACGATCCACTTTACTCTGGTGTGAAAAGTGAAAAAGAAACTGAAAGGCACATTTCAGTAAAGAGCAGCAGCTCAGTTATCTGGAAGGCAGTAACCTAAAAATACACCCTTGTTTCCTGAGCTTCAAACACACCACCTTGTGCTTTTCTGAGAAGCTTCACCTGCTGCGGTTTCTTACATCAGCTCAGGTTATTTATTGACTTCTAGTCTCTCTTGAGACGACTGACAGCAGCCATTTGTCTCCAAGCTGACAGAGATGGTGACGCTGTGCACGGCCACGTCTCGTACCGCCGTCCCTTCATCCCAGAACCAGAGAAAACACAAATCCCAGAACAACAAATGTTAATGGGCTCCAACACCTGCTGATCTACATGTAAAATGGACCATTAAACTAATGAGTCAGAACAGTCGGCTTGGAGCTGACGGCCACAATAGGGAAGTCGGAGACGGCCCAGTCTGGCTGCTAAATGTGGAACAGCTTCACTGCTGCACAAAATGCAGTATTTTTACATTAATGTGTCACCGTGAAGTGTGACTGAGCTACATGTTTATTCTTGGGGCAGGATTTGCTGACCTTGCAAAGTGGAAAAAAGACTCGAGCGATTCAGCCCAAACCAAACTCCGTGATAATGAAGATGGAAAAGTAACTAAATTTAAGACACTGACTGAAACTCGGAGTAAAAAAAACAGCACCGCACAGAACATGAGCCCCAGCCTCCAGCTCCAACTTCTGAGGTGGATGTTTTTTGTTTTGTGGCTGCAAAGGCAAATAAAGACAAAGAAACTTGAAGCTTCAACGCCACAAAACCAAACAGAAAACCATCAGTTTAACCAACGCAGGCGGCTGTAGCTGCTAACTGCAGCCCCTGAACTGGACACGTGTTTGTGCTGTTGGAGATTTTAATGAGTCATGTGACCAATAATATGGCTGCTGTGAGTTTAATGGGAATAACAGGCCGGCCAAGAAGTCTGAGCTCCAGCTTCTCTGAGTCAAATTCAATTTTTTTATTAATTTAATTACCGTCTTTATAGTCAGTGCTAACAATGCTAATGAGCATTAGCATGCTTTCAGCTCAGTTGGCCAAAATGTTCAGGTTGAGGCCCAAAATCAATGAGTGATGCCGCAGTAATCACGTCCATCTTTTGTATACAGTACGTGCAAAAACGTTTTTGTTATTGCGATCTTCTCCTGTGAAGCTCATTGGTTTTGTAGACCTCGCTGCTCTGGACCCACAAAACTACAGGAACAAAGGAGGGATGCAGGTGAAAACCACTTCATGCAGCAGAGCTTTGACTCCTGTTCAAAGTGTTACTGGTGTGTTTTGCAGGAGCCACTGGTGAACTGTGGGCCAGTAACAGTTAGCTGTAAATTGTGAGTCACTGACAGAAGCGAGGACATTAAGATGAAAAGAAAACAGTCGTGTTAGTGTTCGCAGTATCTTATCACACAGCTGCCGTCTAGTTAACCCACAAAACTAAAAGTATCACTCCCCACCTGACAGATCGAACCGCTGAGCTGATAAGCCTTCACGTGTCCCTGTTTACCCACGATGCCGTGCGTTTTTATCACTCAAACGATGGAGCGGTTTCCTTTTTCACTCCAACATCAATCCCACCGACCTGCAGGAAGGAACTCCTAACATGGGCAGCAGGTGTGCTGTGTCACAGTGAAGTTTAATGAATGCACACGAGCGGTTTTAGGGACAGAGATGGTTGTTGAATAAAATAAGTTCCTCGAGCAGAAAGCTCACGTTCCTCATGTTGTTGGAAATAGATTGTTCGAGTTCTCTTACATGGAAAAACACATCACTTCCTTATTTCCTCACTTCAGCCCTTAATAACTAGAAGGATGCAGATCAGGATCCAAAAATAATTTGTTCACAGAAATGAATCAAATCAGAATCCAGTGATAGTGACACCTCACAAGAACAAGGTCCTGGGTTTGGATCTTTCAGCCTGTTTGCAGGTTCTCTCCAGGTTCTCTCTGGGTTCTCCAGCCTCCATAGGCTGTATCCCAATTCAGGGTCTGCAGCCTTAACAACGATCAACGATCCTCAAGGGCCGCGTACTCAAAGACCGCTAAGGCCGGAAGTGCGAGGCTTGTGAAATGGGACGGTCTAGCCTCCGTTGCGCTGCCCAGGTTGCATAGCAACCATGATACTAACAGCTGGAAACGTTTCATACAGCTTTGTTTGACAGAGATGAAGGAGAAAATCTTTTGTTCATTTGTTTGTTTCTACATGAGCTTTGATCATTCTCTGATTAAGCGCAGCTATTGAACGGCGTATATTTTAAAGTAAAGGCTTTAAAACCAAGTTAGTACAAACGTCACTAATGTCACATGACTTTGCTGACATGTGGCCAACAGTAATGTTTTAATGTTCTTCATTATTAAACATTTGCACATAAATAAGTGACATAATATTCAGTACTTACTTAAAGTTTACTCTTCGGCGCCCCTCATCCACCGTTTTTTTCTGGCAAAATTAGCCACACCCACCGCCGCGCTATGCATTCTGGGATATGTTGGGCCACGAAGTCTACACCGCCACGTCCTTAAAATTCAGGGAAATGAAGGACGCATTTGAGGGCCGCATTTCGAGCAGCCTTCGAATTGGGACAGCCTTCGTCGCGTCGCGGTGACGTAATCGGCCTTAAAATGCGGCCTTTAAGGCTGCAGACCCTGGATTGGGATACAGCCATAGTCCTAAGATAAGTATGATTGGTTACCAGGTGTTTCCAATCTGGCCGCAGGTGTGAATCATTTTGTCTTTTGTTTTAACCCTGCAACCACCGGTCCAGGCGTACGTTACCTTTTATTAACAGACAAATACAGGTTACATGTTAACTCGTGCAAAGAACAAACACACAGAAGAAAACTTACAACACAAACATCAGACTGTGGTTTAGACCAACTGTCACTTTATTGCTTCAAATCAGATCTAATTTCATTAAAGTTAAACCTCGTGGTGTCCTCGGATCAAAAATGGTCCCTATGTGAATGCAAACAAGCGAATCCCGAGGAACTTGACTCATCGTTTGGAGCCAAATCAACAGTGTTTGCATCCTGTTAAAGCAGAGTGGCTCCTTCACAGCTCCACGCTGTGGATAAAATCATTCACACACAGTGTTTTGAAGCAGGTGATCAACATTTGTCCAGTACAACTTCTGGCCCAGGTGTTATGAAGTATCTGACTAGATTTTTCCACTTCACTCATTTAAAACACTAAATTTCCACCGCTTGTCATTTTTATTTTTCACGCCTCTGACGTGCCTTACCTTTTCTGTGTTGCTTTCATGTGGTTTGGCTCTTCCCACGGTTCGTGCAGATCCTGATATTGATGCTTTTTGCATCTTTTTTGCAAAAATGGAGATTTTACAACAAAAGAGCAAAAAACAGAAAAACTCTTTCCGAGGGGAAGAATCCGAAGTGTGAAGATGCTTCTTTAATTTTTTTATTTTTATTGATTATGCAGATCATGAGAGTTAAAAAGAAAAGGTTGGATATGATTATTGATGATGCATCTGGTTTCTTAGATTCTACACATTTTTAAAATGCCTAAAATAATCACATTCCTGTCATAAAGATGAAGAGCAGGGGTAACTGATGGAGACTGCAGCGACACGTTTGTGACTCCGCAGCAGTGGGAGCTGCTCCACCTGCGTGAGCGTTTTATTATCTGTGAGGCTGATAATACAAACCACTCTCGGGCTTATTTTTGACGCCACAGCTGAAGGAAATCGCGCCTGATGTGATAATAATATTTGACCTAAAAGGAGTCAGGAAAGGGAAATATCTCTGAGGTTTGACTTTATCTCGGCTTCAGTGGAAAGTGAGTTACAGCCTCCATCTGCCCCTGCAGGCCACCGTGAACTGATCAGATTTATTTTTCCATTTTAACTGTCATGAAGTTATTTTACAGGAAGTGACCACGATCTTCTGTCCCTGCACGGGGAACCGGTCTGCAGCGTCGGGTCATCTGGTTTACTGCAGTAAAAGTGCTTCATTATTATCATCATTAAATGAGCTTGATGTTGTCATCTTTAAATTAAGCAGTAGTGGGTGTCTCCCACCTGAGTCAGCTGACTGGTCGACGCGGTGTCCCGTGGTTCTGGCGGTTGGAGGCCACACAGAAACATTAACGAGAGTTCGGTTGTTTCATGTGTCAGAGCTCTTGTTGATCCCTTCAGCAGGACATGGGCGAGCTGTCTCCTCCTACTACACACGCTTCATAAAAAGTGTCTTTGATCTGCGATGAGACACGTCAAACACGCAGGAAGTCTTTCTGAAACACACACACGCTCACAGCCCACGCACTTCATGCCGTCTAATCTTTACACTCTCACTATAAAGATAAGATTTCATTCAAATATCTCAGTCAAGATAACATGCATTCCTCTCCCGCCCACGTCCCACTCTGAAGACATTAGCAGCAGTCTGAAATCCAGTGTGGCGTGGAAGCGCCCCCTACAGGCTGCACTGCTCATTACTGTAGCTGTAAACGACTCGTGATTAAACAGAATCAGGTCGAGCGGTTTGGAGACAAAGTTAGAGACACACTGAGACGGTTTGACATGTGCAGAGGAGGGACCGAGGATACACCGGACACAGGATGATGAAGATGGAGCTGCCAGTAGATACAGGCGCAAATCATTCATCATTTTGTGGTCATTGTGGTTTGATATGGAAAAAACATGTGGCTGGTTTGTTTTCTTGTGTGATTAAAATGTGTCAGTGTTGTTATGTTGCTCTACAAAACAGGTGTGTTGTGCTGAGTTCTTCACCTCCTTTTAGCTGATCCTGTGCTCCTGCTCGCTCCCAGTGAAGAGCCTCCGCCGCCTCCAAACCATCAGAGCAGGTCTCACTAACGTCATATAAACCTTCTCTTTCACTCTTGTTGCTGTCCTTCTGCCACACGTCCCCCTTACACTCATCTCCACCTGCTCAACCCTGCCTGCACCCTCTTCTTCACCTCTCTGTCCATTGCTTTGAATATTTGACCCCAGGAATTTAAACTCATCCACCTTTACTAGCTCTGATCCTTACAGCTTCACCGTTGCACTCGTCTCCCTCTCATTGACACACATCTTACGTTTGCTGTCTGTAAAAAGAAAGGAAGAGAGCTCCTTTTCCATCAGGAGACCAGCTATCAAACAGATGGACAGACACCAGAGGAGGACACGGAGACTTGGGAACCAGCTGAGAAGTTTTAATCTATGAAACCAATTCTAAAAAACCAAAGTCATATAATAACTATACAGCGCCAACTGGCAGTCCACAGTATAACTCCTCCTCAACATCCCAAACCAGTTCCATAAACAGAGCTTTGGTATTTTATATGAGCTTTGAAATCATAATATTTGAACACATATATACATACAGATATAACATATGTGTGGAGTGTAAAGCTGCTGCTGGGATTTTATTTCTAACACCGAGCAGTTGGGATTCTGCACCCTGTGGGGAAAAGGGCGGAACCAAAGTTCGACAGTATCACCGTCGGAACCTCAGAGTGTGACATCTGCCGGATGTAAACAATGAAAGCGTTAGCATCTAGCGTTAGCTCGAAGA
Source organism: Neolamprologus brichardi (assembly GCF_056152115.1). NCBI lineage: Eukaryota > Metazoa > Chordata > Actinopteri > Cichliformes > Cichlidae > Neolamprologus > Neolamprologus brichardi. The sequence goes on along the minus strand of NC_142121.1, from coordinate 2,485,216 downwards.
CCCGAGAACTAAAAACAGGAAAACGTTTCCGTGTTTGTATCTCTGATGGAATATTTCAGCTGTTGGAGTAGAAATGTCCTCTCCTGAGTGTGCGACAGAGTTTAAGAAGGAGAGGATAACGGAAACCGCAGAGGGAGAGCTGGATGAGCGCAGACTGCTGGACATCACCTGGAAACCCGACATAAAGCCGCACAGCGCAGGTGAGTCTCACATGAAGCTGACTCATCCTCATCACAGCTCTGCGTTGGATTAAAGTCCAGGAAAACAAATAAAAATGCCATGAGCTCATCTCACAGAGGTGACGACACTTTCAGGGGAAAGTGATGTCAGCTGGACAAACACAGCCGTGACAGCATTAATGTTTTTAACAGTCTGTCTGATGTCATTCATTGTTGAGTTTGTCTGTGTGACCCGTGTTTATGTTTGCTTCAGTCAGGATCTGTTCAGTGAGAGCAACATTTGAGTCCCTGTGAGCTGGAACTTAAATTTCAGCTCTGCGGCTTTATCACTTTATTATTGTCCATGACTGTCCACGTAAACATGCGCAGTCAGAGGTCGATGGAGCGGAACAGGAACACGTGATGTTTTTATACAGCATGAAAATGTTATTGGAAGGAGGAGGCGGGGTACAAAGCAGCTTGCAGAGAAAGCAGTAAACCTTTACCATTTAAAGGCTTCAGTTCTGGCTCGTTGCAGCTGAAGTCATCACATGTTTAGAACAGTTTCTGCTCAACCATCTCTCTGCCTTAAAAAAGTTTGATACGAAGTTTGGACACTGAAAATAATTACCGGAAAATCTTTATTTTTGGTTTTGGTTTGTTTTTCCACCCACTGTCAGGCCCTTTGTCCACACAAACATGAATATTCCGCTCACACTGGTGTAGTTCACAGCCAAGTGTGAAGCCATATCGCTCAGGTCGCGGCTCTCGGCGTGCAGCGCCCTCTCCTGGTCAGGGAGCCACAGCATTTTCTCAATGAGACCTGCTCTGTTTTATTTAGCTTATTTGTTTTTTCTGTGTAACTGAACTCTGTTCTTTTGTCTAATTTTGAGACATTTAGCTTTGTCTTATTTTTTTCCAGTTATTACTGTTACTCATTGCCTTCTACAACAAAGACATTTTCCACCGTTTATTCGAAGTGTTAGTACCTAAAATAAGAAATTGCTTTTATAATTATTTTAGATTAATTTATTAAATTTTTTTAAATATTGTTGTGCCTCCAGACGTCCCACAGCAGCATGTCTGTAAGGAGGAGGAGGAGGTTCTCCCTGAGCAGCAGCTCTGTGACCAGGAGAGGAGCTCCAGTCTGGACCAGGAGGAACCAGAAGCTCCACAGATTAAAGAGGAACAGGAGGAACTGTGCAGCAGTCAGGAGGGAGAGCAGCTGGGATTGGAGGAGGAGACGGATACCTTCACACTGGTTTTGGAAAAAAATACCATGCAGCGTGAGGGAGACATCAGTCATCAGTGCAGACCGTTGGATGTCATCTGGAAACCTGAAATCAAGTTACACAGAATAGGTGTGTGAAGCTGAGGTGGTCCTAATGAAGCGAGTGTGTCTTACATGTGTAGGAGCACAGAGGGAGGAGTACAAACTTAGGCTACGTTCACACTGCAGGTGTTAATGCTCAATTCCGATTTTTTAATCAAATCTGATTTTTTTGTCTGCTTGTTCACACTACAGATAAAATGCGACAGCAAACGCGCTCTAGTGTGAACGCTCAAAGCGTCCATGTGCGCAAAAGAAGACGTCACACACAACGCGCTCTGTTTAGACCCAGAGCAAACAGTATTGTTTGACTGATGACCTTAATATTACGTTTCCCAATTTTGCTTTAAGTTATAAAGTTGTTGTGTTATTTACATTTGGCCTAATAATGATCCTTATTGCTGTTTTAGAGGAGCGCTGCTTCAAAGGATAGCTGCAGATTTCTGTCAGAATCTGCAGATTTCTGTCAGAATCTGCAGATTATACAGAACAAATAAAATGTTCTAGTTTCTCCAACGTTGTCTTCCCAACAGTTTCACTGACATCTACACCGGATGGCCAGGAAGCGTTCACGATGTCTTCTCCGGCGCTGATAATTGGCGTCTGTCTTGTGTCAGTGACGTAAAAGACGGATTTAATGACATGATGACATGACCATCAAACAGCAGTCGCTTTCTAAAACATCAGATATGTCTCGGTTTCAGTACCACATATGAAAGTGACCCAGATCAGATTTGAAAATATCGGTTTTGTGCCGTTCACGCTGTCAAAGCATGATCAGATATGGGTCACACAGGGTCAGAAAAGTCGGATTTGATGCGCTTTCGCCTGCAGTGTGAACGTAGCCTTAGCGCAGACCCTCCTAGCACATATAAGACACGGCTACAAGCAGAGAGTGGACAAGATTTTAGCTTTTTTTAAATCCAATATCAATTTTGCTTAGTCAATCAAAAAATTCTTGTTTCAAATCTCTAGAAAACTTTATTCAGGAAAAATTAAAAGTTTAAATATAATATTTTTACTTTAACAATTTCCTTTTTATTTGATTTACGTGCATTTGCACAGTAATCTGACTTTAGCACATCACAGCTCCACATCCTGAAAGCTGCTTACTTATTTCTTTATTTCTTATTTATTTCACTTATTTCTCCGCAAATGAACATTTTACTGTGAAAGTCTGCCTGCTGACGGGGATCTGATGTTATCAGTTTCTGGTTTGGTCCCTTTGGCTCTGACAGAGCCGCGTTACTGTGCGATGCTTCTTCTGCCTCATAAACAACAGATTCTATCACGACAGTGAAAAAAATGTGTGATGATGATTTTATAACAACATAGAAAATTAGTTTCTCTCCTTCTCTTACTGATGATCTGAGTCAAAGCAGGAGTCACAAAGTGCCAGCAGCATCATTATAGTGTAATAATGGTGACACAGCTTTACCTGCAGTGATGCAGCACAATATCAGCAGAGGTTGTTTTCAATGGAAATATTTAAGTAAAAGTATAAAATAAGTGCATAAAGCTTCAGTTTCACAGTAACTAAAGTACCTTAACCTTTGTGACTCTACAGAGCTTCACTGTTGTCACACAATCAAACTGAAACTGATTTTCTAAGCAGATGTTGGGTCGAGCGAGCGCTCCAGCGACGCTCGGTGGAGCCGTTTGTTGCTGCTCTCTGCGACATTTCTGCGCTTGTGGCCGATGTTGGGAAGGGAAGACGGGGAATGTAAATACAGGATGATATGTCTGTGTCACTGATATGGTGACAATTATCACACCAAAACCTGTACCGATATTATTTAATGATGTGGTGCAGGCAAAGCTGCGTCAGCCTGTTCTGATAACAGACCTCAGTGTGAGGAGCTGAGACAGGACAAACTAACCAGACTGTAAATAACAGGAAACACTTTCACATTAAAAATAAATAAGTCAGTGATGGAAACACACGTTCTATGTTTTTAGCCTAATGTTTGGGTCTCTGTACACTGAGGTGTCCAGTTTATCAGTGCGTGCATCAGCAGACAGCTGAAGCCTCCCTGTGATGTCACAGCTGGCTCAAGTTAGCGCATCTCTGACTTTAACGTTTATGAACAGATAAATGTTTTTATGATGTTACAAAACTCCTCAGGAAGTTGCAAGGAAGAATGAAATTCTGGAAAAATGATTCAAGGAGGTCAAATTAGGGCAAAACAAAATATTTTTATTAATACCTGGAAAAAAAACCCCTAAACTACTCCATGCACAAAAGGGCTCTCCTCACCCTGAGCTGAAGGACTCTGTCAGCCTTCAGCAGCTGTTTCTCAGGTGCATCCAAATAATCTGACATTTCATCTCTAATCAAAATTAGATTCTAGAATATTTTTACTTTTCCTGTAATCACACTACAAACCTTTCTGTGTCCCTCCAGACGTCCCACAGCAGCACGTCTGTAAAGAGGAGGTTCTCCCTGAGCAGCAGCTCTGTGACCAGGAGGAACCAGAACCTCCACAGATTAAAGAGGAGCAGGAGGAACTGTGCAGCAGTCAGGAGGGAGAGCCGCTGGGACTGAAGGAGGAGACGGATACCTTCATGGTGACTCTTACTTACGGTGAAAGCGACCACAGTGAATCAGAACCAATCAGTGAGCAGCTCCTCTCTCACAGCTCTCAAGAAACTGAGAGCCGAGATCGGGAAGGGAGCGGGAATGTTGAGTCAGGAAAGAGTATCAAGCTAAGAGGGAAGAAACAGTTCAGAAACAGAGGTCACAGTGATGTGGGTAACTGCAACACTGTTGCAGGTAAAAAGCCGGTAAAATGCGCTTTCTGCGGAAAGGTTTTCAAACACAAGTCGCAGATGGAGCGACATCACAGGATCCACACGGGCGAGAGGCCGTACTCCTGCACAACGTGTGGGAAAGGGTTCAGCCAAAGCAGCAATCTGACCGTCCACATGAGAACGCACACCGGCGAGAAGCCGTACTCCTGCGAAACCTGCGGGAAACATTTCACCTGCAGCTACAGTTTGTTGGTCCACATGAGAATCCACACAGGTGAGAAGCCGTATTCCTGCGAGGCGTGCGGGAAGCATTTCAACAGTAGCTTCAACCTCAAAGTCCACACGAACACCCACGCGGGCGAGAGGCCGTATTCCTGCAAACTGTGCGAGAAAACCTTCAGTCAGCCGAGTAACCTGAACGTCCACATGAGAACTCACACAGGTGAGAAGCCGTGCCTTTGCAACACCTGTGGGAAAAGATTCACAGACTTATCGGCGCTGAAAAACCACATGACCGTCCACACAGGGGAGAAACTTTATTCCTGCCAAACCTGTGGGAAAAGTCTCAGCTCTAGGAAAGGCCTGATGGTCCACATAAGAACCCACACAGGTGAGAGGCCGTACGTCTGCAACACCTGCGGGAAAAGGTTTACCGAACTGACGGCGCTGAAGAAGCACGTGATGATCCACACAGGCGAGAAGCCGTACATCTGTAACACCTGTGGAAAAGGTTTCATCCAGAACATCCATTTGCTGTATCACATGCGGACACACACAGGTGAGAAGCCTTACTCCTGCAGCACCTGTGAGAAACGATTTAAAGACCCATCCAAGCTGAAAATTCACACGAGGACTCACAGAGGTCGGAAACAAAGTCCGGAAGCACCTGTGGGGGAGAATTACCCGGCAGACCAGGCCCGATAAACATCTGTTTGTGATGTGTGAGCTCGCCGTCACACAGAGAGCATCGGAAACTGTGCAGCAGGCGTGTGTGAGATGTCCCACAGTAAGGCTGTTATTTACACCGCTGCTGTGAGCCTCTGTTATTCTGTTACCTGTGTTTATTCCACTGTTAAGGTTATTTTGCTGTGTACTGTAGCTTTGCCTGTTAGGAGTCACCACATTTCAGTCTCAGTCACCTGCATGTTCTTGGCTCCTCCCACCTGGCAGGTCCCCCTTTAACATTGTTGGGGTCGTTACTCCAAAAATCCAGTATGCTGTCTACACGTCCTCGCTTATTTAAAAGTCCCTGAAGAAAGTCGCACTTTACGTCATTGCTGCATTACTTAGAGACACCTGTGGTGCAAGCCTGCAGCTCTGTATCTGTATGTGATACCACACCTCCAGTTTCTCCACAGAGACACGTTTCAGCTCCTGTGTCCGTCCATCAGCTCGCTCAGAGCAAACAGCCCACCTGCTGCTGACGTGACACCGCCGCCGCTCACTAATCTTCACTCTTCTTTCCCAGAACTTCTCCTGTGGTCGCCATTAATCCTTGGTGCTTCCTGCATCTCTGCTCCATGTCATCAATATGCTTTATGAGTTTATTAGATCTCACCACAGCGTGCGGCCTGCAGTGAATGCTCAGCGCTTAGAAGCCATTCATGCAGAACGTCTTCATGTTTCCTGGGAACGTTTAAAATATGAAGGTTTTTATACGAGATTTGTTTCAGTGTTTGAGATCAGTGCATGACTGAACATCAGTGTAAATGTCTGAATGTTTAATTCAAAAATACACATTAAACATTTTATTAAACTATTAAACTGTTTGGTGCAACGTGAAGTAATTTTTGTCGCTATAGTTACAGCATTCTCCTCCCTCCACCTCTGACGGAGAAAAATTAACGAGTTGTGTTTGAGAAAAAAAACTTTAATCAGGAGCAGATTTGACTTTTCATTGGTTTACAGCTGGAGGCTGTCCCGACCATGACTGTATAAAAGATGGACGACACGACAGCTCCCCAAAAATGAAGCCAAAACGCCTCTGTCGCCCCCTGGTGTCTAGCTGCAGTATAGATCATAAACCCCGCCTCCTCCATGTTAGCGGATGGGACTGGGGTCAGACTAAAATAAATTAATTCTCCTCAGATAAATTTTTTCCAAAGATTCTTTCTTTTGTTATCAATAGTTCTCATCACGCTGATTGATGTCCGAGGGGTCTCATTTCCCATGAGTTTGATTCTAATTCCTACTGCGGTGATGTTAAATTGGGGTGAAACGTCATCATACCAGCTTTGACTGACAGCTGCAGTCACGGAGAAACTTGCGTATCTCTGTCCGGGAATAGCAGATAGAGCGTAGGCTCTGAGAGGACGCCCAGCGTTTACGCTACGAAAACACGACCGAGTGTTTTAACCTGACAGCCTGAGGTGTTCTTCAGTAAACTGGACTACCCGACAGAAGGACCCGAGGCCCCGCTGCACTTTTTCGGTAAGTTAAACGTGTTTGTAAGCTAATCCGTAACTACCGTCTTTAGCTAGCTCCTGAGACCTAGCTAGCTAAGATGAGCACTCGGCTGTCAGGGTTCGTTTAGCTAATCTGTGCAGGTGAATGAATTTACTAAAGAAATCAAGAGAAACGCCCCGGGCTGCTCAGTCACTAATTACTGTTACTGTACTTTTATTACAAGTATTATACTGTAAAAGAAAGCTTGTACTTCAGTAACTCCTCATTAATCAGGAACTATGGATTAAAGTACTGTAGTGTACTGTAATACTGAAAAAAAATGTAAGAGAAGAACTTCAGATCCTGAGTGTGTGAGGACAGAAGAATCAGCTTTATTTCAATTTTGAGGGATACAATTTATATCTGAGTTTGATGGTTCTGTTGTCTTTGTGATTACAGGAGCTGCCCTCAGATTCAGACCTCAGCCCCATCGAGTGACAGCAGACAGATCATCCAACATGTTAACTGCAAAATGAACTGATGGAAACAGTACAAAGGTTAAAGTACCACATGTGCTGTAGTGAAGGCTGCAGCTTTATTGATAAAGTTAAAGACAAAAAAGGATTAATCACCCATGTAACTGTGTCACTATATATCAGCATTAACAGGACCTCAGTTTGGTGTTTCACAAAGCTGCTGATCTCAGACCTGCACAGCTTCCGTTTTAAACACTTGATGTACTCAGCTGCATGAAGAGCATATGAGATTTTGTCTAACACAATTAAATAAAACCTGGTGAAGGTCAAAGGTCGTCACTTGTATGTTGAACTACAAACTTGTCATCTGGAATTCATTCACAGTTTTATGCAGATAGTGTTATTTACTATAAAGTGATTCAGAGTTATTCATACCAGAGTAACCAGAGAGGATCACATATTTTTGAATATACAACTTTCTACAGGACTGAATATAATATCTTTATGTAAAAGTCCGGAGCCTCTGGGGAGTATCTGAGTATTTATAACATTACACAAACCAAAGGTCTCATCACAGTGTTGATGAAATGCTGGGTTTATCCATCTCCTGGGGCGGGCCTACAGAGGAGTGCTGAAGATTTCCCTGTGAGGGAGCTGCTGGTGAAGATCAGCAGCAGCCGTTCTTCTCTGCGTGAGTAGCTTAATGTTGTTCGTGTGTAATGTACGTTGAGTAGGCTAACCACGTTATTACATTAATGCATGTAAGGTGAACTAGCAAACACCGTCATAGCTACATGCAGCTGTCTTCTTGTTTGATGGCAGATACTCCCTTCACCCTGGACAAAAAGGCTAAAATGACCAAAGAAAAAGTGGAAAACAGTTAAACATGAGAGCTCTCATGTTTAACACAAACTTTATCCCAAAAACAGAGGTTTTTGGGATAAAGTTTGTGTTTTCCATTGTTTAAGCACTGCTTCCAGCCAAGAGTGGTACCATATATCCCCTATAGCTGCAGAAAAAGAAAAGAAAAGGCTAACATTGTTATCTTTTTACAAAAAAACAGATGAACATGAGAGGTTTTTGGACAAAGTGTGTGTTCTCCATTCTTTAAGCACCGGTTTGAGCACCGTTTAAGCACTGGCACCGTTTCAAAAGTACCGGTTTGGTACTGATATCGGATAAAACCTAAACGATACCCATCCCTAGTAAAAACCAAGGAGGAACCCACCCGGGGGATTAATAAAGTTTTATTTTATCTAATTTAATCTAATAACTTTAATCTCAGCCAAACCGATTTACTCACGAATAAATAAAACACTGAAAAAAGCCCAACAATAACATTTTTAGGTTGTCTAAGTCAGCGGTCCCCAACCCCCGGGCCTCGTACCGGTACCGGTCCGTGAGTCGTTTGGTACCAGGCCGCGAGAGTTGAGGCTAAGGTGTGAAATGTATAGTTTTCAGGGTTATTTTGTTATTGTTTTTATTGTTTACTCGGTTTTCCTGGGTCTTTTCACGTGTGTTATGAATAAACCTTCTTTTTTTTGGTACCGGTACTAGTTTTATTTTGTTGTATTTATCCGCGACACCTTAAAGGCCGGTCCATGAAAATATTGTCGGGCATAAACCAGTCCGTGGCGCAAAAAAGGTTGGGGACCGCTGGTCTAAGTGACTTATATATTACGTTTAACCTGAGTAGCGAAAAACCGCGGTTATCTGAAAATGTTGTGCCGTTCTCGGTGGCTTCAGTGACCTTCGAGCTCTCGGCTAGCTATCGAGCTGGTGGGTAGCAGATGCTCCGAAAACGTCGAAGCACTTCTGCAAATATGCGAAATCTTGATAAACCGAGCAGATATTTCAAGTTTACACACCCACGTTCTCGCCTGAAAATATGTTAAAAGTTTATTTTGTGACCCAGAAAGATTAGTAAGAGTAATTTTAAAACTTAGTAGCGGCCGCCATTGTTGGAAACTGGAGTTTGGCTGGGCCGCGCTATGAATTCTGGGATATGGTAGGCCACGAAGGACACACCCGACCCATCCTTCAAATTCGGGGAAAAGGAGGACGCATTTGTCGGCTGCATTCGGAGGAGTCTACGAATTTGGACAGCCTTCAGCTCATCGCTGTGACGTAATCGGTCTACAAATGCGGCCTCAGGAGGAAGCAGCCCATGAATTTGGACACGAGCTTTTGGCTTCATTTTTGCACAATGGGAGGAGGCGGTGTCGCGTCGTCCATCTTTTATACAGTCATTGGTCCCGACTTTAGAAGGACGTCGTCATCCAGCGAACACAAAGGTCAAACCTGCTGCTTGGTGCGCCCCCCTGTGGTCTGATGAGTGACGCTGAAACCTTTGATTAGTTAACTGCTGTGTGGACGCTCCCACTCAGGACTTGATGATGACGTGAGAGACAGACGCGTCATTCTTAAAAATGTAAAAAGTTTATTTTGCCAACACAGACATCATTTCAAACACTTAATGCCATACAGTCCCTGAAACGGCAGCGCTAACATACAAAGCAAAACAAGAAGCTCAAAGTTTCCAGTCAGCCAGCCCAAAGTAAAGTCCTCCTCGGTTTCCCTCGTACCTCATCCTCCTCATCATCATCATCATCACAGTGGTTCTTTGGTTGGCTGATACCCGCTCTCAGCCCCTCCCCTCCCCCCGACAGTTTTGTGTTAGAGGATTTCAAACCTCAACAATGTTTCAGTCTAAGCTTAACAAATGAAAGATAAATTGAGCTGAGTGTAAAGAACATACATGAAACCACAGAGAACTATTTGGTTAAACCAGGAGACCAAATGAGGAATTAAAGCTTTTCCACCAAAGAAACTTCAACGTACCATCAAATAATTAGAACAACTCAGCACAGTCATAAAAGAAGAAAACGAGAACACTGAAAAGGCCTCAGATTTACCATCAGGCTGAAACAGCTCAGCTCGATGAAACTCTTCTGTAATGTTTGAGATGGTTAAATCAGTTTTGGCTGTGACGTTTTGTACCGCTGACCTCACCTCGCTGCAGACAACAAACTACATTTCATTAAAGTTAAAAATAAAAGTGAGTTCTGCAGAGCAGGACTCCACACACGGCCGTGGTGACGGCTTGGTTTTCCTGCCTGTTGGTTTTGTTTGATTAAGATTTTGAAAACAACAACAGCAGCGGTTCAAGACCCTAAAAACATACTAATGCTCGTTTTATAAATGTGAGGGGGAAAAACAATAAAATCTGCCTCTCCAGGAGTTCGACTACAGCTGACTGGCAGTGATGTCGTGTTTCAGATGGTTTCCATAATGTTTGGATCTTGTTCCGCTGGTGTGAGAGGACTGCTGGAGAAAATAGATCCTCAAAATAACCACAGAGGGTTTTTTTTTTCTTTGAGGAACGACAGCCGAGGAGTTCGATCAGATAAAAGCTGTCCTGGGTTCTTAAAAAAAATTGTGATGGAAAAGAGGCCGAAGTGGTGATTGAACCACCAAAACACTCAAACAGATGGACGCTGACTGATCTGTGCTGCTTTGAAGGCGACCGAGCCGCATTCACGTCACTGAGCGTTACAGACGACCTCGCTCCGCAGGTTTGGAGATTTTAGTCGTGTGGTTGACTTTTTTGAGCCCTCTGACATCAAACTGCTGCGACCTCACTTTTGATTGTTTCTGTTTTATGAATGAGACCCAATCAGCTGCAGGCAGACCTCCAGGTTTTCCATGCGTCTGAAATTTTACCCACATGGCTGTCATCATCATCATCATCATCATCGCCACTGGTGAACTTTCCTGTTTACTTCTGTTTCCTGCATTTACAACGTGAAGTCTCAAAGGCCAGAGTGACACTCTGTTCACTGGCTTTTCTTACTTTCCTAGCTTCTTTGTAAACTTTGCTAATGACAGGTGTGGATGCGACGTCATCATCAGGATGCTTTTAGGCTGGAACAAACGCCTCCACCAGAGGGCGCCGATATGTTTTCTGCATGTGTGACTTTCTGTAAATTTGCAATAACCAGCAAAAGAGATTTAAGACATTAAGTCAGCTGTACTACTGCTAATGTCCACCAGGTGGCCTGTAAACCACACAGGACGTGAATGCGACTCGAGTTCATATTTAACCAATTGTTCTTGGTTTATGTCCTTTTTTCCCTTTTTTTAAAAAATTTCTTAACAACAAAAACAGCTTTTTTTTTTTCAAAATGACAGTTTAAAACAATAATCACAGAAATATTAGATAAAGGTTTGTTCAGTAGTTCTTTTGAAATTCGGACCAAACACTGTGACCTCCCTGCAGCCTTCCAGTTTCATGTCGGGTTAATTTTGCTGCAGCATGTTTTTGATCTGCTTGGAGGTAGTCTCATCGTTCAGATGTTTGGTCGTGTACCTGCAGGGGTGAAAGGGTGGAGCTCGTTTAAAGCCTGTTTGGCTGTGCTGGTAGTTCTGATGTGTTTGTGCGGCGAGTACACACCTGAGAGCGTTCAGTAAACCCTCCACGCTGCTGGGCGGCTGCTCCTTCAGCACTCGGATGCACCCTTTCATCTGAAAAGCACCAAAAACCAAACGTTGATTGATCCCTGCAGACACAGGCTGAGGTTTCATGCTCAGCAGATTCGTGGGAAACGACAACAGGGGTGATTTTCTTAAACCGTGAGGAGATCCTTACAGAAGTGTGCAGGGTTATGTGTGCTAACTTACATCTATATTGGAGGTCTTAACGAAGGCTCCAGCTGGGTGAACGTGGTCGTACAGGATGATGACGCCGACCATCACACGGAGGCAGAATAACACGGTCTCCTCGCTCGCAAAACGACTGCGATACTCCCTGCGCACAAACACACACAGTCATGAATCTGCTTCAGAGAAACGACGATCGTGGTGCGTTCAGGGACACGTCAGGACTTACGGTGTGTCCAGCATCACTTTACACACGCTGGCCATCGTGCTCAGGCAGTCTGTCGTGTTTTCGATCGGCACCTCTGGATGCTGAGCGACAAAAAACAGAATCAGTTTATCAAACTGTGTTTTCACAGTCGGTGCTGAGGCTGCCCTCTGCTGGTGGGTTATGAAAATAAAACCAGCATACAGTTCTGTATATTAAAAACACTGTAAATAAAAGAGTCCTGAAGTACACAGACTGAATCTCATACTGAGCCTCTGCAGCTTTATTCCTCTGTTTTAGCTCCTCAGCCTTTAAGCTGGCTTTCACCTGATTGGCCGGCTGTTTGAACTGTTGTAGGTGGGTGGAGGCCTCAGTATGCACTCTCACCATATGACATCATGCAGATGAACTGGGTTGGGAGCAGTTTGCAGTTTGCAGCTCGTACACAGACCTCATTACTAGAGACTGAGATCATGGGCCTTTCTCAATATGCGTACTTGTGCGTACTTGCGTTCTCGTGTACTCGTGATACGTCATCAGTCGGAGACCAAGTACTGTTCCAATTCGAAGTACGCATCAAGCCGAGAACGCGAAAAAGTCCCGGATGTGTTCTCGCTCCGCCCGTTTTATCGAGCATGCATCGGTGGTGACTTGTGTGGACTTGGTACAGCTAAATATCCCAGAATGCATTTCGTCCAAAACTCAAACGCGGCAATGGCGGACGAGCGGGGCTAAAAACGTTTAAATATTACTCTTTCTGGGTCACAAAATAAACTTTTAAGTTCTTTTCAAGCGAGAATGTAGCTGTGTAAACTTCAAATATCTGCTCGATTTATCAGGATATCATATATTTCCAAACGAGCTCCGACGTTTTCAGAGACGTCTGTGACCCGCCAGCTCCACAGCAGACAGCGAGGTCGAGGATTATTACAGCTGGCGAGAACAGCCGACTCCCGGCACATCGTTTTCAACCCCCCCGCGGTCTTTTCGCTACTCAGGTTAAACAAACCCCAGTAGCTGTCTATTGTATTGAGTGTCCACTAAAATAAAAAATAAAAGCGTTTTAACATCTCACCTGCTTGTTTTTATTAAGGTATGTACATGTACACTATTTTTATTAATAGAGATTTCACTACTGAGGTTAAACATGATATATAAGTCACTTAGATCACTTCTAAATGTTAATGTTTGGTTTATTTCAGTGTTTTATTTGTTCCTGAGTAAACCGGTTTGGCTGTGATTAAAGTTAAGCTTTATAACATATTACTCACAGTTAAATTAAGAGGGGACGGCAGTAAAAACTCCGGACCTGTGACCAAGCGATCAAGTACGCTGGTGTTCCAATTGTATAAATTGCGAGTCCGTACTCGCGTACTTGAGAATTGAGAAAGGGCCCATGTGTAATGTGAGCATCCAGGAACAGGAGGCTCAGACAGGAAGTAAAGAAAAGTTCCCTCAGGTAACATTTCAGGGCGGCACTGAAGGACGTAAAAAAACCTCCAGCAGTGAAGACATAGAAACCCTGAATCAGAAGTGAAAGTGTGCAGGAACTTACATCTGAGACAAACTTCGACGTGGCGTCGCTTAGCGTCTTCAGCATTGGTGTGGCGCTGGCGTAAAACAGAGACATCCGATTGGCCAGCTCGTTGTTGACCTCACTGCCTGCTTCAGACTGAAAAAGTGGCAGTTTGTAAGTTTATAAAGTGAATTTAAATCAATGTAGAAGTGAGATTTGTAAGTTTGCAGACACCTGTGAGGTGAAGCTTCTGTTCTCTGAGACATTTACAGCCTGGGCTGCTGCCATCTTTTATATACAGGCCATCATTTTACAGCATTTATGTGTTTTTATTCTCAATCATTGTGTTTTGAGCTGTTTGCTTACAGACAGGTTGTTGATTCGCATGCGGCTGATGGTGCGACGGTAGTAGCTGAAGTCGTTCTGGATGGCGGGGTTGGTCATCTGGAGCAATCAGAAAAGGAGATGAAGAACATGAAGAGGAGGATGAGCAGTGAATAACAGAGACGAAGAGCAGAGGAGGAGGAGGAGGAGCGGACCTTGAGCTCGTCGAAGCGTAGCGTGAAGTGCAGGATGTGGGCGAACTGCCGGGCCAGAGCCTGCTTCTGCTCCAGGTGCTGAGTGGGAGTGGAGCTGGAGCTGGTGAGGACGTCCAGGAGACACTGCAGGCTGCTCTCTGTGGGGACGCGGCAGAAAGCACCTCTTTGATTTCAGTAACCTGAGCTCAGTGTGAACGCTAGCTGCTAACATCCCTGAAACGTTTCTGCATCTGTGTGTGTGTGAGGTTATGAAACCAAATACATGCAGAGGAGCAGCACAAACAGAAAAAGGTTATTAAAGAAGGTTATGCTTCTTCCTGCTCCTTTTGAACATTGTTATTTATTTATGTTTGTTTTGTTTGTGATATTCAAACACGCTGACGCTGAAGCAGACGTCCGTGGTTCTTACCGAGCTTCTGGGAGAACTCATAGAAGGTTTTGAGTTTTATAACCAGAGGAACGACAGCAGACCAGGCCTTCTCCTGCACGCCCTCCACACTGGGATTCTGGATCGCCTGCACACACACACACACACACACACACTGTTGTTGTTCTTTCCTGCACGTTTCTCTGCTTTTTCACGTTGGCTGTGACCCAATCAGCTGCTTCCTGTGTCACTGTTCGACAGGGAGCGGCTCAGCTGATCGCCCTCTTGTGGACGGCTCTCGCCACTTCCTGCTGACGGCGTTTACGTTTACGGCTCAGCGAGTGAAAAACACGCTCGCACTGAAACATTTGTTCCTGTTTTCTCTCCGATCGCTGACAGCACAGTCTGGCTCATAAATGCAGAAACACCTGAAATTACTCCGCTGCTTCCTTTGTGTGGTTTTCATTCCTTTTACTTTTTAAACTTTCACTCTCATACTACAGACAGTTTTACAAAGACGTAAACAATAAAAACTGAACCTCCTGAAGCGGCGTCTTCTCATTGCTTTGTTTAAGACTTTTTCTTGAATCGGATCGAACTACGTTGATGTTTGTGGTCGCTTTCATCACGTGACCTGTACAGATCAATCTGCTTTATCAGAGGAAAGTAGAACTCAGAGTAGAGACCTCATCTTCCTCGTAATCATCATATTTATAACTTCTCATAATTCAGATATCACAGATTCTCGGGCAGATCTGCGTCTGCCATCATCAAAGTCTGCTTTTATGGATCCTCGAGCTTCTCACACTGAAACATCTTTACACAGATCTGCATTTATCGACTTCTGTGACTGTCACTACCCTGTAATCAGTCGACTATCAAGGATGAAAACACCAAACTAAGACTGTTCACGATCTTTTTCCTGCTGGAAAGTTAAACAAAGAGCTCCAGCAGATGGTGTGTTTACGTCCCGACGTCAGCAGCTTGATATTTGATAAAAATCTCAAACCCAGACTGCAGCCCGAGTTTCTTTTTCCTCTGTTGAAGCTTCGGTGACGAGAAACAAAAAGCTGGCGTGTCCACGGTGGCGTGAGGAACCGGAGCGCTCGAAGAGCGACCCGTACAGGCCGGCGGCGAAGCCGTAAACGCTTCATGGAATCTGCACGCAGATTATTTTGGATGCATGTGAGATCACTGCGATATCCACAGGAAGTGGAAATCACACCAAATCTAAAGACGTTTTGATGCCTTTGTGCTCCGAGCTCTTTCACCTGATATGCTTTTGTGACTTCTCACTGCTGGAAGTGAGAAATCTTTTTTCCTGCACGATAACAGGAAGAACACTGACGCCGTTTCCTGTGACATCACACGCCTGGCGCTGTAATCATAACGGCCCGCACACACGCATGTCTGTGTGCTCAGTCTCACCTGTCGTATCTCCTCTCCTGCCCCTTTGTACGACTGCAGGTCCTCCAGGATGACCTGAGCCTCCGTCAGTACCTGGTTCACCTTCTCCCACACGTCCGTCTCCGACTGTGAGGGCTGAGCGTCTGAAACACAAGATGAGGGTCAAAGGTCGAACTGTCTCAGGTGGAGTTTGTTTTTATTTGAATGTTTCCTGACGTCACAGATCTGCACATGTGCGTCAGACTGTGGCGTTTATTTGTTTCCTGCATCGCCGTAGCAACACACCAAGTCTTATTTAACCTGTTCACTAACCCAACCCTAACCTGCTGAGCAGGTAAAGAATATTTTATGTGTAAAAATATTTAATAGGAACATTTTTGTTGAACTTTGGCCTGAAAACAAAAAGCAGCGTTGTTGATGTTGGTGACAACAAACCCAGACGAGGCAGCGACACGCTGCAACAGTAACAACACACTCACACAAATCACTGAGCTTTTCTACACAGCCTGAATCCTTTCACTGAAGCCCCCCCACACCCACACACACCCACCCACCTAGTGACATAAAGAAACTTGAAAGCTTCATGTTGACAAAGACTTTCTGTTTTTACTGTTTACTAAGTGAAAGGTGAGCTTAAAGAAAAGGTCTGTGTGTGTGTGTGTGTGTGTGTGTGTGTGTGTGTGTGTGTGTGTGTGTGTGTGTGTGTGTGTGTCTCACTCTCAAAGTCCAGGAAGAAGTTTCCACCGTTGTTGTCGATGTCTCTGGTTAATACCTTGATCAGGTTCCCCATGCTGTAAAAACAATCACGGCGTCAGCGAACAGATTTGGATGCACACGTGCGATTCACAGAGATGCAGCCGTGCTGCAGGACGATGAAACATTTAAACCGACACACTGAAGTATTCAAACACAACGACACAGGTATCGATGCATCACTGATATTCTTTTCAAACCAGCACACAGCTCACATGAAGCCAGTCTGTAACAAGCTGCTAAGATCTTTAGCTTCAGTTTCCATTTGTGGCAAAAGAAGAAGAAGAGGTCAAAGCTACTGGATGCTGTGCTTCAACAGTAAGTCTTTAACGTGAAACACTGACGATACCTGATCCAAGCCAGAATATTGGTTCATATTTCACATTTCCACCTGTGGTTTTTCTGTGTTTGCAGGCCTGCGTTTCCTCAGTGCGTCCAGAGTTTCACGTTCTGTCTCTCAGACTCGGAGAGGAGCCCTCCGAACTCTGTCACACCCAATCTGGGATGAATCAGAGCTTCCATTATGAAACCGCTGGAGTTCTGGTGCAGCGTGTCCCTACCAGCTTGGCTTTATTTCACAGTTTTGTAATTTATGGGGTGTTCCACAATATCTGTCAGAGCTTATGAAACCTCCAGTGTGGGGTAAGTAGAAAACTTAAGCACTGTTCAGCGGCTTTACCTGGAAACATAAACAGAAATCCTCCCGGCGTCTGAGAACTGACCCTTTAAATGGATCCGAGCTGCCTGAGTCACCACATCAACACCAAACACAGAATGTGAGCACAGATTTAACAGGATGAGATCAGGATTTCTTCACGTCTCTTAGATGTAGTGAGACTTTTAATTGCTTGGAAGAAACACCGACAGAGAGCAGTGGGTGCATCTTCACCTTAACAGAGATATCAGCTGGATGCTGCTGTAGCCTCAGCCTTTACATGCAGCACTAAATAAGAATAAAGACACAATGTGTTCGCACACTCACTGTAACAGAGGTGAAAACACTGATTTCACAGTGAAAATTCAGCCTCACACATTAAACACTGATGTTCAGCAGTCAGAGACGAGTCACAGAGGAAAACATGGCCGAACAAAAAGACGTTTAAATAAAGAAATGCAATTAAACCTCTTCATGTTCACCAGGTCACTGGTGAACCACTTCAGGTTGGGGTTAGCTAGGATTTTAGCCACAAGCTAACCCTAAACCAAGAAAATAGAGCTGCTTATTCTTCAGATAAAGCGTCAAACAGACACTTTGGCCTCTGATGTCAGATTCCCACGTGGTAGTATGGAGGGGTGAATGTGAACGTAGCCACAAACCTAAACCTGCTGGATGCTAACAGGTCTGTGCTAAAAGGAGCAGCTATGAAGATTAGCATCGATGCAAACATTCAGCAAAAGATCACTCTGGATGTTTGAGTCCACAGGACTGAAGTCTGAGTCCGGAACAACCATCTTTATCCAGAAGAAGAAGAACACATGGCCCGACCTCAGTTCAATTCAGTTTTATTTATACAAATACCAAATCACAACAACAGTCGCCTCAAGGAGCTTTATGCTGTAAGCTAGACCCTACAATAATAACTACAGAGAAAAACCCAACAATCATATGACCCCCTATGAGCAGCACTTTGGCGACAGTGGGAAGGAAAAACTCCCTTTTAACAGGAAGAAACCTCCAGCAGAACCAGGCTCAGGGAGGGGCGGGGCCATCTGCTGTGATTGGTTGGGGCGGGGATGGGCAATTCCAGGCCTCGAGGGCCGGTGTCCTGCAGGTTTTAGATCTCACCTTGGGTCAACACACCTGAATCACATGATTAGTTCATTACCAGGCCTCTGGAGAACTTCAGGACATGGTGAGGAGCTAATTTAGCCATTTAAATCAGCTGTGTTGGTTCAAGGACATCTAAAACCTGCAGGGACACCGGCCCTCGAGGCCTGGAGTTGCCCACCCCTGGGTTGGGCTGAGAGAAGGAAGACAGGATAAAGACCTCAACATCACGGAGTCGGTCTGGATTACTTAAAGAGACACAAGGTCAGCCATAAACTGTATATAAAAGATGCCCATGCCCACTGTGATTCACTGATTTCAGAGTCCATGACATTAACAGTAATCGGCAGGTATCTGCAGCCTGCTAACCAAGCTAGTTCACCTTAGCTTGACCCTCTCGTCCAAATATGGATACTCGGGGCTTCATTAAAACCACAGCAGCAGACAAAACATCACTGCTAAGGCTTCAAAATGTGAAGTCCAACCAACAACCACATCCATCTTTTATTTACAGTCTCTCACTGAGACACAAGCTAACGTGGGGTGAAATCAGTTTTTACTCCACTGCTGTTTAAAAAGAAGGACGTCAGTTTGTTTGTTCACTACACATCAGTCAGAGACTCTGGGACATATTTTCTGTAATTTCAGTGTTTTTAACCGTCTCACATGTCTGACAGGCCCAGCTGACAGGCAGCATTCATGCTGAGCATTCAGATTTACTGCTGCTGATGTCACACCACATGTGAAACAAGCTGCAGGTTTTGGTTCTCTGTTCTGATGTTCTTGTCCAGGAGCGACAGCCTCACGGGCTGCTGCAGTTTTTAGTTTGAGTATCTGCAGAGCTGCTGCATTATTTCACTGCTGTTCCTAATAAAGTGTCTGCTGAGTGCATGTCTGCATTAGGTGGAAGTGGAACCTAGATTTTACCTAGGTAAAATCACAACAAACACAATAGGAAACACAACAAACGGACAGTGGGCGACACAGAGTGGGTTTTACTGGAGAAACGGTGCGTTTGTGTGAAATCTCCTGCAGAGGAAACTGAAGCTTTCTGTCGGAGTTTAAGTTTCAGCTGCAAACCGATTCAAACTGAAAGAAAACGTTTGCTTGCGTTGCGTTTGCGGCCTGCGAGCTGAACTGGAAGCAGCGCCTGCTTGTTGAAAACAGTCAAAAGAGGAAGTGATGAAGTCTCTGAAAGTTTGGCCTAAATTTAAAAACAGAGGAAGTAACGCAGACCGAGCAGCTCGGGTCAGGTAAGAAAGACACGACGTCCAAGCTAACAGCAGACCAAAACATCTATTCTGAGTTTGTCTTCTGACGACGACAGAAAACCTCGTAATGTTTCACCAAGCTCACATTCAGCTGCAGAGGAAGTTTCCACACATGAAACACTGAGCATTTACGTGAACTGCTCCTCTAATCCTTGGCGATTTCCTCTTTATCTACGGCACAGCTTCAGTCACTTAAAGCCCGTGTGCAAAGCTCAAGCTCATTTCAGCACATTCTTGCAAACTTTCTCTGCAATCACCTCCTATCATAACACCTTTGAAGCCGCCTGCTGAGCTCAAGTGTGACAGAGCACAAAGCAGCCGACACGAGAAAAACGTGCTAAACGTCACACTCTCATCTTTCTGCAGAGTCCCAGCTGCTAAATGTACTGATCTGCTGACAGACCAGAATAATACACGTGATACATTCATAAGTCTTTTCTTTATTTATCCTCAATCTGAGTCTGCTGCTCTGTTAATCTCTGAGAATATTCACAAGCTGTAAAGAGATCCTCGATCATGTGTCGTGCTGTGCAGAAATAAATGAGATGTCAGAGTGTGAAGCTGCTTCTCTTGGTGTCAAACTAAAGTTCCTCTTATGCTGAATGAACTGCGGCGGGTAAGTTGAATATAAAAACCAGATGTCCTGTTTTACTTCTTTAAAGTGCTAATAACGGAGTTTTCTGTTCGCTGTTTGGTCAGTTGGGAGCTAAGTGGGTGTTTAAAGCAGCGGAGCTAAAATTAACTAATCCTCCATTAATAACTAACCCGCTGAAATGTGACGTTGTTTTAAGGAACATGTGGTTTGCAGAAAATTCTTTATGAGGAACCGTTCATCCCGACAGTTTGAAGCAGATTCGTTAGAAATGAGTGCGCTTCATTTTCCCCGCCAGGTCTTTACTTCAGAGCCTGTGATGTGGGGGAAACATCACTTTCTTTCAACCAACCACCAGCGCAGACGAGTCGCCGCCCAAACAAGCTGGACAGGGCGTGCCTACTGCAAGTACTGTATATAAAAGATGGAGTGTTGCTAATTAGTGCATCCAACCAAATCTGATTAAGATCCTACACTCAGCAACACCGAAGCTCAGACTTTTCTCTCAGTGCATTAACCTCACTGCAGTTACACTAGTGGGCAGATAATCTCACTAAAGCCTCGCACAACACAAACACAGTCCAGAGGTGACGTTCAGGAACTCGGGTCAGCTGAGGTGAAGCTAAGTTTTGGTATCAGTTTAAACATGAGGGTCTCAATGCTGGAGCCTCCAGTGGACGTTAGAGGAACTGCGGCATGTGGCACAGAAGAACCAGTCAACGGAAAACCAAACTTGACATTAAGACGTTCTGATTAGCAGCTTGACCCTGATGTAGACTTTGGTACTCCTGCACAGGTTTCAGGCTCCAAGTCTGTTTGGAGCAGGTGAATAAAACTAACTAAGCTCAAACTCTGAGAGAAACCTTTTCAGAGCATGTGGATGTGAACCGCAAACAGCGAGACTGCCGGATGTTAGAGGATGGAGGAGTTATACAAGGATGGAGGCACAGAGGCTGTTTGTGCTGATGAGGACAGTCTGAGGCTCTGGTTTGGCCTGAGGCACCAAAAACACTCAGATTTTACACATTTACCATCAGAGAAAAGCATCAAACCCTTGAAACCTGACATTCAACGAGTTAAACTGGCCGGAGCTTCGCAGAAAATGTTTTTCTCCTGAAAGCTTCACGACTAATCTACACTGTGCTGATAGTACCACTGTCAGCCAAAAGACAACGAGTGATCAGTAAAAAGCATTTCTGGAGCCTCACATGTACTCGAGTAGATTACTGCCTGCATTTATCTGTCAGTTACTGTTTGCTCTGCCACCATCAGTCTGTGCAGCAGCCACACCGAGCTGTGATCAGCTGTCGGGGACTCTCAGCTGACGTGAAACAGAGGAGAGCGAAATGATGACGACTCAAATGTCAAAGCATTTGCAATGAAACGCATCTGAGGTCTCAAAGTTCAGCGTCGCTGTGCACAAACTTATTTTTGCTTGGTGGTGATTCTAATTATACTTAAGTGAAACAGCTCAAACTTCCTCCAAACTCTGCTGATGTGCACATAAACCAGATTGTTCTGGTTAAACATGTAGTTGTTTCTGTTTGAGATGTTCCTCACTGCTGGAGATTTGATCCAACATTCACTGTAAGATGGTTTTATTTAAAACGACTCAGAAAACATCATCTTACCCGTTAGCTTAAAGCAGCTGAGTTACACCAGCTGGTTTATTCACAGTGTGCAGAACTGAAGAGACGTTAAAAGATATCCCAAAATAAAAGAGCTCGGCTTCAGACGACTTTAGTTTGGCACATTTTGAAATAAAATGTGCCGACATGTGAGTTACGTCGACTGAATGTAGAGTTAAACACTTTACACTAAATAGAGGCTGAGTTTGTGTCTCCTCCCAGGATCGAGCGGGACATCAGTCCGTGAGGTGAAGGTGTAAACCACTGGACCACAGAGGCACGACAAGTCATATTATTAGAAACTGGCACCAACTAATGCACTAATCACCTAAAACCAAACGCTGAAAAGTTTACTTAAAACATCAGTAATGTCAGCGTCGTTGAGTCATAGTTACTTATATTTACTTAAGTACTTAAGGGTCGAAAGTTACATCTGCTTAATATAGTATCAGTTAATATGACTGTAAGAAACTCAAACACTGAATACAAGTAAACCTCAAACGTTTGTATATTTTAAGTTTAAAGCAGTTTATTAAACTTTATTTCAGGACATTTTCTAATAAAATAAACTCAAAAACTGACTTAATCTCACGTTTAGAGGAGCGAGTTAAACTAACAGGTTAGTAAATTTAGGAGAACATAAGTTAAAGCTCATCAGCTGGGACACTTTCCACAGATAAGAGAGTTTATATCGTTTTGTAATCTGCAGCTGGTGTTTTGGTGAAGATCAGCGGATTAAAGTGTCTGCTGTCTGATGATTGTCGGATTTTACACCCATGTTTGATAAATGAAGCTTGAAACAGTGAGAGTTTAACTGGATTCATCAGGATCCATAAACAGTGATGAGCAGCTGAAAGTGAGCTGCTGTGCAGTAAACACGGAGTCGGCCATGATGATGCTGAGTTTCACTCATCAGTGCGCGCTTCTCCTTTCTCCTCCGCACTTTTAGCGGAGACTCTGCTCCTCTTTCGGGGAGTCTCAGAGCTGTGAGCCCGCTTCAGGAGCTTCGTCTGCTGCGTTAAACTTTGATCACAGAGCTCCTCGCGCCGCCCGACAGTCGGGCTGACCGGAAGCAGCGCGTGCCAGCGGCTCCGGCTCTGTCTGCGTAAAAACGCGTAACCGAGCGGCTCGTTCCCCGCGGCACACACACGCCGCTTCGCCCGGAGCGCCACGGAGCTCCACATTGGCGCTGAGGCGGATTTGAGCCGTGATCCGCGGGCAGAGGCGCTGCGGCTGCAGGAGGACGAACTTTTTAGCCTGCGGAGTTTTTCTCGGAGTCTGCGGATTGCAGGACCTGACATGTCTGATCTGAGACCAGGATCCACCCAGAGCACTGGTCGCCCCCCTCCTCCCTGCAAATCCACCACCACCCTCCCTCTCCCCACAACACGGCCCCCCTCTGCCCCCCTCACCTTCACTGATAGCTGATCGATAGGTGCGGATCGATGCCGTGCGTCCGGGCTCCGGTGTGTCCGCGGTGGTCCAGGTGTCTCCCGGCGGTCCGCCTCCTCTACATGCTGCGCGAGTGTGAACCCGGAAAACAACCGCGCGGCGCTCCGTTAACTATAAAAGGAGTGATTTCCTCAGGAGGAACTGAGCGAGCAGCCAATCAGCGAGCCGTGACGGCAGCAACTGCAGCTGCAACCTCACGGTCGACCGACGGAGGCAACCCGAGCTCCGGTGCAACTAAAACACAAAAGCAGAGCCTCGAGGCACGAGTCTGCGCACTGCTGCAGCCTCACAAACACCAGGCATCACCAGAAAGTAGCTCCACAGGTTTTATATCACAACCATCGTCACGGAGACGTCACAGCAGAGTTACAACAACTCCAGGCTGTCAGAAGAAATCATAAAAACATCGTTTCCGTCCGTCAGCCGCGTGTTTGTGTCTCTGCTGCGCGCACGAAACAGTCCGCATCCATCACTCCACAAAACTTATAAAACACACAGTAACTACAGACTCGTTTATGGCATCACGTGTTTTAATCTCTGTGCTAAAAAAATCACAGACATTTCGACTGACTGTTCGGTGTGTTTGAATCTTTAAGGTTCATAGCCTGACCACGCATCCACCAATCAGAGCATAAACAGAGATGAAACGTAAGAAAGAACAAGTTACAGAAAGTCTAAAGAAACTATATAAACTGTAAGTTCACAGCGTGGAGGTCTTGGTTGGTGGTGTCTGCGTGGCCTGTTCCCCTCCCACACTGCAGAGACGTGCTTGTTAGCTCAGCTGGTGAGTCTAAGCTGGACGTAGGTGACGGCGCGCTGTGCAGGGTGTAGCTGCCTTCTGCCTGTGACAGCTGAGATGGACTGATGGATGCTACATGTACAAAAAGCTCCACAAGAATCTAAGTTCATCTTTAAATAGCACAACAAGGCACCGTGGACGGTGTGGTGAAGCAGAGTGACAGCATCCACCCAGGCCCTCGAGCCCACCGCTGATAATCATAATATTCCATAAACTATATTTGAAAATGATTCACTTGGTATGTTTTTGTTTATGTTTTTTATGTTTTTGCAAATCAAAAATTTGCATTTTTAATCATTTTCAACTGTAACGTCCATTTCTTTTCTTAACCACGATTCCAGTTGAGGGTCACGATTAGCTGGAGCCTGATAGGCTGACAGCTGGGTAACACCTAGATGCTCATTTTCACCCAAATATCATATCACATGCTGTGTCACATGATCCACTTTAAATTACTCTTTTGCTTTGTGTCTCATTTAGTTTTTTCCTAATTTAAACCTCATCCTCCTCTCAGTCATCTGTAGCGCTCCTTAGCCTCTGCAGGACTTTACACTCATTCTCCTTAAACAGCAGACATTTTGCACTGTAATGCACAACAGTGACCACGGCTGGCGGGCGATAAAGTGTCAGCACATGTCTTTTCTTTCAGTTTCACACAGCGACACAGAAATGTTCACACTTGTTGCTGTTTTAAAGTTTGGGGTGAGCTGGCGGACCCAGACTGAGAGGCAGAGGAGGAAGTCGCAAGCAAGAGGTGGCAGACAAGGAGGAAGAAGAGGAGCAGGATGAAGAAAAACACTCTGTTAAAAACATGTTCTTGTTGATTAATGAGACTGAGAGAAGTAGGGCAAAGAGTTCAACCCACTCAGATCCTCTGTGGTCACGATAACGAAGAAGAAAAATAGCTCCTGAAAAACAGAAAAAGCCGGAAGACTCAAGAGTGTCGATTCAATTCTGTTCAGTTTAATTCAGCTTGATTGAATTTTATTTGTGTAACACCAAATCACAGCAGCAATTGCTTCAATGCACTTTATATTGTAAGTTAAGACCTTATAATAATAGAGAACAAGCCCCAGAGATCACATGACATCATATGAGCAAGAGTTTGGCAACAGTGGGAAGGAAAAAACCCTTTTAAAAGGAAGTAATCCCCAGCACAACAAGGCTCAGGGAGGTGCGGTCATCATGACAGACATTATTCAGTACTTTGTATGTGAGGAGCAGGATTTTAAATTCTGGATTTAACAGGAAGCCAAAACAGGAGAAATATGCTCTCTCTTTCTAGTCCCTGTCAGTACTCTTGCTGCAGCATTTTGGATTAGCTGAAGGCTTTTCAGTGAGTTTTTAGGACTTCCTGATAATAATGAATTACAGTCGTCCAGCCTGGAAGTAATAAATGCATGAACTAGTTTTTCAGCGTCACTATGAGACAGGATATTTCTAATTTTAGAGATGTTGCGCAAATGGAAGAAAGCAGTCTTACATATTTGTTTAATATGTGCGTTGAAGGACATATCCTGGTCAAAAATGACTCCAAGGTTCCTCACAGTGTTACTGGAGGCCAAGGTAATGCCATCCAGAGTAAGAATCTGCTTAGATACCATATTTCTAAGCTTTTCAGGGCCGAGTACAATAACCTCAGTTTTATCTGAGTTAAGAAGCAGAAAGTTAGTGGCCATCCAGGTCTTTATGTCTTTAAGACATTCCTGCAGTTTAACTAATTGGTGTGTGTTATCTGGCTTCATGGACAGATAGAGCTGGGTGTCATCTGCATAGCAGTGTAAATGTATGCTATGTCTTCTAATGATGCTGCCTAGGGGAAGCATGTATAATGTAAACAGAATTGGTCCTAGCACTGAACCCTGTGGAACTCCATAATTAACCTCAGTGTGTGAAGAGGACTCTCCATTTACATGCACAAACTGGAGTCTATTAGATAGATATGATACAAACCACTGCAGCACAGTACCTGTAATACCTACAGCATGTTCTCAGTCTGTTCTCTGCTGAGTGAGTCTTCTCAGCAGTGACCCTCAGAGGCTGAAAAATAAAACACCAACACCAGCTGCTCCAACAGGGACTCCCATGTTCAAATTTTACAGCAGAAATAAGCATGTTTACAGCCGGATTTTCTTTGGTCTTTATCGATCATCTTCTCCTTCATAACATCTACACAAGTGTCATAATTTTTATAACACAACTGTTTAAATTGCATTAAGGCTTAAAGTTTGTGTTTTTATGGATGTGTCTGTTTCCTTTTTATGATCTGAATTCTTTGCTTGATTTTAGTTGTTTGAGATTTGAGCTTGTGTTCAAAGTCTGAAGAGAGCAGGTGTGAGCTTACTCCTCACGTTTCAAATAAAAAGCTACGTTTTTCTGTTTCTAAACATTTAAGAGTTTCAGATTCTACTTTTATTTTCTCCCAATTTTAATTGTTTAATGATTTTTCTAAATATGTCCAGTTTATTTATCCTTTATACGTCGCTTCATTAGCTTGATTTGCGAAGTCATAGCCTTTAAGTTTCATTTTTGGAAGGAAGTAAAAAATACAGATGCAGGGCCGAGATAAGAAGAGTCAGTAGTGCTATTTTTATTGATGTGTGTTGACTCGTAGTGATAACAGTGTAATAGAATAAAGTTTAAACATGACAGTGTAATATATTAGTGAAGGTTACATTTTTAGTGTCAGCCTTTATTTTCTGATTGCTTATTAAATACTTTTATATGATTGTTATTAATCATTATTCTGACTAGTATTGGTTTAAAATGTGGAACTAACTTTTTCTCATCCTTTAGAGGAAGATGAGTAAACTTGTCCAGTTTGTGAGCAGCAGGATTTTGATGTTAATTCCTTGAACTCTGTCGCAAAATTTCTTCTTGAAAGCTCAACGGAAACATTTCAGTGGCTGACTTCACTGTGTTCAAACCACGGAAACAAAGACTTGAGTGAACTTCAGTGTGAAAATAACCGTTTTATGTGCAGCAGGTGCTCCTGCGGTTTGAGGAGCTGCCGACACCCCGGAGCTCTGCTGCCCTCTGTCGCCCCCTGCTGCTCAGGACCGGCATCGCTGCATCACTGAGATCATACACTGTACTCTCTTTACCTCTTATAACTTTGTACTTTATAGCTCAGAATCATTTAGATCATGTAGATTATGGCAAAAATGAAAAGCGAATCCTTAATTTCCATCCTCAGAACTTTGGGTGGGTTTAAAACATTTTATTATATTTAAATATATATACATAGAGACTATGCCCCAATACTCTTAAAAACTACATTTCCCAAGTTACCCCACAATCCCGGAAACGCGTCATCACTTGCGACCTTGTCTTCTTCACTTGGTTTTCTAACAGGCGGAGAGGACGAGCATGGCGAATAAAGATCCCGGGGTGAGTGTTTCTAAGTCTCCAGTTTAAACTCGGCTTTAAAGGAAAGTTTGGCGCGTTTTCTGCCTTCAGCTCAGGTTCAACCGCTCCGGGTTTCCCGCGCTTTGCACGCACCTGGGTGACATTTTAAAAGCTTTTAGGTCTGACACGTGAGTCTGATGTAAGCAGGTTTACACTCGAAATCACGTCAGCCAGGTTCCCTCCAGCCTGAAGTCACTAATGAGGCACAGGTGGGGGCCGTGAGAGCCGCTCGATGCCGGTTAGCTAGCTTTACACTCAGGTAGAGAGTGGGAGTGGAACATGACGCCGGGGTCCCTTTAAAACTCTCTCGATTATGAAATAATTGCGTTTTTAACACATGTATACGCATTAGAAGTAAATTCACTGAAAATATTGCAAGTTTCTAGAAGCCGTCACTTAATTCTGCGTATGCGTCACACACTCAGGTGCATCAGGCGTGCAGGCAGGTGAGTCTGCAGTCCCTGACGTTACACAGGCTAATTAACCCGCAGCTAGCACATCAAACCAAAGAAGCTGATTCTCTTTAAATCGAGTTATGTTTTGTGCTTTTTGCATGAGCCGAGTTTAAACTTAGTCCTTAAAGTTAAGACAGATGATCAGACGTGTCCAGCCTTGTGTTATTAGCATCGTTGTTGCTTTTTTTTAAAAAACAGTTTATTTTTAGAGAGAATCTGAGTGTCCTCTAACTATGTATCTGTGGCGGGTACATGCAGGCCTTGTAGATATAAAGGGAGGGGGGGTTGTCCACTCAGAGTCAAGGTCACTGAGTTTTGACCATGAGTGTCCTGCGTGAGCGAGCACGGGGGAGATTTACTGAAATCCTTGTTTCAGGGTTTTCTGCAGCAGCTGCGGCAGATCGCAGGCAGGATGTCTTCAGGACCTCGGGGCGCAGGACTCGGCTTGAAGCTGCTGATTGGTGCTGGAGCTCTGGCGTACACAGTGAAGGAAGCCACATACACAGGTAACCCTCAGTCACTGTGAAAGCATGGATATGCAGCACAGCCGGGGCTCTGATCCCTGACACTCCCACTCTCCTGGAGTAATCTGTCATATTTAGTGTGACAGAGTTCTTTATAGACCTTTTATCAAAGCGTGTTTGTGGTACAGGCTCGGAGCAGCTGCTCTGCAAGTTTCCAGCTTTGATTAAGGAAAAGTGGAGTTGGGCTGCAGTTGTTACCCAGCCAGACGCAGACGGAGGATGATTCTGCGTCTAAAGGTGGTCGGCTCAGGCTTGTGAAACAAGAAGTGATTAAATATAAAGTATTTACTCACTAAATGGTTTTTAGCAGGCAGCCAAGTCTGCTCCGCCTGCAAGCACTGGTGCTAATGGCCTGTTTTTTATTATATGAAAAACTTTTAATGTTTAAAACTCAGCAGGATGGAAATGGGCCTTTCCTGTATCTCTGTGAAACCTTCAGGCTCATGGTGGAAAAACAGAAAATCCACAGCTTTGTGCTCGTGTTTGTATTAATTTTCATCTTGGTCTCTTGTCTCACGAACTACAACCTAAAACATCTTTACTGTTTAATTAAAGTCTTTCATGTTCAGATCCATGTTTTATATTTTTATTAGAGCAGCTTAGCTTGAGTCCCAGTTCGCAGGCCTCGACGCCCCTCAGCTGTCTGAAAGAAGCTGTTTTACCTTCACTTAAAGCCAACTTCTGTGCGTGAGCTGACCACGTTTACAGTAAGGTCTCTCTATGACATCATCAAGGTCTAAAAGCAGGAAAAAACTGTGTGAAACTGAGTATTTAGAGCAGTCTGAGCTTTTGACTCTCTGGGCTATGCGATATGACCAAAACCTCATATCCTGATATAAAACATCTATCGTCCTGACAACGATATAAATCACAAAAATGTAACATTTTCTGTAAATTCTGTGAATCTTGACTTGTGTGAAGTTTTTCCAGCTGCGCGTCGTGTAGCTGGAGTCGAGTGTTTTAACCGATGCATGAAACCTTTTTAGACATAAGTTGTAACGGCGCCGTTTTCTTTCAAAGTTTGAGTCTAAGGTTTATTTTTTAGCACCTGATGGCTCTTTGTTGCTTCTCCTCTGTAAATACTCTGCATCTTTCACGTGATTCAGTTTATTTTGAAAAGTCTCAACAGGATCTTGTTGTGAAAGGTTTACATGGAAAACAAACAAGCGGACAGCGGAGCCATGTGATGGTGTTACCGTCGTCGTTGCTAATGACAACGCATAAAAACAGGCGCTTGTCTGTCTGTAGTGTGGTTATATTAAATATAAGAGAAAGAGATAATATAGAAATGAATATAGCCACTGCAGTGACGTAGTTTATTTTACGACACCACGAAACAAAAGATGGCATGATAGGAAACGATAGACGTTTTTATATTGTCATCCGATATTTATCGTTATATCGCCCAGCCCTACTCTCAGGTAGGGCTGGGCGATATGGCCTAAAATTCATATCGCGATATAATTTGAAGCATGTGCGGTAACGATATATATCACGATATATTCTTTTCTTCTGTATAACGTATTTTCCACACTAAAAGAACTTAAAATCCTTTAATTTTCTCAAAAATCGAGAGTGTGCCTTATGTATGAATTCTGGTTGTGCTTACTGACCTCGAACCGATTTGGGCAGAAATCTGTTAAAAATGTTTTAGTACAACTTTGGTAAGCTGCACTGCTTGATGGATTGTCAGAGCATTACGGCTGCCGTAGTGAGGAGCTGCGCGGAGTAATCTGGGTCCTAAACTCCGTCAGCTTCAGGTCCCAAAGTCAAACGAACACTGATCGTTTTATTAAAGATGAAAGAATTTAGACCGTTTTTAATTCTCAGTGTTGCTGCTTTACCAGGTGTAACAATTAAGTTTTACATCCACGAAAACAGAATTTTGCCAACTTTAACGGAGTTAGAACTTAGCAGGAAGTTAGCTCGCTAGTTTCCACCTAAACATGACATACCATGTTCTGACTGAGAGATTTTTGAAACTAATTCAAGCGTACAGCTCTGCTGTCACTTCCAACATAAATGAAGACAGAAAACTAAACAGCAGTGACGTTTGCAGGGTTACTGAAGTTGGACTATCTGGTATATAATGTTGTGCTACGTGATTGCTAGCAACACAGCTATGTTAGCATAACATTAGCACAGTGAAGCTGGAGGGTGAACGCCAACTTTTTTTCCACTCGATAAAAGTTAACGTGAGGGATTCTGGTGGTCAGGGACAAATGCAATCACATAGCAGTTTTTGGCTTTCCCCATATTTCAAAAGTGCTTCATCTCTTTGCTATGACTGTCGCCCGCCATAATTTGCAGATGATAATGGCTGTAGCCGCTGCGATGCTTTCGACCAAAACAGGCGCAGCTTGATGACATCATCAACATGCGCTATCGCGATAGAGCGATATAGTCAAAATCTCTATCGTTGGCCAAATTTATATCGTATATCGTTTCTATCGCCCACCCCTACTCTCAGGTGTTACTGACCACATGTTAAACTTTGGTCACGTGAACGTCCACCTCTGGACCAGGTGAAGGTGTCAGAAGTTTGTTTGTAACAGGCTGAAGTGTCAGCAGCGATGTTGTGATGTTCACACAGCAGAGAGCAGGTCTGTGTTTGTGGTTTATGTTCCTGAGTGGGAGCTTCAGGCTCCGTCAGCTCAGTAGAAACTGAAGAGCAGCTCAGGTTTCAGTCTGAGGTTGGTCTCCTGTGTGCAGTGGAAGGAGGTCAGAGGG
The DNA here is from genome assembly GCF_056152115.1 of Neolamprologus brichardi. Taxonomy (NCBI): domain Eukaryota; kingdom Metazoa; phylum Chordata; class Actinopteri; order Cichliformes; family Cichlidae; genus Neolamprologus; species Neolamprologus brichardi. The sequence continues at coordinate 2,454,043 of NC_142121.1, read as the reverse complement.
CGATCATCTTCAACCGGATCGGAGGGATGCAGATGGACACGGTGCTCGCCGAGGGACTCCACTTCAGGTACGAGTCCACACCCACACTGTTACCATAGCAACTAGCTCATACTGACTGACAGATGACTGATGCTGGTGTTGGCTCATATTAATGGGCGTGGCTGTTTGGAGGTGTGGGCGGGACTGTAAAACAGTCAAAGTGTTTTAATTCTCCGTTTGCTCTTCATCAGCGCCTCCTCGATACATCTCCGGCTCTCTAATCTCATTTTCTATTAAATTTTCTCTAAATTTGACCTTTTCTTTGTTGATTTATGAAAATAGTTTTTTTCCTTTTTGAGTTTAACTGATCAGTGTTGGTTAAGCAGCAGGTTTTTCAGGGCCAAACAGTCCTCCGACTTTCTTCCTTTCCATGAAACTGCACTAAAAGAAGTCCTGCAGAGTAGATGGACATGAAGCCGCCAACACCTCTGAGGATCCCAGCATTAGTTTAATAAAAACGATTTACAGATGCAGAAAAACCAGATCAGCAAACTAACTGATGTGATTGTGTGTCTGTCTTCAGGATGCCCTGGTTTCAGTATCCCATCATCTATGACATCAGAGCCAGACCCAGAAAGATCTCCTCTCTCACTGGAAGCAAAGGTCAGACGCCTCCGTCATATAACTGAAGACGTCTGTGGACGTGTTTGCTTTTAGAGGAAAACAAGTTTTCAGTCCTGCAGCCTCGAGGACGCATCAGGTTTTTCCTCCAAGTCTCAGATTAAGCTTTTAATCATTAAGTGTCAGTAAAGCTGCTTCTCAGCGTTGTTGGAAACTCCACAGGTTTTAATGTTTACAGACACTTCACTGTGTTTTCATATAACAGCTGGTTGGTTTCAGATAATCAATGAAACAGATCAATATAATGTTCAGTCAACAGTTTGGAGACTTTTGGAATAAGCCTATAAACTATAAGAATAAATCCACAGATGGCCACACCACGTTACTGTGACCATCTGTGGATTATTTCACATAAAAACAAAGCTGGTTTAACTCTGACCAATCAGAGGTGTGAATGGAGCCGGTGCAGAATCATGAATGAGCTTCAAACAAGTGTGAAGCTCACAGACCAGCAGAGGTACGGTTGGTTAGTCAGCAGCTGTCACAGATGTTCAGGTTCTGACTGGTTCTGTTTCAGACCTGCAGATGGTCAACGTCTCCCTGCGAGTTCTGTCCCGGCCGCTGGCGTCCAACCTGCCCGTCCTCTACCAGCACCTGGGACAGGACTACGACGAGCGCGTGCTGCCCTCCATCGTCAACGAGGTGCTGAAGAGCGTGGTGGCCAAGTTCAACGCATCGCAGCTCATCACGCAGAGAGCGCAGGTACAAACGCCACCAGAGCGGCGCGCTTAGTTTGAATCTGTTTAACCTTTAAGACCATAGAACCAAGTCAGAGTTGTCTTTATATGTTTACATGCTGTGGAGCCATTTTTGGGAACATTTCAAGTTGCTATACATCAATACAACCATTACAGCCTAGATTTTAATAATATGTCTGCATTAAGTGCATAGTAATTACATAAATTGCAAAAAAGTGCAATAAACTACAAAAAAATATAAAATTGTTTTTGTTTTTTTAACATATATTTCTAGTTAGAGAAATTTAAGAGGTTTATTCCTCAAAACTGTAAATACAAAAAAGTTGCACGAAATAATTTCCCACCACAGGAAATTTATTTTGAGTGTCTTCATAGTTTTATTTTTGAAATACACCAATTTTTATATACTGCAGGAAAAACGAAAATAAATATTATAATGCAAATTTGCAAAAAAGCAGCATATGCATCAAAATAAACTATTTCCAGCAGTGCAATATGAGTCCTAAGCATCCCAGAAACCACACAGAAAGTCATAAAGTCAAACATAACTTTTAAAAACACCAGTATAGGCTCATGAGGCCCTGATGGTAAAAAACTACATTTTCCGCGAAAATGATGTCACTTCCGGTTTCGGGCAGGTCATGGAGGACATGCGATAGTTCACGCTGATGGACGTAGGAAGTGTTACAAACAGCTGATCGGATCAGCAAAGTGTGTTTCTGGAATATTATGTTTTTGTTGCTGCAAGTGCTTTTTATGCAGTTTTTGCAAAGCTATATGTGGAAGGAAACTGTGACCGAGGACAAGCTGATGGCATAAGATGTAAGTACAACTCCTCCGGTTTCATATGCAAAAAAAATTATTGCGCTAGCTCACGTGGTTGCAGATCTACCGGGATTTAAAAGTAGTTACCAAAACGGAGCGTGCTGCTCTGACCGGCTTTAAAGGGTTAAAGGGTGATGGTGATGTGGGGTCAAACACACAGACCTGAGGAGGGTCTCAATCCAAAAAACAAAACAATTATATTATGGAAGCTGTTACATCACATTAGTTCTCTTCGGGTCGCCTGTGCCTCTTCGTCTGATAACCCAAAGCTGGGCTGTTGTTGTTCCAGAGCTCCTCAGACCTCCGAGGTGAGGAACCCCGAATGTTCCCCGATCAGATACCTGAAGCAGCTCAGCTCGCGGAGGTGCAGCTTCACTCTGAGCTCCCTCTGGGTGTAAGCTCCTTAGAGTGTCTGAGAGCTCAGCTCAGGCGCCCTGTGCAGGAAGCTTATTTTGGCTGTTTGTGTCTGCGACCTCGGCTGTTCAGCTGGGGTCATGACCTCAGGGGAGGCTTGGATCCTGGTGCCACTGGTAACCTGAAAGCTTCACTGTCTGCTTCAGGCTCTGTGCACCATTACGCTCTGGTGCTACACTGTGACACTGACCATGAGCAACACTGTGGGAATGACTCACCCTATCCACAGCTGTAGAGTGTTCCTGCAGCTCGACATAAATTGAATATTTCTTCAATTTATGTCGAGCTGAGTTCTTGGTGATCACTTTTTTTGATCGGACACTGAGGTCCTCCTCTCTGACTCTCTCCTGCAGGTTTCCATGCTGATCCGCAGGGAGCTGTTTGAGCGGGCCAAAGACTTCAACATCATCCTGGACGACGTGGCCATCACCGAGCTCAGCTTCAGCCGCGAGTACACGGCCGCCGTGGAGGCCAAACAAGTCGGTGAGTGAAGAGTCGCTCGGCCTTTGTCCTGCAGCCACATCGGGCTGAATGTCTGACCCCGAGGACTCGATTACTGCGTCACCTGACGGCTGGTTTCTCATCAGCGTGTGGAGAAAATCATGAGACTCACTGTGACCTAAAGCTAAATATTTACATTACCCAGATTACACCAGAGTGACGAGCTGATAAAAACAGTCACATTGACCTGCTGGGTGAACGATTGTTGTTTGTTCCTCTTCAGCCCAGCAGGAGGCGCAGCGAGCTCAGTTTTACGTGGAGAAGGCCAAACAGGACCAGAGGCAGAAGATCATCCAGGCCGAAGGAGAAGCTCAGGCCGCCAAGATGGTGAGCTCAGCTTTGGAGGGAGATGTCTTTAAGATGAATCACTTTTAGATTAAAAAACAAATGAAATCCACAGAGTCAAAGTTACAAAACACCCGTGAGTGTGCCACAGCAGCCGCTCCAAACCTCCGTCTGAAACCTGAAACTCTGAGAATCAGACAAATGTTTGGTTCGTTAAAACATTCAGACCTGAAAAACCTTTCAGATAAAATTATTGAGCCTCATGCTGTCGTTATAATTACTGGATGAGAATAAATAAGTTTCTAGCAGAGAGGAGCTGCAGGAGTCAGTTTTTCAAGAAGCTCGTTCATTAAACGTCAGCAGACGTGTTCGTGGAGGAGGCCTCTGGTTCAACAAAACCTCAAACCCAAGTCAGAGATTACAGCGTCTCCCTGACCAATCAGCACCTCTGAGCTCACAAGTTCACGTTAATCACTCGTTTGTAGCTTTATCACAGAGAAACTTAGTAAAGGTAACGTCTGTCACTTCACTGAGAGCAGCATAAAACACATCAGGGACTGAGCATGCTCACTGTAACCTCATTTATGACAACACATCACACTTATTAGCTCATCAGGTAATGTGGCTCCTCCCGCCCGGGCTGTGGGTCGGGCAGCGTCACCCACACGCTCGTGTTTCCTCGTATCAGCCTCTGTTCTTCAGAGACGTGAATCTTTGTGCTGGTGCTGCTTTCAGCTGCTTCTTATCCCAGTGAGGTCCCCACAGTGGGCAGCTCCTCCACAGTTTTGCCTTCCTGACACAGTGGGATGCGTCTCCTCCTGGGATCAAACCAGATCAGACGTGAGGAAGCAGAAACTGAGTCCATGTAAAGCTTCAGACGACCTCTGAGCAGCAGTCTGGATGGCAGTGTGAGAGCAGCTGTTTCCAGCTGTTGCTTTTGTTAAACATCTGCAGTCATTCAGCGCTTTCGAGGATTTTTACGAGTTAGTATCCAAGAACAAAGCGAGCGTGCTTCAGTTAAACAGTGTTGTTGCTGCTGCTCTGTGAACCCGCTCACCTCAGCCTGTGAGAACCAGAAACGCCTCAAACACTTCATCCAAAAATGTGCTAATTATTTTCTCTGCATGTCAACGTGCGTGCGAAGCCGAGCGGCGCCACGCCCGCAGCTTCGATCCCGCTCGTCGTTAGTTTGAGCGCTGGGAGTGGCTCGCTCGGCCCGCTGCTCGCTCTCCTGCAGGTGCGCAGCGCTCACTAACAGCCTGTTTGTGTCTGCTGCAGCTGGGCGAGGCCGTGACCAAGAATCCAGGTTACCTGAAACTCAGGAAGATCCGGGCGGCGCAGAACATCGCCAAGACGGTAGGAAGCACCACACGATGTTCGTCTGTTTGACACGAACCCCACAAATAAAAACACACAGTTCTCCTCTGCGTACTGCCCCTTTAAAAACGCACAAATAAGCACAAATCCAGACTCACTGAAGCAGGCGAGAGGAGCACGAATGCAAACAAGGCGCCTTTTGTTTGAGTCGAACGAAACCTCAGCAGAGCCGAGAGTCGCACGCCGCCGATGAACTCGTCACATCACGATTCTCTTTAAACCAACAGGTTTAAATTAAACTCAGTTTCCTCAGTCGGACCCTCCTGTGACTCCTCGTGGTCGATAATGAACAAATAAAGAAAGACGGCTGATGGAAATGTTTGATGCACGATGCTGCTGTGCTGGCGTGGAAACATAAGTTTCTCGAGAACGAGGTGACGTAGGATTTTTGAAATTCACACAAGGTGGAGCTGACATCAAGGTCAAAGGTCAAGTCAAACCTTGTGTGTGTCTCCTAGACCAGCGGTCCCCAACCCCCGGGCCTCGGACCGGTACCGGTCCGTGAGTCGTTTGGTACCGGGCTGCGAGAGTTGAGGCTCAGGTGTGAAATGTATAGTTTTCAGGGTTTTTATCGGTTTTTGTTATTTTGTTATCGTTTTTATCGTTTACTCGGTTTTCCTGGGTCTTTTCACGTGTGTTATGAATAAATCTTCTTTTTTTCGGTACCGGTACTAGTTTTATTTTATTGTATTTATCCGCGACACCTTAAAGGCCGGTCCATGAAAATATTGTCGGGCATAAACCGGTCCGTGGTGTAAAAAAGGTTGTTGACCGCTGGTCTAGGAGACTGCAGGGTCGCTGACAATAGGATGATTAAAGTGATTGTTTCAAGACGTTTCCTGTGACACTCGAGCATCACTTCTACTGTGGACACCACAGAAGAAGAGCTGGCCTCCTTTAAAGGGTGGATCGCACACCTGTTCTGTCCTTCTTGTTCTCGGTTGTTTGTTTTGTGACTCTTTTGTGTGTTCGGTCCTTTCAGGGTCACTTTGTGCTCGTCGTTCAGTCTCTAATAGTTTGAAACGCTCAGCAGTCATTGGTTGTCAGTTGTGCAGCTCTTCGTGCTCGGCGAGCCGCCTCTGTCAGAGAGAAATCCTGACCGTGTCGGCGCTCCGGAGAACTCGCTGAAGCTAAAGTAGAAGCAGAGCGCTGCTTTAGTGTAGCTGTTGTTGCATCAGCAGCAGCAGCGCCGGCTCACCTGTTGTGCTACAAACACCTGCAGAGCCCCGCCTCTAACCTGCCCCTCCTCCTCCTCTGTGTGGGAGATGAAAAGACACATTTGAGGTTGAGAACAGCTGTTTGATGGGAGGTTTCACACTCGTCAGTTTGGCTTTGGCTGAAACTAAAAACTCAAACGTGGACCAGATGATCCTGATGTTTCGTTTCCTTCAGAGTAAACGTCACACGAGTTCCTGCAGCAGCGTGGTCTCACTGTTACTGTTACTCGGAGCAGCGTGGGGTCCTCCTGGTTAAGAATCGCTCTTTGTACAGTAACTACCAGCAGCTGAGCAGTGATGCAGCTGCGTGAACAAGAACAGTCAAAGATATTTGTTCTATATTCATTCATCACCGAACGTTTGGTTTGAGTTCGACAGTGTTGAGCTGCCATGTGTGATCCAGACCACCAGGTGGCGCCAAGAGAGCAGGGATGTAACAGAAAGCAGGACTGAAACAAAAGGCTCAGACTGTAAACTGTCTTTTTTGTCCTCAGCTCTGACCTTTGACCTGCACTCACGCATCGGCCCACAGCAGGAAATGTCGAGCATTAATTCTGGATTTAAATTAAATGTTTGAACGTTTTAAAAGAACGCAGATCAGGTGGGAGAGGCCGAAACGATGCTGAGCAGCAACAGAAGAGAGAAACGTGGCTTCATCGAGGCTTTAAAGTCGACTTTGCATCAAACGGTGAAAACGTCGGGAAAGACAAACCCTCGTGAAGCAGAGTGATGCGCTCGCCTCTTCACTCACACAAAATACAGTCAAATCGCTGATGAAGCAAACGTGTTAAACAGGTCGCTCAGAGGAATAAAAGTAAAAAGATGTTTCAAAGAGTTTGAGATATAAAATCCTGAAAACCTGACGAGGGAGGTGGAAACACGAGGAAGGAAGCTGTGAGCCGACCTCATCGCGAGCTGTGACTCATGGAAACTGTGCACGGACACGGAGCCGCTCCGCCCCCTGAATTCAGACACAGGTGAACCTCAGCAGCCAATCAGAGCAGAGAGCAGGTTAATGAGGATGATGAAAACACAGATATGTTTGAGTTTTTATTCCGACGTCAGACACAAACGTCTACCCAGCGTCCCGCCTGCACCGGCCTCATCATCAGCTCTCGTCGGTTTTAAATTAAAGACTGTTTCTTAAATTTGCACAAACTCGCTGACGTCTGCTCAGCAGATGCTGCTGCTCGTCTCACAGCGCAGCTAAAAAGGACCCGAACACTGCAGCAGCCACTCGAAACCTTCTTCTTCTGGTGATCTGGTCCTACAAGGTCATTAAGATCAGACGGGGTCTGATTATTTAAGATTCTGTGACGAGGAGGATTTAAAATTCGATGTTGATGTGGGAGAAATCTCTCTGGCTCTGCTCCGTGTCGGCGCGCTCGCCGTCGCTGTGGCGTTTGGAGCTTCATTCAGACCGACAGCCCAAATCTATCAGAGCTAATGTGATGGTGATAATTAGCAGTGACGGAGACGCCGTGCGAGTGTTTGTCTCCACCAGAGTATCGCTGATGACGCTCGTTCATCAGCAGCTCTGAGCACCTTTTCCGTGGCGCCGTGATCGCTCTCGCACGGCAGGAACGTCATCGGGCCCGGGCGTTCGGCTGGCGTCACGCGTCTCCTCCATGGCCGGCGAGCGTGCTCGGCAGCTCTCGCTGTGCTGTGAATCAGCTCAGTGTTGACTCGGACAGTGTTCCCATTGTGCTCGGGCCTGCAGGCTGCCTCCCACCTGTGCTTTCTCTCTGCTCACGCTGTGTTTGACCTGCAGGTGGCGCAGTCCCAAAACAAAGTGTACCTGAACGCCGACAGCCTGGTGCTCAACCTGCAGGACAGCAAAAGCTTCAAGTAAGTTCACCTGTTACTGGACCAATGAGGTCAAAGCTCTCAGTTACTCAGCGCCGTCTGAACACAGACGGTCCGATGAAACATGACACAGTCAGAGACGCCAGCTTCCACTTCACATTTGAAACCTTTAAGTTTAACTTGTAGTCCTGCGTCGAAGCCCCGATGCAGTCGGCGCCGTTTTCTGCGCTCGCATGTTGACCTGAGAGGAGTCGATGCTGGACGAGTCTAAACTCTGGATAAACAACTGCACATGAATATTTACAGCATCAGTAAAGAGCGTCTGACTCGCACTTATATACTTTTTCTTTTGTCTTTAACTTTTGTACTTTATTTAGTTTTAGTGTTTGGTGTCTCAGCTTGTGTTGTTTTAAGGAGTTATGAGTAATTGTGAGGTCAGTGGCAACATTTGAATCTAAATTATTTAAGTTTCACGACGTTCAGCTTTGTGGTTTTTATGTAAACCTGCTAACAGTCTGGCACCAGTGCCCAGCCCCTAGTTACACAGATGGGATCTGACGCCATGTAAGGAAACTTTGGGTGTTAAATCTGCTGCTCAAAGTGTTTAAAGTCCGATTAAAACCCACGAACATGACATTGTTTTTGTTTCGTACACGTTGTGGGGACTGCCGAGGTTTACGGGTCTTTATGAGGTCAATCGGAGGTGTTTTTGGAGTGTACGCCTGCACAGTAACCACGATGTTGGCGTGCTGTCCACGGAGCGTTTGTAACATTTGACTCTTTGTCTTCCTTCCAGTTTGTCGCTCTCGAAGAAGTAAGAAGCTGCTTCTCATCATTCCTTCAGTTCTGCTTCTGCAGAAAGAAAACCCTCCCGTCTTCTCCCCGCCGGCCTCCCACATCAGGTTCATCGGTGATCCGCTTCGTTTCCATGACACCGAGCCTGACTTTCATATCTGATCATGTAACATTTACAGACGTTTTTCTCCTTTTTTGTAGAATCAGGAAAAGCTTTTTATTTGTGAACACTTCCTCTCTGACGCAGCCTTCTGCTTTTCGAACTTCCTCTCATGAACACGTTTCATCAGCTTAATTTATGCGTGACCTGGCGTGCAGCACGGTGCTCAGAGTAACAGTTTGACGTGTCGCTCTGAACTTTTCAAACACTATCAGAACGTTTTTCTGTTACTTTGTCAGAAAACTCAAACAAACAAACTCTGGTCTCCGGCGTTAAAGCCGCCGTTTGCGTCTGACGTGTGATCGTAGATGCAGGCGTGTTGCCGTCGATAGAACGAGTCCACCTGTCCGTGCTGACGCAGTCCGACAGGGAGCAGGTGAGCGCTTCGGCCTCGCGCCGCCTCGCGTGACGACTCAGTCCAGAGGCTTCCTGGACGCCGTCGGCAGGTCAGAGCTGCGGTGAGTCAGCGCTCGCAGCAGCTTTTGTTTTGTAACACTTCAATAAGCGTCTCATTCAACATAAAACCTCAAACCCTGCTGAGTCACCGTCGTTAATGCCCGCCAGTATTTGTCAGCGCCGCCTCTAACACACCGCAGTTTGTTTGTATGAATGGATCCGTCTCCACGTTTGAGCACTTACACGATTTATACTGAATAAATATGAAGTTCTTTGACTTGCTGCAGTCACATGTTTTTATTCACTCTCCTTCTGCTCCACTGGTGGATGTTAAACACAGTCAGGTGACCACAGGCCCAGTGTAACAGGAACACTGCTTATTTTGAACTGTGAAGCACGCAGAGCTAAAACACGCAGCTCTTGATACTCAGCGCAGACGGTCTTATTCAAAGGACTTTGCTCCACTTCGCACAGCGAGCCATGAACGTCTGTAATCTGTAATCTTAGAGAAATTCCTTCAGGTTTTTAAGACCAATGAGAGCAAAGCTGCAGCAACACCGTTGATTTCACAGGTTTGATTAAAGTCCTTGGTCAAGTCAAACATGTTAACTGAACATGAGAAAGTGTGAACGCCTATAAAAGCAAAGGTTTGGGCAGGTTGCAGATGTGGGACGTTGGGCTGTTTGGTAACACGGTGACACAAACATCAGGAGTGGATTTCCCAACGAGTTCACCCCAAGGTCACACCCAAACTGCTACAAACCCAAGACTCACAGGCCTCTGTTAGCATGTCAAAGGTTAAAGTTCATGGAAAAAAAAAAACTGAAAGCACAGCTTAGGTTTGAAAGCTGCATCCGAGCCAACCACAAGACGTCTGGAACGGCGTCCTTCAGACAGACGAGACCAAAGTGGACGATGCACAAACACCTCAGTGAGGGTGTGGCTTGTTTTGCAGTCCCTGAGTGGACAAATGAGATCGTGAGGCTGAAGCTGGGACCACAGCAGGACAATGACCCGAGCACAGCAGCAGATCTCCAACAGCGAGAGAAAAGAAGCTGCTGCTGTAATAGTTCAGAGTTCACCGTGCAGAAACACACACCTGCAAACCTCAATGAGCTGAATCAGAGCGGTAAACATTCATACAGACCCGTCACTGCTGCACAGGTTCATGAGCAGCGTGGAAAACACGACTGTGCATGTTATCATGTCAACATGAAGTCTGAGACAATATGAAGGATATGCAAAGAGACGAACGAGGAACATGAAAGTGAAAATGACCTCATGACGCAGATCGAAGTGTTTCTGCATCAGTCGGCTCGTGAAAACGTGGCACCATCGATTGATACGACATCAAACTGTGATGTGAGAAGTTTGGAGGGGAGCTGAATCGGTTTCAGACCTGCTGACGGCTCAAAGACGACCGAAACGTGCCGCCGGGCTCCAAACGTGATGCTGCTGGGTAAAATCCCATTTTGATAACTGAATTGTGTAAAATATGATAAACCTGCCGTGTGTCACTGCAGATGGCGAGGTCACCTTGAGTCTGATTTCTTGCATGTAAATGCGACTTTAAAGCGAGTTTCCTGCGTCTGAATCCAACACGTTTGACAGCTCGTTAATATTCATGCAGACACGCCGTCGTCTGACTTACAAACAGCTACGCCTTCAATATCTGATGCTAGTTTCTCTAAAAGTCCTGCGTCGAGTTTCATTTGAACAGTTTAATGTCAGAGGCTGCGTGGAGGGCGAGACAAACGTCAGGTTCATGGATGAAACAGAAAACTGAAGCAGTTAAACTCAGTCAGGCTACAGGAGGCAGCGTACAGCTGATCGTTCACTGGGCGCAGACGAGAGCCTATCAAACATGATGCTAATAGACTCGTCAGTGTGACAGCTGTGCCGTAATTACAGCTGTGACTTGAGTTAAGTTAATGAAAGCGAGCTGATGTTGCTGATGCTCGTGTGGCTGCAGCGCTGCAGGGTTTCACCTGCGCAGCAGTCAGCAGGCTTACTGTGACCAGGTCAAGGATCATCACAGCTCACGGAGCATCAATATCACAAAATCAAGAAGTTGTTCCTGAAGACAAAGACCTCAAACACAAGCCCGGGGGCACCGAAGCAGGCCGGGGGGGGGCTCACGTTTAGGACTGTACTGCCTGCAACTGGATCAGTTTTACAGTCTTACTGTCACAGAGCAGGTCCAACCTTTGAAGGAAGTTTATGAATGAAAGGAGATCAGCTGTTTGTTTGTTATTGTTCATATTCATTAAGAACCGAACATTTCCTGTTTTTTGTTGTTTGTTTGTTTTATTTTTGATGAATTAACAGAGAAAGTGTTTCAGAGCCACGCTGCCGCCTTTATTACTTACTACAGCAGAATTTCTTTATGATGAAGGAAAACGATGCGTCAGACATGCATCAGTTTGTTAAATGTAGGAAACAAAGAGGCGACAGCAGTGTGGCCTCAGCTGCTCCGGCTCACTGCAGATAGAAGTGGGTTTCAGTCTTTACAGTCCACAGTGATCCACTCGATCCTCCAGAGATTTGATTGGTCAGTATGTGACCACCTTTGCAACCTTTAAGCTGTAACCTGAAGTTAGCTCGCTAAGCCCCAAATCCCGCTGGGTAGCAGACAGAAGGTCACCATCAGGAGAGAGGTGGGCTTTTCCAGAGGAGCTGGGAGAGCGACAGCTGCTGTTCATTGTGAACGAGCCCACTGAGCTCCAAGGACTAAATAAGAGACCATCTGCACCGCGGGGGGGTTGGGTGGGGGGGCATCTCAGAAAGACTCAAAGTGATGCAAATGTCCTCTGACACGCCGCGAGTGACCGGGACCTCTTCCAGCGCAGACACAGGCTCCACAGAACAGCCTGGAGGTTAATTATTTACCCACAAACAGGAGAACACCTCCAACCACCAACTGCTCCGCCCGCCTCACAGCAGCGCTGCTGCGGGAGGCGAAGTCTTCGTGACCTTTTGACCTTTAAATGTTAACAGACTGCAAAACGAGCAGAAATGCAGCTCAGCTCAGTGATCAACACTTCTTCTGTTTAGCAGCTCATAGTGCTGACGCTTCGAGGCCTTCGGCTAATTTCGTCCTCACATTTGTCCCTGGAGCCCCTTCTCCTCCCCCCTCCTCCCCTTCCTCTGTTCCACGGGGGCCACAGCACAAAAAACAAAGCAGAGGAGCAGAGATAAGATGGCTGCCGAGTTATTTATAGCTGCGAGCGAAGAGAGGCTGCAGCGCAGGCTGAGCTGCTGCAATGCAACCTGAAATCTGCAAGCAGGGGGGAGGGGGGGAGCCGGGGGAGGGAGGTGGTGGTGGTGGAGTCTATTGTGTGAGTGACACAAAGCGAGCTGCCTCCCTCCATGTTGTGTGAGGCTGCTGTTCTTCTACATGAGGAGGAGGAAGGGGGCAGATTTAAATCTCAGAGGGGATTTTTTTCCACTCAGGGAGGGGGGAGGGGAGAGGAGGGGGGAGGGTGAATATTCATGGAGAGTTTGGAAGAAAAAAAAAAGGGGGGCCGGGAGACGGAGGGAGCACGCGATTGGCTGCCGCTCCCCGCCCCCTCACACCTCACAGCAAGCCTTTCAGCCAGCCAATCAGGAGCCGCTGCTGTGTTTGAAAGATGCCAGAGAGGAAAAGAGGAGGAGGAGTTTAAAAAAAAGATAAATGTGCTGCCGGAGTGGATGTGCAGCGGCTGCAGTTTGTAAAAACAGAAACCTGTTTTCTAAATTTGGTGTTTTTCCACTCAGGAAGCGGCGCTGCGAGTTTACCCTGCAGCGGCTCTTGGCTCGTGCGCCTTCACCATATGGTCGCCTCTCGTTCACACGTGGGAGCCACTGCTCCAGATTCATCAGAACATCTCCCCGTCCTTTTTAAACTGCTTAATAAAGTTTATTCTGCTGTGAATGTCTGCAGAGCGTGGAGTGTGGGGACGAGGCCGTCACGATGAGCCGTGGGTTCTCGTTAATCATGCGATCAATTAAAGGTGGTGTCAGGGACATAAGTCTTTATTAGCCCCTGGTGGCAGCTGTGGGGAACTGCAGCCTCATCTTTTTATACCCGTCTTTGATCTGAAGCACTGATTTAAACCTCACTGCGTGTACCAGTGTGTACTGTTCCCGCGTGGATTCCAAAATAAAAGCATACAAGGATCAAATAAAAGCACGGAGTGTTTCGTGCAGAGCCGAGACCTGAGGCTGTGTCAGTGTGTCTGTCCTTCGCCGTCCTTCCCGTCGTGTCCTGTCTGTGCTCGGCTTCCTGCAGCAGTGAAGCGCTGCTCGCCCTGACCTCGTTTCTTTGCTCCAGATCATCGGCGCGTTTTAATCTTCCGCGGCTCCTGCGTGATCTGCCGTGCATGATTGCAAATTCGCTATTAAGACTGAAGGGAGGAGGAGGGGGTGAGGAAAGGACTGGAGGGTGAGGATTTAGGGGAGGGGGGTGAGGGTGCAGCTTTTGGTGAGAGAGTGATATCACACACATGCTAACATGCTCACGACTCCACCTCCTCCACCTCCTCCACCCTTCCTGCGTCTCTGCCTCCACCCACACGTCCTGTTTCCACGGCGCAAAAACAAGGACGGATTACCGTTCATCTGCTCCATCGCCATGGAAACACTGACCTCACACCGTGGTGACCAGCAATCTGGGCTGGTCGCCATGGCGATTTGCCGCCCGGTGCTGTGCCGTTGCCGGAGCGAGTGGACAGGCGGCGTCTGCAGCTCTCTGCAGTGTCCAGATAGATGATTTACTGTGATGTGACCAGCAGAGGGAGCTCAAGATGAAGACAAATAAACTACAGAGGCAGAAAAGCGATGACATTTCTGACTGGTGTTCATGGACGGTCTCTTTGACTGTTTATTGTCCCTGAAGACGTCAAATATGTAACTGTCATCACTGTGTTAGCCGCTTCCTCCTGGCTGCAAGTTATAAGTTAGCAATGCTTTGCTTCCCTCAGCAAAATGTCCCTGCTGGGACTTAAAAAAGTACGTAATCTTGACAGATTTAGGCAGTTTTTACGAGCTCTGAAGCTACTGCAGAAGTAAAAGGCTAACATCAGGCTTTAAAAACAGAGTCATATGACCGCGGCAGTATACTGATATACACCACTGATGCCTGCTGTAGGACAAAGAGTGAGGAAGAGTTTTGTGCTCTGGGTACTCGTAGTGTACCACATATAGTACACTATATGTGTATATTAACTTTATACACTCAGAATAACAAATCAAGTACAGAAACGACTACATCCTCAGGACAAACCTGTCCTGAGACACGTCGAGGCTAACCGTGTTAAGCTAACTCTTCGTTCACGCAGTGCACGATTCTCTGGACACTTTTTATGCTGCACCTCAGAAATCCTAGTTTGCACTTTGCTACGTCTTATTAGTTTTAAAAAATAGTGCAAAATGACATGTTGTATATGCTAATGTTTGATTTGTAATAAAAATTGTAATTCAAAGGAAAGTCAGCTAAACTAGCGTAGCTAAACGCTAACTGTGCCAATGTGAAGGGTTCCCCGCCTTTCTGAATTAGCATCAATTAGCATGTGGTTCGCGTCCGAGTTTGGATTCTGTTAGTTACCTGTTACCTGTTACATACAACAGGTTAGCTTTAAAATGGTTTTTGTAAAAAGCTTTCATACCTAATTGTTCCAAAAACAATAATAAAATGAGTTAACTGAACTAACCCTAGATGGATGATATGAGGTCAAACTTGTAAAGGAGCGCAGGTTTATCTTATCCATACCACTGCACTTGTCACTCTGTTTGGTGAGTGTATGAGTGCACATTCATCTCAGTGATCAGATATTTCTTGCAGAAAAAGCTCTGTGGGAGTTTTTTCTACCCTTCAGGTTTTATGAAAGATTTTGTTGCTCGGTGATGATTGAACCAACAGGGTTTGGTGCCAATTAAAGCCACTGAAGAGCTCCAAGCTTGAGTCATAAAACAATTTCTACAGGAACAAATGAATGAAAACTTGACTCAGTAAATCATAACTCGGCTGTAAAAGGCTAAAAATACATTTTTCAAAGATGTTTTATGAGATTCATTACAAAATGAATTCTGGCATCACTACCCAAAGCTGTAACTACGAGAATGGAGCAATCTCTTCTCATAACTCTGTTATCAGCTGGAAGTCTTCCCCGTTTCCTTTTCTGAGTCGAATGTTCTCCGTCTTTACTCTAAATGGATCACTGAGTCACTTACGTCCTAATCCACCCCAAACTATAAGATTTTATTAGCAATACATTATTTCATTATGTTTATGGAGAATAAAAAGCAAAAGTTTGGACCTTCTGGCATATTCAGTGGACTTAAATAGCTCCCGTTGCTGTGCCATCTTCGGCACTGCAGTTGTGTAGCTGCTTTTATGGAGGAGAGGCGTCTTTATGTGCCACATGACAACAGTACGGCAGCGATATCAGCGCGAGCTGCAGGGACGTGTTGCAGCGATGACGACGGTGTTTGCTGAGCATGAAGGAGAGTCAGTTTCCCAGAGGCCTCTGCTGTTGCTACCAACTGATTTTACACACAAATGCTCCTCCAGAGAGACCGCTAACGACTGACTTATTGCTTCTACGCTTCTTATATACGGATGGATAACCTTCTCTGAACTCTGAGTTACTACAGGGAATTATTCAGAAAACACCAGAAATGGAAGAATGGGTAACTTCCTCCAAAAAGTCTGAAACATTTCTGTCCTGGTGTCATCTGATGCCATCACATGGCTGTCTTCCGGCGTCTGCAGTACTGGCTTTTCAGCGACCTTCCACCAGGACATTGAAGGGGACACCATCAGATCATTTTGGCAGATTTAAAGATGGCAGTGAGGCCTGCTGTGATCTTTGGTCTGGAGACGATTACACCGACAGAGAGACAGGAGGCCTGAAAACTATTTGCTTAAGTTCGGTCTATCTATCTTTTCCAATCCTCAATCTTTGGTTTACTAACCATAACGAGAATGACGAGAAGCTAGGACCGCCTTTCTCTTTAAAGTCTTGCAGCGGTGCTGCGTAGGACTTCATTGTTTTTCAACCCTTTTCGTGAGTCTGAAGCACCAAAAACCAAAACCAGCGTTTTCAGACAATTAATCTTTTCCGTCTGATTATAAGGAAGCTGAAGGAGGTCAAAGGTCACACACCCTGAGAATACCCTAAACCTGTCCCCTGCTGAGAGCTGGGCTTCATCGGGATCAGGCCCCGTCAGCCGTCCTTCTGCCGTCCTGTTGAATCCGAGCTCTGCTGTTAATTTGCTGATCTGATTGAGCTAATTAACCTGCTTCTCTTTCCTGCTCCCTGATGCCGGGGAAATCCGCGGGGACGATCAGGAGCCGATGTCCCAGTTCAGAGACGCCGGCTCCCCCGTCACGCATGTCTGCTCCCTTTTTGTTCCGCAGCTCCTGAATTATGTGTGTTTGACACGTAAACGAGCCCTGTGATTGCTTTTACTCACGCAGCGCCTTTCCCGTCACGGCTCGGAGTGTAAGTCAAACGCTGGTTTTCTCCTGTCAGACTAATGACTGCAGGCTGCTTAACTGCTGCTTTGATGCTTCCTCTTTGTGCCTCAGCTTCAGTCTGCACTTCAACTGATCGATGTCTTTTATATGCCTAATACTCTAATGACCATATCATTTGACTTGGTTTGCTGTGGATTGATGATGCTCGATCCCTTTCTGCTTCGTCCTGTTTCGGGCTGTGCCTTTATCGTGTTGTTGTTACGCTTTCCTGTCGTTGTTCAAGTCAAAGTGTTGGTTTCCTTTAAAGTTCTCAGAACTAGAACAGGTCAAGTTGTGCTCTGTAAGAGCAAAAGATTACTGAGCCGACAGGATGGAGAAGCCCTACTGTAAAGCCTCAGAACAAAGGAGAAGGAGATGCTCCTCTAACTACAGGACGCCACCACTACTTCTTTATTATATATAATAAATAGAATTTAAACGAGTCTCTAACAGCTTACAAGGTTCATGATGATCGAAGACACAGGAAATGCTGATGAAAACAGACGTTCTTGTATAAACGTCCTCTTACTCAAAACGAGCAAAAACAGTAAACTGTTTCTGTTGAGTATCTACAGGTCGTGAGAAAGAAAGTAGATCCCTCATGTGAAAGCAAATCCTCGGGTTTTGTTCCAGCCTGAAAGGAACAACCACCCAGCTTCAGCTGACCATCGTGGTGTGCGTCATCTTTCACCATCCATTGGTTTTCTTCCAGTTATCCAGCTCAGAGTTGTGGTGCAGCTGCACCCTCGCCAGCTTTCATGCAGGAAGAGTTGGGGACGTGTTTCTATGTTGGAGCTGTGACGCTTGTTTCACTGGTAGTTGTAAAAAAAGAAAAGTAGCTAGACATGGCCGTTCATATACAGAGAGTCACAACAGTAACAGTACAGAGTCCAAGTTTTACTGATCTGCTGCCATCTTGTTTTATGAAGTCGGGGTTGGTGGTTTTTCTCTGACTTGAAGCTTCTTCCAGCTGAATATTCAAACCCAACGTTTATCCATCCATCCAGCTTCTTCCGCTTTACCCAGGGCCGGGTCGCAGGGCAGCAGCCCAAGCAGAGAAGCCCAGACCTCCCAGCAGACCAACGTGTCCTGGGTCTGCCCTGGGGCTTCCCCCGGTGGGACATTCCCAGAACCCAGGAGGCATCCTTGTCAGATGCCCGAACCACCTCAGCTGGCTCCTTTCGATGTGGAGCAGCAGCTCTACTCTGAGCCCCTCCCAGACGTCTCACCCTGTCTCTAAGGGAGATAGGGTGAGACGTAAACAAGCACACGCAGTCCAGTCCCAACTTTTATTTTTATTTATTTATTCAACCTTTAACATTAACGTCTCTTTTTCGAGAGAGACATGGCCACGAGTGTACGCCGTTACAAAGTTACAACAAAACACATAAAACTAAATAAAACAAATACAAGTCCAGCTGAATAATAGTCAGACTGTGCAGTTACAGAAGTCTTCATCAGAGCTCTGACAGAAGCATTCAGCTTTGATTTGCTCTGAAGGTGACGCCGTGAAATAACCTCGCTGTTCTACAAAGCGCTGAAATTTCCTGGGTACTCTAAAGACGACCAGCGAGAGGGCCTCGCATCACTGCAGCTGCTTGAAGGTATTAAGAGTTTACAAAGATGAGAAGGAAGTTTACCCAACATGGCTTTGTACAGCCAAGAAACCAGATTATAAAGTACACACTGACGTGTATGGGACAACAAGTATGATATGAAGTGTAAAGAGCAGAGTCTAGACAACGAGAGGAGGACGCAGCACAAACAAACAAACAATCAAGAACATTTAAGAACAAATTCTTTCATTAAAATCACAACAATCAGTTTTAATTAATAAAAAAAACCAAATGAACCTTCAGTGTTTTCACAAAGTGCTCAACAAAATTGAAGCAACACAGTCACTCACACTGCAGCCAGTTTACAATCATGTGTTTGGACTGTGGAGGAGCTCACGGAGAGAACCCACACATGCTCAGGAGAACATGGAGAACATGGAGAACATGCAGACGACACACCGACAGGCCTCAGCTGGTGGAACTGATCCTTTACTGTTTATTTGTATTTATTTTCCAACACTGAAACATAAAATATCTGAACATCAAATTCCCTCAGTCCTGTCAGAGCAGCGCTTTGTTTACTGGAGCTGTTTTTATCTCGTTTGAGACGCAGAGAGATGCTTTGAGTGGCTTATTTTGCTCATGAAACTCAATCACACGAGACAGGAAACGAGGAAATCTGACCTCCGATCAGCAGCGAGCTGCAGCCTGAGTGAAACCGACGAGCCACAAACTCACTTTTCATTTCTGCTCTTCGGGCTGACGCAGCAGCCTGAAGCCGAGGAGGCAGGAGTGCAACGGTGACCTCTTTGTTTTTGTCACACATGTAGTAATCGCCGTAGTTAGTGATCTGCAGCCTGTTCAGACACTCTGCTGCAAAGACTCTGAATTTGAGGAGGAAAAACTTCATCATCCAGTCTCAAAAATGTTGTAATTCTCACTTCTAAAAATAAAAGACTTTGTAAATCTCATGCAGACCTTCCTTTGGTCGCAGCTGCAGTCTTTCTAACGGCCAGCAGGGGGCAACTGCTCTAGCTATAAACATAAATCTAACTGAGGAAACGTAGCCTCCCGCTCCTTTAGCTATGACATCAGTAAACACTCTCTGGATGACCTTATGACCTCATCACAAGCTGATGATGCTGTTTAGAGGCTCTCAGAGCTGTGGATGAGTTGGAGTCACCGCCACACGAGTGTTTCTGACGAGGCGATGAGAACGATGAGTTTCCAGGCCATCATTCGCCTATAGGCTGTCCTGTAAACACACCTTTGCAGACTCGCCCACAAATCTGTGTGTTAAATGTTTTGTTTTCATTATGGTGTCATTGACTCATCATCAGATTGTGATTTGTTATTCCTCCGAACCTCCGAGGTTTTTGTCACGCACGGCGCCCACAGATGAGCTTCTGCTGTTCTGTGATGTGTTCAGCGGCGTGCGGGAAACGTCGCCTCCAGGTTCAGTGCAACCTGAAGCTTCTTCTTTCCTTTGTTTTCTTATTTGTGATTGCGTTTTCCTCTGATGTTCTTCTTCATTTTCCCCAACAAGCGCAGACGGAGGCCGTTGATAGGTGGGAGGCGATGGTTTCAGGTGCATCAGAAACCAGCAGGAACCTGCTGTGGGCACGGGGGTTTTCCGGCTCAACGCTCGCTCTGCATTTCCGCCTCTGAAACTCCACAAACGGATCTCGAGTCAGACCATCACCTCACACTCTGAAAGCTTAAAATGGTTCATAAATTGAAATCTGCAGCTTTGTTTTTCTATGAATGAGTCACACATGTTACCAAATATTAACTGAAACCCACTGTGGCTTTGAGTGAAACTGGCTGCTGTCTGCAGCTGCTTTAAAAGCGTTTTATCTTATGATAAGGATTTTATTCTTACACTTGCTCGTTACTGAACAAGTTTGCTGGCATTCGTCTGTCACTTGCATTAAAATGTATGGCCGTAATGCTAATACCGAGGCTGAGTGACATCATGGTGTCCATGCTTCGTGTACAGGCTTGCAGGGGAACATAAACAGTAGTTGTTTACACACTGTGAATACTGCGTAGCCCTCCAAAGGCCTCTGATGGTCGTGAAGCCTGTGAGGGGCTTTGCACGCGCTCTAAATGCTTTTTGATGTCCTTTGGTTAGCGTAGCATCGATTGTTTTTAGCTAATCTATGCTAAAAACCGTGCAGGCCCATCTCACTACCACAGTATTTGAGTCCCTGTGTCAGGTACGGCAGCGTCTTTGACTTGAAAGTCACTTTCGTCCTCAGTTTTTTAACCATGAACACAAACGTCAGGTGAGTAATAACTAATAACTGTGAGAGGAGCAACAACTGTGCTCCTGCATCTCACACTGAGGACACCACCTGTGAGTTGGAGGTTGGACTTGTTGGTCTAAAGCAAACCCTCGGCAGGACTTTGGATGTGAGTCTCTGGTGCCAGAGTCCTTGGCTTTACAGAAGCAGAGGATCAGAAGAGTAGCTGACCTGCGTTAACACATTTCCAGGAAATGCTGTGTCCCTGAGCTCACCGCTAATGTTTGCTCTCGGGATTCATTCTGTACAAAACTATGCTGAACCGCTTCCAGCTGGCAGAGAGCGGCAGGCCAGAGTTCACAGCGGCCAGATAACCGCCGGCCAATGAGCTCTCTGCCTTTACCGCAGGTGCTGAAAAAGAAATGAAGAATAAAGGTGAGACCTGAACCCTTCCCCCCTTTGTTTGCTGGTGGGCTTTAGGACCCAGCTAAAACAATGGACGCTCTTCAGTTCGCTGCCTTTGAGACTCAGGAAATGCGTCTCAGATTACCTCCTCCCCCCTTGACCACCCTTCCTGGCTTGTTTACTTGCATGTTTGTCATTGTGAACCATTTTGACTGTTAGATTGTGTTTGTCCTCAATCTAAAGGACTGTTTAAGGGTAAAGACTTTAAGTTGTGGTTCAGCATTGAGCTGTGATGGTTGGGAATCAGATAAGGGATCATTATGTCAGTGAGAGTCCTCATAAAGACGGTCTCCAGGCGAGCGTGTTTGTGCAGTCGGACACGAGGAGAGGGCTGAATCGACTGATAAGCTCAGTGAGGTCGAGCTGCAGCAGCACTCGGTCCCTTTGCTCTAAATTAAATTCATTTTTTATTGATTTGATGGATTTAGGTCAAACTTAGGAATCAAACTACCTCGAGGTTTAAGCTGACATTTGTGGTTCAGAGTGAAATATGTAAGGCCCACCAGCAAGCACTGGTCACCAGGAAAGATTATTAATCCCAACCAGTTGGAAAGTTTCTACGAGCTGCTGAAACTGCAGCACGTTTGCTCTGGTCACAGAAGACAAGCCAGCGTCCTCCATGCAGACCCCTGGTGACCAAAGTAATAGGTTCAGTGCCACAGACCCTCTTGTGAACATTTTCACTTACCAGCAGGTTGCAACCACTCACCAACTAGTTGGGGACTACATATTTTTCCCTAGTAACTGATGGTTGCCGGGGGAGACAGA
This sequence comes from Neolamprologus brichardi, assembly GCF_056152115.1. Classification (NCBI taxonomy): domain Eukaryota; kingdom Metazoa; phylum Chordata; class Actinopteri; order Cichliformes; family Cichlidae; genus Neolamprologus; species Neolamprologus brichardi. The sequence goes on along the minus strand of NC_142121.1, from coordinate 2,432,376 downwards.
CTAAGCAACTAATGGAAGGACTTTTCCTAAAATGCTGCAGAAATTCAAGAAGTGTTGGTTCCCCTCAGACGTTTCTCCTCCGGCCTCCTGCAGATTAAATAGTCCAGCTAATTTAAAGAATGAAAACATTTTTTTCAGCAGACTGTAAATCTGTTTGTTTCTTCTTTAGAGCTGAAAATGTTCTCATCAGAATTTGTAGAGCCTCAAGTGGACAAAAGAGGAACTGCAGCATTGACCTAGTTTTGCATCGATGGGTGATGCTTGAGATTAGCATATAGTACTGCCTCCAACAGCTTCTACAACATTAGGTTTGATGGTCCTCAGCAAAATGCAAAAACTCTCATTGATACGTCTGCACTGCTCTGTGCTTTCCTCCTGTTGGTCCACAGTTCTGCTGTGATCGAGTCACTGAAAAGTCGTCTCACTGAGTAAAGACTAAACCTGCACCAACATGCAAAGGTCAGGAGATGACTCCATCCATGTACAGATAATAAAGTGCTGACAGCTGGACACACATGACACAGAGCTGCTGTATCTGCTGCATGTTCAGTGAAACACCACACGCCAAGTCGTAATCTGTCTGCTCATGCTAAGCCGGCCGTTAGAGATTACATTACTGTGGCAGGGAAAGAAAAGGTTTTAAAGTCTTTAGCAGGCGGTTTCTCCCTAAAAGCTCATGAACATGTAGTCACTGCGCTGTTTTTAGAGCCGGCTCAGACGGTGAGTCTGCTGCTGTCACTTTCACTCGTCTGATTCACCGTCAGGCTTCAGCAGTCACACGCACTGTTTTCATCTTTCTGTTTTACATTTAATGTGGAGAGAAAAACAGGAAGTGTGCAGACTGAGCTCGGCCGGCCGACATGTTTGCCGCTCTCACTCGCTCGGCACAAACGCACCAGCTCTTCCTCATTCTTCACATTTCCGCCCCGAAGCCAGCAAACGACAAATATTTGTTTTTATTCTGAGCGGGAAGACCCTGAACGCAGCCGGGCCGCTGCTGCTGGGACATGTCTGTTTATTCACAGCAAGAAAAAAATATTCACAGGTTGTTTTGTCTGAAAATGGAGGGAGGAGGGGTGAAGGGTGACTCAGGCTTCCTGGTAATTTTATTTTTAGCTTTTTTTTTAACCGTAAACTGATACAGCGCACATGTAGCAGCAGTTTTCTCAGTAAGGTTCCCAACACAAAGGTTACAACAGAGGAGGGTTGGAGATGAGCTGAACAACAATCATGACTTTTTCTTAGATAGTTTTCAAAACTTCAGAAGGACAAAGAGTGAAATAAGTCTAATATACGTAAACCAGGTGACCCTGTAGCTCAAGCTGAGCTTGTTAGTGTTGTGTTTGGATAACTAAATGAGTCTCTCGGGCACCTTTTTCACACCTCTGAACTTTACAAGCATAATTAGCTGGTCTTTAACCTGCCAGCTCCCAAATACAAAGTATGTTTGATGTCCAAGCAGCAGCATCTCGGGCTGGAAGCTCTGCCTGTACAGAAAACCTGCAGTTCCTCTAATGTCCACTGGAGGCTGGTTTCCAAACGAGTCAGTCCCCACAGACTCTCATGTTAAAATGTCAAACTTTACAGCAAAAATAAACATGTTTACAGCCTGATGCAGAAAATAGTTACAGCTACTGTTCACCGTTATAACGTCTGCACAGGGAGCGAAGGTGTTATTAATGTTTTTTTGGATCATTTAAAGGCTCAAAATGATGACAGTCCACTTCCTGCAGGGGGTGTGGCTGCTTTGCTCAGTATGTTGTAGCTGCTAGCTGGCTGCTAGCTTCACCTCAGCTAACTGGAGTCCCTGAACTGGACCTCTGGATCGTGTTTGTGCTGTTGGACAATTTTTAATGCAATTATCTGACCAATAACACGGTTGCTATGTGGACAGTTGTCTAGGAGACAATTTAAACCAAGTCTAAATGGTCTCTAAGCAGCAATCTGTGTCTGTCTGTTGCATCCACTCGTCTATGGGTGCACCTTGATAACTAGCTGATTATTTAACACTCCACCCTCCTCCTCCACAACACCACGGAGTCCAGAAGCCATTACAGATCGTCACGATACACACGTACATCTTTTATATACAGTCTAAGGAGATGTCAGGTTACACTGAAGCTAGAGTGGTGCAGCTGAGAGTGATGGAGTCGGTGTTGGTGAGTGGGTGTCGGAGTGTGAACTGGAGGATTTCCTGCTCTGTGCTTGAGAAATGTGAAAACTGAAATCAGGCTGTGTTTTCCTCCATCCTTTGGATGTGGAACATCTTCATTTTGTGTACACAGATGTGTGTTTGTGCAGTCTGGTGATGACTCACGTTGATGTTCATGAAAATAAGGAAAGTAACAGATTAAATGTCGCGACTTTTAACAAACTACGACTCAGACTGTGGCTGAATAATCCCCGCTGACAGTAACCCTGCCAACAGGTCGCCCTGGTCTCTGTTTCCGCTCCTGTAAAGTGTTCCCGTTGCTTTCTGCTCAGTTTCCGACTCTCATTGGTTCCGACTGACAGCGCCAACCTTTAAAAACACCTCATTAACATCCAGCTGGATACACAGAGGGGGACTCCAATTAGACTAAAGCGTTTGTCCAGATATTTACTGCCAGACGTTTGTTTATACATACATATATATTTAAATATACAGGGGCCATGTTGTTTTTCCTTAATTAGATAGCAGACAGTCGAGCGCCCCCCCACAGCCCCTCGGGGAGAAGCGGGTGTAGTTAATGGTTGGATGGATGGATGGCAGCCAGCAGAGAGCTGACGGGAAGAGAGCGGACGTCTTTAAAAATCTGCACGTATAGAAAATAACCATTAAGGATCGGCTACTTTCAGTCCCTTTGAGAAAACGACGTTTGTTTTTAGTTTTTTAAAGTGTTTGTTGTGTTCGTGTTTCTCAGCCCCGTCACTCGCCCTTCATCACCTCCTCCTCCTCCTCCTGTTTCTGCTGCACTCAGGGCTCCATGTATGGTCTGAGGGGAAACTTTTCAAGCCTCCAGCCACCAGAAAACCTCCAGCAGGGAGTGACTCTGTTTCCCTCCAAGTCTCCGAGGGCGAGCCCTGTATTTTTAGAGACGCAGACTTACTGGCTATTATGAAAGAGGGCGTGTGTGTGTGTGTTTTCCCTGTCTGACTGTGATAGATGGATCATCATGTCTCTTCATGTTTGAGCCTCTCGGCTGAATCAGCTGCTGAAACTGAGAAAGTCTGAAGCTTCTGGTTTTCCAGCAGCACGCTCACTGAGCCGTCACCGTAAAGTTTCTGTGCTTCACATGAGTGCTTCCTTTCGTTTTCCTTCACCAAACTGCGTGCAGAAATCTCAGTCACAGCTGAAGTTACAGGTTGCTTTTGTATTCGGCGTGATCATAAATAATCTCTGACTCTCTGTGCATCCCCTGCCTGCTCTCTTTGTTCTTCTCTTGCTTCTGCTTTTGATATTCTGTTTCTTCTTTCACTGATGTGACAGCAGGGAAATTCCCCAAACTGGAGATACGAGACCTGAGAATAACAATACTACAGTGCAGTGCGGAGGATTTTCTCAGAGTAACAATCAGTGTGAAAGTATCGCAGCTTACTGGAGCTTACTGGTGTGAAGAGCAGTGAATCAGAGACTTTTACTTAAAGAGGAGCCTGTTGTGTTTGAATGGTCGATGTTCATATTAAGCACAGAAGGGCTTCAAATGAGGTCAGTGTTTGAACAGCTGATCCCCGCAAGCCCACAGCTTAGCAGTGGAATACAGACTGTATTTAAAGGATGGTCGTGGTCACTGTGACGCCAGTACTCTGAATATTTGGACAAGAGATAATGATCAACTAATGCTAAGTGTTAGCAGGCGGCTTCCATACAGAGACACAGATACCTGTTATTTAGGGCTCAGTAACATCCAAAAGCATAATTAACCACACAGCAGCCACATTACTGCTCCGATCATTTTAACAGGAAGCTCCAACAGCACAAACACAGTCCAGAGGTCCAGTTCAAGGACTCCAGTTAGCTGAGATGAAGCGTAGCGGACAGCTAGCAGCTACAGCTAGCAGCTACAGCTAGCAGCTACAGCTAGCAGCTACAGCCACCTGTCAGTCAAAGAGGCCACACCCCTAATAATGCAAATCAGCTGCTATAGTCATTAAAAATAACAATAAGAGTTTCCTGTGTGCAAGTGTAACAAAGAGGGAAATTAGCTTTAGAGACTGAGCGTTTCTCCGTAGCAGACTGTAAACACGGTTGTTTGGGACTGACTCACTGAGCCTCGTGTGGACATTGGTGGAACTGCAACTTGTAGCCTCCGTTTCTTCTCTGGTGGTGGATGCTTGTTTTGAGCGCTTAGTTTCACATATTTTCTTCTGCTCATATGTTTGTATGATGTCACTGATGCCTGCAGAACAAAGATGCCTTAAAGTGAGGCTGAAACTAATCGAAAAGGACTTCAGTTAGAGGGGATGCACCCAGGACGAGATAAATGAGGTTGATTCTGAACTGCAAAACTACTCGAATGGAACTGATAGGATGAATAGGTGAACAGGCCCAAGGGTCAAAGAGCTTCTTGCACTTACAGTGGGAACAGAAACAACGTTTTAGTTTAGCTGAAATTTCAAAAAGTCCTCAGAAACACACATTTGCACATTCATTCAGTCACAGTTAAACTCTGCAAATAATGTGAAACACCTCTGTGTGGACTGGCTGAGAAGTGGATCTGAAATCATGTTTTTCAGCTGCAGGTTCACAAGAAGCAGCTTTCATTTCCTCAAATCAAACCAGCAGCTGATCAAATCGCTTCATTACTCGACCCCTCCTGTAACATACAAATGAAGAGTTTTATTTAGACTGTTAGCAGGAAAACAAAAAGACACCTGGAGGATGTTCTTTGACACTCAAACATCTTCTAGTTACAGTTACACCACCAAGCTCAGCAGCACCAACTCAAATATGTTAAAAATCATCAGCTGAAAACCTCTAACGTCCCTCTGAAGACCGAAGGGTTTCCTGTCCGGTCAGCCTGACCTCACAACAGGATAACAGGCAGACTGCTGCTTATGTACGCTGCTCAGAGTCATGTGACGTTTCCAGAACAATGTCACTGAGTTATAAAAGAAAATGAAAGTGAGGCTTGTTGCAGATGGGAGACGTTTGCCTTACAAGTCGTAGTGTTTGGTGTGTCACCCCAGTCTGCAGTACTGGCTTAAACCACCCAACCCATCACATGTAGAACACCGTAAAGGGCCCAGTGGGGTCATATTTAAATCAGGTGAAAGGATATATTTTAACCAACGGTTGTTTTTCCTAAACTAACTTAAAGCACCTTCCAGTAGCTGAAGCAGGGCTCTCAAAGTGCAGTCAGTGGACCAGTGGTGACCATTTGTGGGAAACACCTGACCCAAAGACCAACCGGCCCGGTGACTTCTTTACTGAAGTTCCTGTTGACTCTCTGGCTTCGATATTCCTGGTTTTAGTTGCAACGTGGGAATTTAAATTGGTGGCACCAAGTAATGTAATGCCAGAGTAACTATATTAATAGTTAACTATAAACAGCACACAGTTTAAAATGACCAACTTTAGAGACAATCTTCTCTTTTACCAACACCCGAGGGCGTCCACACAGCGAGTGAGTGATGGTTGGTCAGTAGTGGACATTTCATGCTTCACCCTAGAGTAACCCACTTATTTATAAATAATCAGTAGCATTCTCTGCTCTCATTGGTTGTTGCTTCAATCTCTCAAAGTTGAGAACGTTTATCTGGGGACCGCCCACTTCAGTTATTGCTAATGTTTGTTGCTCGAACTCGGTGCTTCTGCCGTCTTTGGTCATTACGTGAATCTCTTCCTTTGCAGACACCTGATTAAAATGTTCAGCGAGTGCATTTTCCCTCTGCAGCTCTTTATCATACCCCAGCTGCAGGACTCACATGTCCCACTGCGATGCATACGCCACTGAAAATAGTTCCGTCCTTTTTTTGAAATGTGCATCAGTGACATGTTTTAATGGCTGACTTTAAGTGGAAGTGAAAGTCAAAACTGAGTGTGGAGCAAACTAATCAGCATTTAGAATCAAACTGAAACAAAACTCCTACACCAAACAACCTAACCACACTTTCCTGGCAGACAATCTGTAATTACTCCACCGACAACCCTCCAGCCTCCCACTGCAGCCGTATAAAACTCAACCTTTAAATCTCAGCATCCGATATCGTCGTGAACACTGAAAGCACTGACGCTGAAGATTGTATCTCTGTGTCACCCGTGCAGTTCAAAACACTTGACACCCTGAGATTCTTGTCTTCTTGTCTGACACTCTGGGTGCTTTCCATCTTTAACCAGCAGCTGTGCATCGTGTGAAAGCACCATCGGCAGGAATGTGACTGTCTCCATTTGATTCTTCATTACGAGTTTTTCCTGATATTAGCTCATGTTTCTTTTTTTGTCTCATGTGAAGCTTTCCTTTGTGACGGATTTGATCCTCAGCCTGCCGCTCTGCAGCTTTAAAGGAGCATTTTGTCAAATCCTCTTATTCACTTCCTGGCTGAGAGTTCAGATTGATACGGCGCTTAAACACGAAGCTTCAGAAGCAGCTGGCTGTAGCTTTATAACTCTATATATATAACTTTATAACAGTAAATCAACTGCAAATGTTAACAAAATATCTTATCTATGTTTCTAAAAACATGACTCTGAGCTGCAGCTTGCAGCTTGCATTCATTGTCAGATGAATAATAAAGTTTAACAGGAATTAAACAAGGCAAAAAACCAGACATGAGTTTGTATTTTGCACTTCCTGTTCCTCATCTTAAAGTCAGTCAGTTACTGAACAGCTCTTAGTGAGTGTCTAAAATAAGGCCTGTGGTTAACACGAGCTCTCAGTATTTTCAGTTTTTGTTCTCCATCATTGAAAATGTGAGTAAAGACATCACACGTGAAAGTTTGTATGAGTCTAGCAAACTGTTTGCTAATAAGCAGCTAAATAAGACCCCAGAGCCTGTGATACGTCGTGTGGCCTAAGTTAGCATTTTACTTCTTCCAGTGCATTTGTGCTTAAACCAAAAACGGTGCCAGTGTCCAGAGACTGTACTTTCTGTGGAAAACCCAGAGCCAGTGGAAAAATCCTGTTTTCTGTTGAAGAAAACAGAGCAGTCTAACTTCAGGAGTGGCCTAAAAAAATAAAGGGCTACAGTCCAGCAGTGCCTGAGGCAGCTAGCTTCTGAGGTACGCTAAAATGAAAGGCGAGGATCAAGAAACTTTAAAAAGTAACAATTTTGTTGGAAATATATTTAAACACTCGATGACCATTTCAGGGCGATGAGGGTCTGAAGTCTAACCTGGGAAAGACAAACACGAGCAATTAATCTTCATTAACCTCACGACAGAATAATCACGTCCACAGTTACACAGATGATACACAACTATACGTTTCTGCACACAGACGGCAGACATCAGTATTTACAGGGGGAGGCGGAGCCCAGCTCCCAGTTTGGATTCAGGACACAGACACCATCACTAAAATTAGGATTAAAAAGTGACTGTTTTTGTGATTTGGTGCAATATAAATAAAACTGAATTCAATTTTATTGAATAGTTGTGGTGCAACAGGTGTAGGCTGCTGGGGGACTCCCATGATGCACTGGGTGTTTCTTCTTCACTAATATGTGTTAATAACCTCTCTGCATTTAATCATTAGTTATTAGTCCACAGCGTGCCTTTTGTCGTCTTCCTCCCCTCGCCGGTCGCAGCAGATGGCCCGCCCCTCCCTGAGCCTGGCTCTCCAGGAGCTTTCTTCCTGTTAAAAGAGAGTTTTTCCTTCCCACTGTTGCCAAAGCGCCTGCTCAAAGGAGGTCATATGATTGTTGGGGTTATCTCTGTTTTCGTTGTATTACTCTAAATGGTAAATGGTCTGTATTTGTATAGCGCTTTACACATCCACACATTCACACACTGGTGATGGCAGCTACATTGTAGCCACAGCCACCCTGGGGCGCACTGACAGAGGCGAGGCTGCCGGACACTGGCGCCACCGGCCCCTCTGACCACCACCAGTAGGCAACGGGTGAAGTGTCTTGCCCAAGGACACAACGACCGAGACTGTCGGAGCCGGGGCTCGAACCGGCAACCTTCCGATTACAAGACAAACTCCCAACTCTTGAGCCACGATCGCCCCGCTCTAGGGTTTTTTACGTTACAATATAAAGTGTCTTGACATGATTTGGAGTTATTTAAATAACACTGAACTGGATTAAATTGAACTGACAGATGAATAGATCAGCACAACCTTTTAAAACAAAGACAAAAGTTCATGTTCTTGGCTCTAAACACAGACATGAGTTGCTCACTTATAAAACCGGACAAACGAGCTGACCGTTCGCTGGGTTTGAGGATCGAAGTCTGCACTGATTTCAGCTCTGCTGCAAAGTGATCAGCTAAAATAAAAAAGAAGAACATATCGCTGCTGCTTTAACTGAGCTACACGCTTCCAGCTCCCGACAGATCCGACTGTAAAATAGTCCCAAACTGGCGAGGTTATGATTGACACGCTGCTCCTTACTAAGCCTAACCCTTCATCTGAAGTTTAAAGAAGTTTAAGCTTTCTTCCCCAGCTGTAGCAGCGTCTGTGCTGGTGGAATAACGTCCTCATTAGAGAATATGAGAGATGCAGGTCGTGTCAAAATGAGGTTGAAACAAGACCAAGGCGCAGTTATTGTGACGTAGATGTGAGGAGCATAAACCGACAGCTGGATGCTCCGTATGTCCGTATTCTGGGATTTTACTGTTTATGGCTCCAAACTTTGGAGCAGCTGAGCTCAGAATATTAGAGGCTCCCCTTTGGAAGGCTGACCTCTTTCAGACGCTGCCTTCACTGAACAATGAAGGCTGAATCTAATTCAAGCGAGCAGCTTATACAGTCCCACTTTACAACCAGCAGGTTCGACCACATGTGCAGGCGGCTGCAGAGCAGGTGACGCGTCCTCGTCGACGTTCATCCTTCTGCTCCTGTTGTTTCCGGTGTTTTCTTTTTATTTAACTTTCATATTTTCTGTATTGAATGTGTTTGTCTGTTTGCTGTGACTGTGGGTTCCTTGTGCTTTGGCGCCCTTTAACAGACTAACTGCTGTTTACTGTTGTCATCATGTGATTCACAGCTGAAATTCTTCAATTTTCTGTTCTGATTTCAGTAAAAACTGCAGTTTGAGACGACGATCTGTATCATTTCTGTTAAACTGAGCCATCAAACAGAAATTAAACTGTGCATCTGCGTCCCTCTGAGTGATAAATGAGTTCATTTCTGTGGAAAAACCTAAAACCAGATCAGAGTCCGGATCCTTGCTACTCCGCTCCGGGCTTTCGTTCCTCCCGCTCAGCCTGTTTACGGCCTGCGTGCTGCCGCCATTTCAGGAGCTGCAGAGGCCTTTCTGTCATGGAAGAACAAAAGCAGCTCTGTCTTTGTCTGCAGCTTCACCTCCACATGCGGCCTTTACACCTACAGCCCGCGGCCGCTCTCACAGCCGCCCTGCGAACGCTCACAAACACGGGCAGACGCAGAGCTGCAGCTTTTAAACCAAAAAGCGACCATGTGTCTGTGGAAAGGTCAGCTGGAAACACAAACACTGAGCATGTGTCTGCGAGCACGATGCACCCACTCCACAGACTTTTATTCTGAAAAATACAATATTTTCCAGAAGGACAGCTCAGATCACGTCTGCTGTTCATGGAGACACCTCAGACGGGCCAAACCTCACGAAAATATTTAGTTTAACTTCAAATTCACGTTTCCTCTCAAAGATCATGTTTAGGGGTCACCGTTTGCACATCTGTGATGCACCTTCGGTCATTTCCAACATCTTTATTGTCTCGATCAGAAACTGATACAAGAAATTTCCTTTTAAATCTTTACTTTGATGTTAGTGGAGATGTATTTGTTCCAGGACTCGCCGGTAGGAGGTTGATAAGGTTTTTAGTGCTTCTCTGTTACGGTCCTATAATATAACTCCCATATGGAGTTTGTCCAGAACTCTATTAAAGTAGAAAATTTACTTCCTGTCATGTTTTCAAACCTGAATCCAGATGAAATTACGAGAGGAAAAAAAGGTCTTTACTTGTGTGGTATGGAAATGCCTTCAACTCCCCCACCACACACACACACACACGCACACACACACACACACACACACACACACACATAAAGGCCGTCCCATATCAAAGGAGTGTTTGATGTTGGTCTGTGTGGGGGGGTTGGGAGGGGTTGGGAGGGGACAGACAGACGAAAGCAGATGAGGAGTCGCGGGGCGGGGAGCGGGGAGGGCTGGTTCATGCATCGTAAACAGCAGGAATACCAAACCTACACTGCTGCCTCACTCTGAATGGGAACAGTGTACATTAACACACGCATGCTTTAGAAACAGCGCAACAAAATAAGGAAGCGCTTCAGTGCTGTTGGCGACACCTGCAGGCTGCACGTGGTATTACACCATGCAGATCAAACCTTCCCTCTGTAGTCCGTGTGTTTTATCTGCTGTGTCCAGAATTTTCTCTGTTATTGTTTTTAGTTTGCAGACAGTTTTTCCACCAAACATTAACAGTGCTGTTGTGGTCCGACATCCACAACCCTGAGCTCGATAAGCAGCTAAGAAAATGGACGGATGATTTAAGCCTCAGAGCTGCGTGCTGCTAAAGAGCTTTATCTCCCTCCCTAAAGTCAAATTTCTCAGAGTGATGAGACGTCAGTGAAACAGAATTTTATATAGCAACAAATCACTACAGCGGCCACCTCAGGGTGCTTCATACTGTAACGTAGAGACCCTTCAACCATACAGAGGGAACAATTAAACAACCCCCTTTGAGAAAGCACTGGCAACAGTGGGAAGGAAGAACTCTACTTTTCAACAGGAAGAAGCCTCTGACAGAGCCGGGCTCAGGGAGGAGCGGCCGGTTGAGGGTGAGAGAAGGTTTATTGAGGTAGTTTCAGGTTTAAGTCAGTTTTCAGGGCTTCAAAGGTGCTTCAGTAGTCCGGGACTGTGGGAGCTCCTGCACTGATCGTGACTCCGACCAGCTCGTGTGATGTCACGCTGCTGTGACCATAAACTGTCAGTAAAACTGTCTAACATGCCACAGCAGAACCTTCATCTCAGCAACATCTTCATTTAATGTCTAAGTCGTCGCCTAACGGGAAACGCACATGTAATTATAATCAGATCTTCTCGTGTCTTGATGATGGGATGTCATGCTAATTAAGCTCGCGCTCCTTCTTTTTTTTCCCGGTTTTCCTTCCTTGCTTTAAATTGATTCCACCTACAGAGCTGTTCCCATCTCAACTACCACACAGTCTCTTCAAAGTCCTGATATTTATGTACTAAATGTGAAATCACTTCTTCCTAAAGCTAATTGTCTACACAACTATGACAGAAACGTCAGCTTTATTGTCAACGTGTTGCTGCAACATGTTTTTGGAACCTGGGACTGAACTTCCTGGCTGATCCGCACCTCCAGCTGTGCTGCTGATATTTGACCGTCCAGTCCAGTAAAGGGATTATTAAAATGTATTTTATCTCACAGGCACAAACATTAGATCATTTCTAACAGCTTCAGAAGCACAAAGCCGGCGTTTGTTGGAGAATTTTAACTAATGAAATTGTATCTTTCACTTAAAAAGATTCCACTAACATGAATCCTGTTTCAGGTCTACAGATTTGTATTTTTTCAGTTCAAATATCAGATTTTTCTGACCTGATTATGAAAACAGTATTTATTTAATATCATATTGATGAAAGGCAGAAAATGTTCTCATGGTAAAAGTGATTTGATTATAAAAATATAATAATGAAGTTTATTTGAAAGTGGATGTGTCAGCGTGGAAAAAGTAGGTTATTATATTTTTACTAGTTTAATTTGCTCAGTTGAACCAGTTTGTTATCTGTAGGGCTCCTCAGCGTAATGCTTCACTGCTGGTGTCACAGGTTCAATTCCTGCTGAACACACCAATCCCCACCAATAAAGAACAATAAAACTAATCAAACATGCAGAGCTTCCTGCTGTGGTGACGGAGCAGCTGAAACAGGAAAATGTGAGATTATTGGCAGGAGTTGACAAATCTCGCTGATGTTTCAGACTGTGAGTGTTTGCTCTTTTTCAGGATGGTCGTTTAAACCGGATCTTGTTGTGTTTTTTCTGGACTGCGGCGTTTTGATGCCTTGTTTCCACCTTATATCAGAGCTGGGAAGTGGAAATGCTTTAACGCTGGGTGAGAATTGGTGTGAGCTTGTTCAGGTTGAGGCTTGAGGCTGTGGACCTCGATGCTATTCAGTCGTCACACAGTTAGTGGCTGAATAATAATGAGTTTTCATGAAGCAGGCTTCAAACATCCATATTCCCCTCAGGATGGACCGAGATCACTCTGGTTCTGACTTAAACGCACCATCAGCAGCTCAGCTAAACTGCCTGTTGATGATTATCGGACCGATTGAGCCTGATGGAGATGAACAAATATAATGTATTTGATTATTTTTAATGGTGGACGAGAGGAAGAAAAGACTCGATGAGACGGTGGAACGTTTGTAATCGTCTGGAAAGCATGAACATCTGGACCAGTGTTTAAATCTGTTGAGGAAACTTTGAGATTTTTCATGGATGTTGATATAAAGACTGGTGCACCAGTGCAAACGTCTGGTTTCACAGAAGTATTCCTCTGGGGATCATGAACAGCTGTACCAAATGTTGTTCCCACAGAGTGAATAAACTGCAAACTTTAACGTAGAGTCAGAAAAGTCAGAGGGCCACCGTGTCTTTAAAACTCATCCTACAGGACCATGAACATCTTTACCAAACTTCATCCAAATCTTGTTGACAGATGCTGCGATTGTTCGCTGCATTTTTGTACCAGCCTGGTTGTGTTCATAGGATTCATCCTGTGGTACGAATGAACACCAAGGCAAAAGTCAGGGGATCACATAGTACTTGGGGTACATCCTCTGGGGGTCAGGAATGTCTGGACCACAGCAGTCTTTCTGCAGGACCGTAGTCATACTGCTGAGGACATTCAAAACTGTGATGTAAGTAAGTGAAATCCATCCTCTGGGGACCATAGATATCTGTACTAATCAATCTTGTAGAGGTTATAAAATGTTTACAATCTCATGGCATTTTCACTAGAAAGTAAAAACTATGTCTGGCTGGAGACACCGAGGGAAGGTTCAGCTAATCACATGATATTTGGATCAATCTGGTCATCATGAAGGTTTCCAGCAGACAAGCTTCAATGGGAAAGTGGAAACTCTGATTTGGGGGAATGAGAGTAAAAGTCAACAATTACAGCTTTTTAATATTTCATGTCAAAGACTAGCTCTGGAAGAAGTCCACGTCACAGCGTTTCATAAGAGCAACAAAATAAATAAAATCTGAGAGCAGTTTTTGGGAAATTGTGAAATGAAGTCAGGAAGGATGTGCATTAAATGCAGTGGCTGCAGGGGGAGGGGCCCAGGGCCGTGGGGCCATACTCTCTTTAAGAGTTGAGTCTTCAACCATCTATATGTTTTCATCGGCTCACAACATACCCGAGGACCTCAAAGCTCGCTCTGGTGTACTCAGAGGTCAGCGATGTCACTCGGAGCGAGGCCACGAAGAGTCTTAGAAGTAATCAGGAAAATCTTAAATCCTTTTCTGAAGGAGGAGCTGCTCTGACGAGCTGCTGCTGAGGTTTTATTCAGCTTCTGCAGGGAGCATCTGAAATAAAAACACGAAATCCATGATTCCTTTTATTTTCTGTGCTGTTGCTATGAAATGAGACACCAGTGCTCCCAGTTACTGATAACCACAATGAAAACTAAACAGCTACACAAACATCAGAAAGAAGAAACAAACTGTAACAAACAAAAGTAAAGAAAGTGTTTAAAGTAAAAATACTGAGAAATAAAACAGAGAAGAAAGAAAAAGACGTGTAATTAAATCATGTAATTAAATGGCCCTTTAGCTGTGTTTGTGGCTCTTTAGTTAAACTAATTTTTATGTGTTTTTATGGTTATCACATATATTTATATCACGTCCAGAGTATTTCTACCACAGCACTTTATAACCAGCAGAGGGCAGCAGAGTACATCAGTAGTGTGCATTCATGCTCCTGCTGAGCTGATGTCACAATAAGGTACTGAACTCTAATCACGTGACAGCTGAACGAAAACAATATTAGGAGCGAATTTATAAGAATAGTAAAAGTACGACTGAGGAGAGGATAAAAAACAGAGTCTTTAGCAAACTAAATATATAAGTTTATAAAAATAAAAAAGTGTGATTTCAGTGTAACATAAAAATGTTTGTCTCTAACAGCAGGTAAAGGTCACAGGCATGAAAGCATCAAAGTGACAGAAGTCATTCAGAGCGACTGATTGGCTGTTTGAACTGTAAATATAAACACAAGGAGAAAAAACTTATTAAAAAGAGAAAAATAATGTAAATATGACTTTTGTTTTTCAGCACATTTATCAAAAGAAGAGAAAGTACAAACATTTAACAACCACGTTTGATAATTGTTAAAGTTTCATTAATAATGCATAAAATAAATAGTTTTACTGGTTTTGAATCAGGAGGATTAAACATGTATTACACATGGTTTTAATCACACAGTCTGAAACAACGATCGTTCAGCTTAAAGAGTTTTAAACTTTTGGAGCTGATCAGGTGGAGATGTGGAGTCCGTGCGTGCAGCTTCCTCAAACAGCTGTTTGCTGTTTACTGATGTGTGTCTGTCTGCTGCCACCAGATGGAGGCAGAGACTTTAACATGAGTGACACACACACAGCAGCGATGGAGCACATGCTGAACACAGAGACATGGACACAGGGACGTGAACACAGGGATGGGGACACAGGGACATGGAGACAGGGACATGGAGACAGAGAGGTCGACACAGGGACCTGGACACAGGAACATGGAGACAGAGACGTGGACACAGGGACATGGAGACAGAGATGTGGACACAAGGACATGGAGACAGGGACATGGACACAGGGACATGAAGACAGAGAGGTGGACACAGGGACGTGAACACAGGGACGTGGACACAGGGACGTGAACGCAGGGACATGGAGACAGAGAGGTGGACACAGGGACATGGACACAGGGACATGGACACAGAGACGTGGACACAGGGATGTGAACACAGGGACATGGAGACCGAGAGGTGGACACAGGGACGTGGACACAGGGACATGGAGACAGAGACGTGGACACAGGGACATGGAGACAGGGACATGGAGACAGAGATGTGGACACAGGGACATGGAGACAGAGACGTGGACTCAGGGACATGGACACAGGGACATGGAGACAGAGATGTGGACACAGGGACATGGAGACAGGGACATGGAGACAGAGATGTGGACACAGGGACATGGAGACAGGGACATGGACACAGGGACATGAAGACAGAGAGGTGGACACAGGGACATGGAGACAGGGACATGTACACAGGGACATGGAGACAGAGAGGTGGACACAGGGACATGGACACAGAGAGGTGGACACAGGGATGTGAACACAGGGACATGGAGACCGAGAGGTGGACACAGGGACCTGGACACAGGGACATGGAGACAGAGACGTGGACACAGGGACATGGAGACAGGGACATGGAGACAGGGATGTGGACACAGGGACATGGAGACAGAGACGTGGACTCAGGGACATGGACACAGGGACATGGAGACAGAGATGTGGACACAGGGACATGGAGACAGGGACATGGAGACAGAGATGTGGACACAGGGACATGGAGACAGGGACATGGACACAGGGACATGAAGACAGAGAGGTGGACACAGGGACGTGAACACAGGGATGTGGACACAGGGACATGGACACAGGAACATGGACACAGAGACGTGGACACATGGACATGGAGACAGAGACGTGGACACAGGGACGTGGACACAGAGACATGGATACAGGGACGTGGACACAGAGATGTGGACACAGGGATGTGGACACAGGGATGTGAACACAGGGACATGGAGACAGAGACGTGGACACAGGGACATGAACAAAGGCACGTGGACACAGGGATGTGGACACAGTGACATGGACACAGAGACATTGACACAGAGACGTGGACACAGGGACGTGGACACAGAGACATGGACACAGGGACATGAAGACAGAGAGGTGGACACAGGGACGTGAACACAGGGATGTGGACACAGGGACATGGACACAGGAACATGGACACAGAGACGTGGACACATGGACATGGAGACAGAGACGTGGACACAGGGACGTGGACACAGAGACATGGATACAGGGACGTGGACACAGAGATTTGGACACAGGGATGTGGACACAGGGATGTGAACACAGGGACATGGAGACAGAGACATTGACACAGAGACATTGACACAGAGACATGGAGACAGAGACGTGGACACAGGGAAATGGACACAGAGATGTGGACACATGGACATGGAGACAGAGACGTGGACACAGGAACATGGACACAGAGATGTGGACACATGGACATGGAGACAGAGACGTGGACACAGGGACGTGAACACAGTGACGTGGAGACAGAGATGTGGACACAAAGACATGAACAAAGGGACGTGGACACAGGGATGTGGACACAGAGACATGGACACAGGAACATGGACACAGAGACGTGGACACATAGACATGGAGACAGAGACGTGGACACAGGGACGTGGACACAGAGATGTGGACACAGGGATGTGGACACAGTGACATGGACACAGGGACGTGGACACAGTGACATGGACACAGGGACGTGGACACAGGGCAGAGCGGGAACAACTCCAACAACAATGACGCTGTGATCACAGGAGACACGGAGGAGAAAAACACATCAAAGTTTAACATGTAAAATTTTCCAAATGTCTCACATGTAACAGAACGTGTGTGAAACAGCTGACAGTGACACAGGTGATCCTAGTGAATGTAAACATCAGGTGTTCTGATTCAAATGACACAGTTACCTTATAAATATCATCATGAGTTTCTTTGACAGAAGTCATAAATTGAATGTAAATTCTTAATATAATGTTAGAAATGCAACTAAATAAATACAAAATGATGTAAAATGTATTCAATTTAAAATGCAAACTTCAATAAAATATGGAACAATAAAAATACGATGTTATAAAAATCAGCTTTTTATATGAAATATATAACTGATTCCAATACTTCAGGTTACTAATGAAAAAGATTTCAAAAACACAAATTTAGTTCTTTAAAAATCCCTGAAATGTGTTGGAAACGTGGAATATAAAAAAAAAACTTGTGAAATATGTGAAAATAACAAGTTTATATGATAACGTGTATGGATTTACTGTTTCCCTTGAAAGAAAAAAGAAGATTTAGTGTGAAAACATAAAAACATGGACGACATACACAACAATAAAATGTCATCACTAAACAATATAATCATGTTTTAATATCAATAATATTTCTTATTTGTTTTATTTTGTGTAGATTTCCTAAAAATAAAAATAACACGAGGAATGTTTTGTTTACATGATGTTCTCCAGCGTCACGTGTTTCATAATAAAATGCACGTATTTGTTTCATATCACTGATCACATGTAGATTTTTAGATCTTATAAATAAGATTGTTAACGTTTTAAGAATATATATATATATATATATATATATATATATATATATATATATATATATATATATATATATATACACATATATTTTATTGTTATTATTATTATTATTATTATTATTATTATTATTATTATTATAACACGGTTTTACCCCTGGCCCACTGTAACATTGAAACCACGGGACTGGACACGCCCACTTTAACTAAATCTGGTGTTTTTTTTGTTTTCTAGCTGCTTGTGAAGTTTTGTTTACATCACTCATGTTTGTAAACAGCTGATTTGTGTTTATTTAAAGACAAAAATCTGTTTTTATTGTTTGACACACACACACACCAGCTGATGACATCATAACGTGTGTGTGTGTGTGTGTGTCCATCTGCCTGCTGCGGGACTCTTCAGAGATCAATAATTAAACACGGCTAATGGGCTGTGCGCTGCAGTCCGGGACATCTGTCTGCCTCTGTGTGTGAGCGCACTGAGCATGCTCAGTTCAGCTGCATTATGACGAGGTCAGGACCTCAGTTTAACCTGCTGACCTCCAAAAAGAGAGGCAATCAGCTCAGGTCCAGTTTAAACCCCACGCAGTCCCAGTACAGTGAGGCTGTTTTTGTTATCATACAGAAGATGCTCTCAAACAGGAAGCAGGCTGAAATGTCTGTAAATGTACACACACACATACAGCTTGACAGCAGGCCCAGATAAATAAATGAATTAGAGGAACACAGGAAACGTGGTGAGAAATACATACGATCCCCGTCAGAGTCACAAATACTATAAATGGAAATAAAAGTTTTAATCGCTGACTCAGATCTAAAGGCGCAGAAGGGCAGGAGGCTGCTGGAAATGGCACAGTAATTCAAGAAAATCTCCAGGAAGTCAGACAGATGTTATCTTCAAACGTAAACAGGAAACTCACTATCAGAAAGTAGATTTCATAAATGTAAAGAAGTCCCCGTTTTACAGACCACCGTAGTGTTCGTTAATACAGACTGAAGAAATGATCAAACTGGTTGCTTCGGGCTTAAAATGAGAGCGTTACTCTGAGTTACTCTGAGTTTATAATAAACGACCGAGCTCTCATTAAGAGACAGATTATAATCCTAATCCTGTGTAAACACAGTCGTCAACCACTGCAGGGCTCTTAGTCGCTAAAAGCTGTCTCACAAACACGGGAAACGCATCACCTCCACACACGAACGTCAGCATTAAAAGTTCAGCATTCATGAATGAAAACAAACTTCTCAGCGTGTCGACAGAAAGTGGAAGTGATTCAGTAAAAGTAAATAAAAGCTTCTCAGACGAGCTCGTTCTGACGCGTGCAGTTTAGTTTCCAGTTCATCCCAAGTCGCGTTTTAACATACGGATGCTCGTTATTTAACGTACAGGGTCTCGCTTTAGGCCTCACTCTGACTGAAGCTTCACTGCAACGTAAGAAGTACAAGAAGAGTCCAAAAATTCAGTTTATATCATAAAAAAACAGGCGCGAGCTGTTACACATGTGACCTGTCTGTCCCTGTTGGTCTGACACTCCTCATGAATCATACAGTCTTAGGTTCACTCATCAGCACCATCAGCACCATCAGCACCATCAGCACCATCAGCTCAGGGACTAAAGTTAGCAGAGGTGAAGCCTAGCACACAGCAAGCACCTGCAGTTGCCTGTGTTACCATTCACCTGTCAGTCAAAGAGGCCACGCCCCTAATAATACAAACTTGAAGCCAAGTTAAACAGGTGAGGCATAAAAACATCACCTGTTCTTTTTTGCATCAGGCCGTAAACGTGTTTATTTGAGCTGCGCTCTGACTCCCGGCTGTGTTTGGACGTTGCTGCTTAGTTTGCACGTAATTAAGACTCATTATTGCGCATTATTGGACGCCATGTTTGCCAAACTCCTGCAGCAGCTACCTCAGGCCGTCACAGGCTGAGCCTCACTGCCAGTTGGTCCTAGTGGCTGCTTGTGGGACTGCAGCACAGTGCTCCCTCTGCAGCTGCTCAGATAAGATAAACCTTTATTAGTCCCACAAGTGGGAACATTTTGATTGTCCAGTATCTGCAGGATGTGCATCTATGCTTCCCTCACTACACAGGAAGCACTGACACCTTTTCAGGGTTTGGATTAAAGTATCAGGTGTCTTTATGCTTCTGACCTGCGAGTCAGTGCTGCAAAACAGGAAACGCAGGCCTGAATTTCTCAGTTGTGAAGCTAATATTTGTTTAGTGGAAATGGAAGTTAATCACCAGGCAGAATAGTGTTTGTGTTGGTGTGTTTCTCTCACAGTTAACCTGTTGCTCAACAAACGGCGAGCTAAATTTGGCGCGCCGTTGGTGCTGCCGCTCAGGTCGGTCAGTTTGAGACGTTGCAGACGGGGAACAGAGTTCATTATTCTCACTGCAGCCTGAACAGGAAGTTACACTCGAGCCTCTTCCTGTTTCAAACCTAATTTTAATTTCTTCACTTTTACTTTGTAGGACGCGGCGCAGCTCTGTCAGACGCCTTTTTATGTGTCCATTCAGGCATTTCCTGCTCCGCAGCTCCCTCAGACTTTCTCTGACCTCACAGGGAGCTGTTAGTCGGGACTTTTCCCTCTTTATCTGCTCGCTGTTATCAGCTGGCTGTCTGAGGAAATCCCCTCTGTACCTGCCGCAGCTTTGAGTTTCCCTAAAAACATATTCATGCTTTTTACTGTGAACTTTTTAAAGTGAGAGACGAGGGTTTTGACTTTGCTGGTTTGATTCGTAAAAAATTCCCCAGTTCTGTCTTTGCCACCTAAACCTGGGCTCAGCTGCTCCGAAGGGCCACAGAGCAGACTGCACTTTACTTACGGACTGTTATAATGTAGAAGTGAAGTTCCAGGACCATCAGAGGTTCACATTTACAGTGCTAAACTCAAACCTGCTGAAACCCAGCAGCCTGCTTCTGTTTCTGAAGCTTTTCCCACACCTGCTGTTCCCAGTGTGTTTGTGCTTTCACACCTGGTGGTCCAGATCCAGGTGTGCTCGGATGAACCAATAAGACACAGCGACAGAAGTGCTTCCTGCACACTGTAAAAAATAAGAGCCAGACGGTGTGCACCAATATAAAAATATATTTTTGTAAAAAATCTGTTTGTGACTCGACACAATAAGGCAAAAAGTCTTTGTAGGCTGTAAGTGTTCTGTAAAGAGTGTTTAAATGCATTATGCAGATATTTTGTGTGTTTTGCTGCTAATTGTGCCGTAAACACTGAATAAAGTCGTACTTAGCAGCTGACATACCAGCTGCTAACAGTGTTTATTTATTTGGAAAGCCAGGAGCGACTCATTATTATTATTTAAGGTGGAGAGGACACATTATTTACATTGAACACGGGTCAGAGGCTCGTTCTCCTCTGCAGGTTTACAGACAGTAAAAATCACATCAAATGAAAACGAGGCAGAAAGATGAAACATCAGCACGTCAGTGACTCACAGCGACGCCCGACAGCGTGTCTGATTATCAGGAACTGTTTTGGGACAAAGAGCTCAGAAGCATTTCCCTCCTTTGTTTGTGGGCGGAGCCTTCCAGGTATGTGCTGCTCACCTTCTTCACTGTGAGCAGATTATCTGGATTTACCAACAATGACAAAGTTCTGCATCAAAAACTGTGATAAACGAACAGAAGTGCTTCAGATATCAGACTGTTTTTATTTACTCGCAACAGTAACTAAACAGCTCTGTGTCTGCTTATTATTATTATTATTATTATTATTATTATTATTATTATTATCATTATTATTATTGTTATTATTATTATTGTTATTATCCTTATTATTATTACTATTATTATTATCCTTATTATTATTATTGTTATTATCCTTATTATTATTATTATTATTATTATTATTGTTGTTGTTGTTGTTATTGTTATTGTTATTATTGTTATTATTGTTATTATTGTTATTATTATTATTATTATTATTATTATTATTATTGTTGTTGTTGTTGTTGTTGTTATTGTTATTGTTATTATTGTTATTATTATTATTATTAGTAGTAGTAGTAGTAGTATTATTATCATTACCTCTATTTAACCTGAAAGTCTCTCTGAGAAGCAGCAGAATAAACTCAAAACATCCCAAAATGCTGCAAATGCAACATAAAAGATCAAATCCATGACATAATATACAAATACTCATAACTTAAAACATTACTGACATCAACATGTGTCCTTCACTGGCTTTTACATTCACGGGTCTGAGCATCAAGTGCTCAGTGATGTAAGCAGGGAACCAGCAGGAGTTCATCAAAAGTCGTGGGACCAAATCAGGATGATGCCGGGGCAGAGCCGGCGAGTGGCCACAGTCACCGACTCAACCAAGCCTCCACAAACTGATGATTTAAGAACGTGGAGGTATCAGTGTCTGACTAAGAGCACTGCTCTTCATGCTAATACAACAGCTGGACAGTGTGGACATATATCTGCTGTTATCCCCACGTTCACAAGTCTGACAGTCCGTGTCCAGACTCAGAGCTGGTCTGAGTTCAGTGTTTCATTAAAAGTCCTTTTATTCAAGATTTATTTGCTCCCCGTGATGGGCTCAGTTTCACTGGTGATGGCAGCTGTCCTGCTCACTCATATAAAACCACAGAGAAAAGTCATAAAATCACCAAAATGAGAGGAACGCATCCTGTGACAATGATGAATAATCATGAGTCATAAAATCACGCCCTCAGTTACAAACGATCATCTTAAGCCTTTGTTGTGTTCGTCCAGTCTGTGACCCTTAAAGCGTCTGTGGTGAAACTGAGGCTTTAACCACAGTGGTCCTGTTCTGCTTCTCCCCACGTGACCTGAACGCACCGTCGGCCCCGCAGCGGCTCTGGGAACCTCGGCGCAGACCTCCCCGCTCACATGCATGAGTAGCTGCTGCTCGGCTCCACAACGGCGCTACAGTTCATCAGTAATTGTGCAGAGAAGGGCGCATTATCTTTTCCCATCATTCCCACTCAGTAACTGGGCCTTTCAGCTGGGAGATAAAGGCTTGTTGTGTCACTGTGAGAGGAGCAGATTCACCACACAAGCTGAGACTGATGGGTTCCTCCAGGAAGGTCTCAGAGCTGAACATGGATTCATCGTCATGCGCTGTGATTTCAGACACGGGACGGACAAACAGAACCTCGTGCACCTTCACAGCAGAATCAACATGTCTACTCCATAAAGCAGTGGATGATGTCATGGCGGTTATGTCCATCTTTTACATACAGTCTGATCAGAACGGGACTTTGGTGCTCGTGCAGCTTTACGTCTTTTATCTGAAAAACTGGTTTTAATATAAAATCAGCCGGAAAAAACACTCGTGGTAAAGACTGTATATAAAAGATGGATGCAGCCACTGTCACTTGGTATTTTAAAGCCTCAACATGAACATTCAGGCTGCCTCCTGACCTCTGGTCACAGTTAGCAAGCAGTTCCTGTACACTGCTGCAACACAAACATATCAGGACATCACCTGCAGGTACAACTTTTACTTTGAAACTACAGGTCTCCATTTCCTGTGTTTGCATGTAAGTAGCATCTTTCATGCAAACTATAGTCTGTGGGGACAGACTCACTGCTGAGCCTCTGGTGGACTTTAAATTCAAATTCAAATTTTATTTGTCACATACACAGTCATACACAGTACGATATGCAGTTAGACAACTGCTCGTGACCTAAAGAAAAAAAGAAAAGGCTATGAATAAGATAGGAAATAAATATGAAAATTAAAAAGGGGTAAATTTAATTAGGAAGGAATAAAATAAAATAAAATATATAAATTAAAGTTGAAAATAAAATAACTGTACAACAAAATACACAATACACAGTACAGAAATATATAAGAATGTATGAAGAAATATAAATATATATATACACAATAACAGCAGCTGTACAAGTAATAACTGGAAATGAAGAATATAATGTCCAGTGTTATGCAATCCACATTATTTAGTGTCTTGTGCAGTGCAAATATGCAAATATGCAAATATGCAAATATGCATATATATGTTCCTTCCATATGTTCCTTTAGAGGAACTAAACGTTTTTCAGCCACACACACACACACACACACACACACACACACACACACACACACACACACACACACACGGGTTGTGAAAGGGACATTAACTGTAAATTGTGATTGCAGTTCCCCTCCTCTACCACTAGATGTCAGTAAGGAGACATTTTCCTGCGTTTCTAGTGCAAATTTCCAGTTTCTACCTGTTGCCTGTTTCAGGTAGATGGAGATCTGAAGAAGACTTCTTTGTGTGATGCCTCTGAGCAGAGGCAGCGCTCCCAACCCCCCTCCCTGCCTGTCTCCACCTCCCCCGGCTCTCCCACCAGCAGCCCCCAGCAGGGGTTTGGACCAAACACCTCCTATTGTTATGAGCAGAGCCACAGACCCGCCTCACAGTCCTCACACTGGTCCTCTTTTAATGCTAATGCACCCAGCACAAAGGCAGGTAATGCCTTAATATGAGTGTAAATGGGTCATGTCAGACTGTGGGGGTGCACGTGTTAAAGAGTGAAAGGAGCATTTGTAGAAGTGAGGCTGCTTTTCTGGTTTTTCTCCCTTCTTTTTACATTTTAAGTCTATATTTAACATCTCTAACAACAAGCTTTACTCTTTAAAGGGACAGTTTGAGGAGAAGCCGTGAGAACAGTGTGTGGATCGCTCTTAAATGAAGATTTAATTACAGCTTCACCGTTTTCTGCGTGATGCCTTTTAACGTGGATATTCATCTATTTTGTGGAAAGTCACACTAATACAAAATAAAGCAGTCTGCCCCTTTTTAGACTGAACGTGTGATAAACTCTGCCCTAAATAACCTTACAGGAAATACGAAGGTGGTTTCATCCCAGTACGACCTCAGCTGTTTATTCCTGGGAGGTTACAGCAGCTCTGCTGTGTGAGGAGAGCATGTTTCTGCTTCCAGTGTCTGCAGAGCGAGCTGTGCGAGGTGTAATAAATACCTTCGAGTGATATTTCCTGAGTCAACATTAGTTGAGGCTAAAGGCACAAAAAGAAAAAAATCAGTTGGTGCGATACCATCAAGGCCCGGCCTTAAAAAGGAAGAACACACTCTTTGTTGTGCAGCGAGTCCTCTGTAATTTCCTGCTAATGAATAAAAACAATAAGGGCAGTGCAGGGCTGACCACATGCTCTCACCTCAGCTTCCCTTCAGCAGCTGCTCTGCGGCTCCTGATTGGACCGTTTTCACTTTAAGCCCAGCCTTTGTTATAAAGGGACTTTTCAAATTCACCAAAATCTGGGGAAACAACCTCAATTCAAACTCGAGCTTTGATGTGATAACGAGCCAACAAAATGAGCAGCGGTAATTAAAGAAAAGCTGCGTTCACACAGCGAGCTGCTGTGGACGGAGGCGCTCCTCCGGCTCCCGCGAGCGCTCCAATCAGGCAGCGTCAAAACCACACCGAGCGTTTCCAGCAGTGAGAAGCAGACTATTTCCTGCTGCATGCTACATGTGAGAAAGGATAACTCTGAACAATGACCTGATTCTTCCACCGACGTCTGGAGTTCATGTGTGAAGATAAAAAACAGACTCTGTAAACAGGAAGTAATGATGTTACGTTAAGCTCTTCATCACTTCCAGCAGAGGCTCTGACGGGGCCTTCACCAATCAGAGGTCCAGACAATGCATTCTCATCCAGACAGTCTGTGGTTGGAGGCTGGAGGTGGATGAAGCTGCAGGTTTTCAGGCTGCAGATGATCCTCTTGCACTAAAATAAAGCACTAAAATAACTTGGTTAGTGTTAGAGTAACATCATAGGCTCGGGCTAAAACACACACAGTAACACTGTGAGACTGACTCGTGTCTGTAACGCAGTAACGCCGAGCGTCATGCACCAAAGGACACCTTGTGCATAAATGAGCCACACCAGCAGTTTTGATATGAGTGGAGTGGGCCGCTGAGGGTCTGTGG
This sequence comes from Neolamprologus brichardi, assembly GCF_056152115.1. Taxonomy (NCBI): domain Eukaryota; kingdom Metazoa; phylum Chordata; class Actinopteri; order Cichliformes; family Cichlidae; genus Neolamprologus; species Neolamprologus brichardi. The sequence goes on along the minus strand of NC_142121.1, from coordinate 2,406,836 downwards.
AGCTCGTGTGTTTGCTGATGGGGACGTTATTATTTTTGCAGGGGATTCATTCACCATTTTTCAGGACAATCTGTCCAACGCCGGCGAGAGACTCCAGCTTCTTCCCTGCTGATGTGTCTGAAAATCAAAATATTTGACACAAATTCTGGAAAAAAGAAATCCTGCTTCTCTCTGACTCGTACTTTTGGATTTAACATGAAACGATCTGAGTCACCAGTAAAGCGCTGAGGGTTCGGGCTCGCTGGCGTTTAAGCCACACGGTGAAAAAGCAGAGTTTCACAAACAACATGGCGTCCTTCTGTTATCAGATTTCCTTCTGATGATGTCATATAACATTTCCAGATGAAGGTGTAGATATGAATGTAGAAATGTTTAAGCGCGTGAAAAGGAAACCAGCAAGAAGTGAATCACGTCTCCTGACTGATAAACGTCTTAATGTAGTTGGTCTGCAGAACCGTTATCTGTCAGCAGCTACACCTTACAACAACAACAACAACAACAACAACCACAAACTTTATTTATATAGCACACTTTTGTACCAAAGTGTTTAACATACAAGAGGTTAAGATGAAGTAACAGGGAGGACGACGGCAAAGTACCAACATGGAGGTTAAATGGCATTAAAACACAGAAGCAAAAGAAATGCATATAAAAGCATAAAAGAACAATATGTGTAAAGGATAAAACAGTCAAACATTTAAAAAATGATTAAAAGTAGTTAAGAACAGATCGAAGATAGAAATAAGCATTAAACTAACAAACAAGCATTAACTGGTAGAAAAGGCTAACTAGGTGGTTTTTAACCACGATTTGAAGGATTGATGGAATCAGACTCACGGACAGCGATGGGGAGGTTATTCCATAGATCGGATGCAGCCGAGGCAAACGCTCGGTCACCTCTAGCCTTCAGCCGGGATCTCGGCAGCACCAAAAGTGACTGGGAAGATGATCTTAGTGCTCTAGCAGGGGCGTATGATCTAAGGAGCTCAGTGAGGCAGCTTGGAGCTACATTGTTAATAATTTGCAAGGTGAGCAGCAGGATTTAGCATTGAATGTGAAACTTAACAGGAAGCCAATGAAGGTCGGCAAGGACGGGTGATAGAGACACGTCGCCCGGTACCAGTGAGGAGACGAGCAGCCGCGCTCTGAACAATTTGCAGTCTATGGAGAAGAGTCGAGTTAAGACCAAAGTAAAAGGAGTTTCAATAATCCAACCTAGACGTGGAGAAACTTATACAGGTCTTTATCTATAGCCATATCTATATCATGGCTAAAGCACTTCTGGATGGATGCAAACTGCATTTCGTTGCCCTGTACCTGTGCATGTGCAATGACAATAAAGTTGAGTTTTAATTCTATTCTATTCTATTATGCAGGACTTAATGTCTGGCTTTGCTAATAAGACGCAAGATCTCCTGACTGATAAACTCTGCAGAACCGTTATCTGTCAGCAGCTACACCTTATTCACATCTGTGAGCCTGACAAGACACTTCTTACATTTAGAGGCCACATTAGTGTTGCTGCCTTGCACTGAGGCACTGTGGAAGCAGAAGTGTTTCCTTGGTGAAGGAGGAGGAGAGCTGTTGAAGGAGCTGAGGAGGAGCAGCAGAGCCTGCGAGCCCCTCATTGTCTCAGCTTGTTCTTACAAAGAGAATTCCTGCAGTAAATGTGGAGCCCCGGGCTACGGCCTCGTAAAGCTGCAGAGCGAAGGCTGAGCCTCTGTGAGATGCACACACAGAACACGCTTCACATGCAGCGTAACTGTTAAACATCAGGACTCGCGGAGCCGACCACAAGCTGCAGGCGCTAACATCCAGCAGGTTCACGGCCATCAACCAAAGAGGAAACAGTGAGAAGCAGTAATAAGCTGTGGAGTTTGCCAGTTGTGGTTATTTTCATAAGCTGAAGGTGTCTCTCCTCCCACACAGGAAGTGATGAGTTTAACACTTCAGGTTCATTCAGGATGCAGAGCAGCGAGCAGCACAGAGGTCGGGCCGAGAGGCTGCACCGTGTAACCGCGGTTATTTTGAGCCGCGTGCTCCTCTGGAAGCGAGCAGAGCAGCTTCAGTCGGATTCTGGTTTTCCAGGATTCTCACACGCCGACGTGCTCCGTCTGCAGCTGCAAACATGCATCTGTTTTTATTTTAAACAGTTGGCTGTTTGCAACAAAAAGCATTCACGCTGTAGAAGCAGCGACGGCGTGTTAAACCCAGCTCAGCATCACACACGCAAACATAACAGATTCAAGAAGCAATGAAACAACAAGTTAGTTAAAAACAAACGTTTAGCTCAGCTTGAAAATTAAAGTGACAAAAAGAAGTAAAAGTTCTCATTAATTTCCAGGAAAAGGTTACAAATCTAAGTCGTGTCATCTCCACAGTAGAGACCTGCTCTGTGTACTCATTCACACAGTTACTCTTTACAGTACTGCTGTGTTTACTGTACTCTTTACAGTACAAGCGTCCTTTCTGAAGTACGAGGCGTTTGTTGTGACTCAGAGCTCCTCGCTTTGGGAGTGAAAAAGACTGAAGAGATTATTTTTGACCCAAACAATGTTGGTGTTTGTGTCCTGTGGTTGTTCACAACCATCCAGCTGTGTACCTGCAGTCCTGCAAACATCTGAGTGGCTCACTGTGACGTTTTCATGATGACTGTGACACCCACAGCGAAGAGTATTTCCTACTCAGACTGAACCTGAATGGACCGCAGTATGTTTGTGTTATTGGTCTGTTTTACAGTCTGATCGGGAAACATCAGGGAACATCAGAGAACAGTTGGGAACATCAGGGAACATCAGGGAACATCAGGGAACATCAGGGAACATCAGGGAGCAGTTGGGAACATCAGGGAACAGTTGGGAACATCAGGGAACATCAGGGAACAGTTGGGAACATCAGGGAACATCAGGGAACAGTTGGGAACATCAGGGAACAGTTGGAAACATCAGGGAACATCAGGGAACATCAGGGAACCGTTGGGAACAGTTGGGAACATCAGGGAACATCAGGGAACAGTTGGGAACATCAGGGAACAGTTGGGAACATCAGGGAACATCAGGGAACATCAGGGAACAGTTGGGAACATCAGGGAACATCAGGGAACAGTTGGGATCCTTTGTTTGTCACTGGTCGCTGGTGCGTTTTTAAAGAGGGAATCCCGTATGATCAACATGCCAACATGTGTGTAATATGTATAAGACTAATCTGTCTATCTGTATGAAGCGAGTGACAGAGATCATAAAGTTTAATGAGCTCATATCTCCGCTGAGAATATGTTTCCTCACAGACTTCTGAACAATCAGCAGCTAGACATGTTTGGGGATCTTCTACACGGATCCTTAGACTGTACGTCCATCCTTTATGTCCACTGTTTGCTCGTCATCTTATTCTCAAATGAAAGACTTCAGTCTGACTCGTTTCAGCGTAAACACAGTTGAACCTTCAGGATCTGGCGTCCAGGCGGGGTTGGCGAGCTCTTTGGTGTGGTGCCGGTCGGTCCGTCCCCTTCATCGTCTGTGGGGAGAGTCTGATATTTCTACCACCAAAGGCAGGATCTAACAGGCTGAACAGTTCTTTTATCTCTCGGGCCACCAGGCTGTTAAATATTAATGAACACTCAGCTCATGATGTGTTTCCCTCGTAGCCGAGCACATGCTCACTTTTAGAGTTATTGTTGGTGGATGTGTGCAAGCTTCATGGATTATTTAATGTTTTTTTTTAGTCTGTGTGCTCAGATCTTTGTATGGTTAATATTTGACCTGGCTTTGAAGCGGCGCGCTCCTGTTCAGTTTGTTTCCTTGCTGCTAACTGACAGGTCAGCGAATCAGTGTGCAGCTCGCCGTCGCTCTGCATCATGAAGTGAATGAAAGAGCGGCGTTACTGCAAGGATAAGGAAGCCCCTCGGGGCCGAGCATGTGTGTGCTGCAGTGGAGCCGATATCAACAGGTAATTTGAAGCTCAGCTGTAAACCAAACCTACCCCAAGTGCGGGACTCCCGTTAACCCTTTGTGTCCACGCTCGCCTAATAAAGGAAACAGAGTCTAAATCAAGTTATTCTACTTCCAAAACCTCCCGGGGGGGTCGATACTTCCTAAGGGTTTGGGAACTTTGGGACCCGATTTTTAGTTCCTCCATCTGTTTCTCACTGAATTACAGAGCTCATTATTTAACGTTTCCACGCAGATTAGGCAGATTAAATACTTCCTGGTCCCTGGAGGAAGTTCCTGCAGTTAATGTTTCTGATTGGTGGAGAACTGCAGTGTTTTTCCTGCAGTTCTAATCCAACCAAGTTTATTTCTTTAGTCCAGTGTGCTGTTAATGAAGGTGAGCCGCACATGCAGGAGCGTTTCCACAGCTGAAGAAATTAATCCCTCTTTTCTTTTGTCCCCACTGCTGGTGACCCCTCATAAAGGTCAGTTTTAGGGTCTTTTTAAGGTCTTACTATTTTAGAAAGGTCAGCGTAAAAAGGATCTGTGAGCGACGAGGTTGAATCATACCAACACATCAGTCCGGTAACAACGACCAGTGAAGTGTGAACACTTAAAAATGAAGAACCAAAACATTTTACTGAGCATGTTTGCAAAAGACTGAAATCTTGTCCATCCATCGTCTCGTTCACTTATCCTAGCCACGGTCGTTGGGGGGGCTGGAGTCCATCCCAGTTACCATAGTTATGCAGGTCACCAGTTTATTTTCGGCAGTATCACAATGAATTCCCTCAAATTGCTAAAAGTTATCGACCACACGTGGAAATAATGTGGGGAGAAAAATAAAGAGGCGGAATCAGGATTAAACGACCAACAACAACAACAAGAGGCTGACGTATCAGTGAAATGTCACAAAACTTCAAAGTTCCCATTGGACAAAAGAGACTCAGCTGTGACATCCACACCAGGCTGCTTCATTAAGACTATCATTTTTGTTGTATTTGCACTGAGCTTCTGACAGTCGTCCCACAGCATCAGCAGCCTGTTTCTGCAGCTTCACTTTTATTCTGACATTTGTTTGATTTTTTCTTGGTCTCTGTTGTTTCATCTTCATGTTCCACCTTAAACATGTTTAAAATGATCCTGATTCACGAACGAGAACAAACTGTCCGGTGTGCAGGTTAGTTATTGTTATTAAATCCTTTATGTAGATGAGGCTGTGCACACAGGGTCAGCCGCTCACACTGAACTGATTTTTGCCCCTTTTTTAAAAATAGTTTGTGCAAAAAGAAAGAAAGAAAGAACGACTGCACAACGTGCTCTGCACAAAAGGAGCCTCGAACACCTCGAGGTGATAATCACTTATCTCTCTGCCCTCCATTGTCTCTGCTCCATGTAATGTCATACGTCAGGCATAATGTCCTTGTCGGGGTAATCGATAAAGAGAGAGACAGAGAGAGAGGGAGAGCGAAAGAGGCGATGGCGAACGGGGAAATCAAGCTGTGGGCGAGCGAGAAGGATGGCAGAGTCATGTGACCCTGTGGAGAGCGAGGGGAAAGGTTTCATTGGCTGCTGGTTACTAAAGATGACAAGCGGATGCAGAGAATCATCCTTTATCAGTGTCAGTAAGACGTTTAGAAGAAGCACTCAGAGTAACATGTGACCGGGACTCCGTGTTCATTACTGCGCCGCCGCGACGGCCTCGGCTCGGCTGCTGATGTTAAACCTGCTGCAGAGATTTGCTCCCGTTCACACTGACTCTGTGTTTGCTTTTCATTCATTCAGGTTTCACTTTGTTTTGGCTTCAGCGCGCGAATCAGATTCCATCCAGGCTGTCGCTCGTCTGAATTAGGCGGTAACTGTTGCTGTTCACGGAGCGTGACCTAATAACCCTCATAGGCCTGCCACTGTTAGTGCCCTCAGCACTTCCTCTTGTGCCAGATCAGGCCGTGCTGATTCTATATTTGTCGTGTTTCACAATTCAAAAAGAGCACTCACATGCACACATGCAGGTATGACAACGATTAAAGGAGCAGCTCGAGTTATTCATCCAAAATAAATCCACGATGAAAGAAGCGTGAAGACAAGAGTGGAAACAGAGTTCATGAGCAGTCAGAAGAAAAAGAAAGTACCCAAGGTTCACAAGAAATACATGAGACACGAGGAAAATCATCTGCATCTGAAATTATACGAGTACAACTTAAACTGAACACTGATTCGTCATAATGGAACCCAAACTAATGCACGAGTTCATTCATTTAGAGATGTGTGACAACAAAAGTCCCAAAGTGAAAGTTGTGTGAGAACCACTGAGAACACCTCATGATTCGGTGGCTTGTAGAAGCTCTGTGAGCAGGAGTGAAGTTTCTGTATGGCCGTCATGTCGCTGTGGACGAGCTCTGGTCCACTCATCTTCACAGCGCAGCTTCAGGTCATCGAGGTTTGCAGTTTCTGCACAGCACTCACTCAGCTTCAGACATTCTCAGATCTGCTGCTGCTTTCTAAGCTTTAAACGACCCTGGCTGTAAACAGTGTTGGAAGGTTACTTTTCAAATGTATTCCACTACAGATTACAGATTACAGATTACAGATTACAGATTACAGATTACATGCCCCAAAATGTATTTTGTAACGTATTCCGTTACGTTACTCAATGAGAGTAACGTAATCTGAATACTTTGGATTACTTAATATTATTATAATATTAAGTAATCTATAATATTATCATGCTGTTTACAACTACATGAATGTGATTTATTACTGTTACTGAAGGTTACTCTCCACACCAACACCAACTAGATGTTTAAATCTTAATATAAATGAGTAACAGTAGATGGACATTAGGTAAGGCTGCACTTTTTGCAGGCATCTCGTATAGAAAATTATTCCGCGTGTATATAAAACAGGTCCGCGGCTCCGAACCGTAGTAAAGGGACCTCTGGCTGATACGTCGGGTTCGTAGCTGAAAACTAGCTTTACTTTACTTTGTTTATGTTGATTATTGTGATATTGAAATATAAAAATAAAATTATATCTTATTATTTTTTCATCGCTCAAAATAAGCGTCACACTCGTGGAAGCCGGTGTACCCGCCGAAACGCTGTGCATTTATTGAGACTTTTGACCCCAGGTAGGCCAGTTATGGATCTTGGATCCACATTATGTCAGCAGCTCCACTGTGAACTATGTTAAAGACAAACACCGCTCACGCCTCACAGACGACAGCTTACAGTCCTGTGTAAACTGACTTCGTACAGCCCCGATCTGCAGACGCTGTGCGCAGAGGTTCGGGACCATAAGTCTTATTGTAAACATATCACGGCAGACCCGACGATGTTTCCATGAACACGCTTTTCAGCATCTTTATTGACCACTTTTCACACACGGTTGCTGTACGCACACAGCCGGCTGTAGCTTTTCAGCTCACAGCCCGACACACACCAACAACAGCACAGACGTTAAGGCGGCGAGGCGTGATTGCGGACCCGCTCAGGTGTGTCCGCCTCCCCTGCAGCGGCGCTGCAGACCACGCCCCGCCACACACATTAACCAGGTAAAATACATATTTAGGCAGAATTTTGCAAATATCTATTTTTTAGCAGCATAGAACTTTTTTCCAATTACTTTTTAAAAGTCAGGTCAAGGCTCCAAAAGCACAAAGGCGATATAAGGCTGGCGGCTCACAACAGTTTTTGTTTGCTGGATCATTTTAGTTCAGCTTTCCTTTTGTTATGTTTCTTTAAGAGTTCAAAATGTGTTGATTACATAAATAAAATGTAATTTTCTCTGTAACTTCATGGATTTCATAAGTGTTGAGAATAGATTCCTTAATGTACATCAACGTTAAAGAGAATATAGTTGTAATTGCTTGCAACATTATAATATTGTGGTAATGGGTGTAAGATACAAAATAGAAAATAGTCCTGGGATGGGAACAAAGAACTGAGGTGCAGGGCAGGAGGACAATCAACCCCCAGGGCATGAAGCAAGAGTTACTGAGGGTGAGGGGCAGACAAAGGGCAAACGGACACTACCTTAAAAGGAGGTGGGGGTCAGGGTGTCAGCACCCTTGGCCACTGTACTAGTGTATTTCCATTGTGGGGGTGTTTACTGTAGGGGGGAGGAGACCAGAGGTGTAACTGTAACTGTTGTGTGGAGTTCTTTAGATCAGCCTTTAGCATAGGAATGCAGTGTGCTGATCTCCAGATGCATCTGTAAGAATAATGGGAAATAACAGGATTGTGTAAAACATGGGAACATTCTGGATTCTTTTAAAAAGCAGTTAAAAACTTTTCTGTTCAAACAAGCCTTTTGTTGATCTACGTATTTTATATTCTTTACATTATTTACATTTGATCTTTTACATTGTGTATAATGTCTATTGATTGTATTGTTTATTTTAATATTTGTGTACAGCGCTTTGTGACTGCCTGTCTGTGAAAAGCGCTTAATAAATAAACTTTACTTACTTTAGTTGCTCACACAAAGCATAAAAGTAAAAAAAAAAACAATATATACAGTGTTATCTTCATTTTAGATGTCAGAAAGTATTTGCGGCTCTCAGAGTTTTCTTTTGCGTGGAAACCAAGTGGCTCTTTGGTGTTAAAGGTTGCAGACGCTGCTCTATGGGCTGAATAAACACGGCTGAACACAAACCTGCGCGTTACATTCAGCTCATGCTGAAAAAGGCTGAACGTGACTCGGTGTTGCTTCAGAGGAAGTCACGGTGAGCACTTCCTCTTGTGCCAGAAAGCGCGGGTGAAACACATCCACGTCTCGCTGCTGCCTGTCGCCACATGTTTCACAGAGCATGCGGTTCATACGTTTTACATCCCATTAAATGTTAAACATGCTTGATGTGATATTTGACCATTAGGGGGCCGAACAAGCGGAGACACATGCAGCTGTGCTGTCTTTGTCTGCCTACAGTAGATACACTGCAGGCATCTGGTGGTCAAAAGTATATAGACACCTTTGCTTTACAGTGTGTTTCAGGTTAGTGATTCTTAAATGTGTGTGTGTGTGTGTGTGTGTGTGTGTGTGGATGGCTGTCTGTCTCTGGTGTCCAGGCTGGTTCCACCTCCTGACCTCCTCCCTGCTGACACTGATTCAGACTCCTCCCTCCATCAGACTTCTCTCAGGATGACTGACACTCAGCCTTCCACTGAGACGCTTTAGTGAACAGTAGATGGATCAGCTGAAGAGCCAGTGCATCCTCAGGTCCTGCGTCTGGCATTTTTTCCATCTTCTTTGGAGCATTTCTTCAGTTCTTATGTTCTCCTCTTGTTCGGTCTCCTCAGATTAAGGACCCGGTGCGTGACGTGCTCAGATATTCCACTTTGGAGATCACCTGGTTGGTGCAACAATACTTTTAATGTTGTCTTTGATGTTTTTCACAGATACAAACTAAAGAAAACAAATAAGAAGCTTCTGTGGCTGCTGGTAACAAAGTGTCTGCTCATACAGTTACAGGCTTCTTTGCTGAGTTGTGTGTCATGGGCAGAGGCAGCAGCGCTTCATGAGTTTGGAGACTTTCATATGCTTGAATGATTAATAGGTCAGTGTCAAGTGGCTTAATGAATAAACAGGCGTTCCTCTGAAAATGGACAGGAACATGGACTGAGTGTAAAATGAACTGTGTAAGTTCTTCATCATCGTCAGCACTGCTTTATTATTTGTCTAATATGGATTTGAATCCACCAATAAAAGTCTTCATGGAGTCTCAGTGTGTTCTCGTCCCGGGAAGTCAAACGTTTGTTGTTTTTCACTTGCTTTGACTTTTTGACGTTTTGACTTTATGCACTCACAGCACCAAAATCCTGCAGAGGATTGTTTTTCTTTACCTCAAATATTAACGTGTACTTTCAAAGTCACAGTATAGCTGCTTACATCAGATTTTATAGCAGCACCATTACCGTGCATTCTCTCTATTAAATAAATACCAAAGAAATGTGGACATCAGTTCAGTGTGCCAACATCTGGATAAACCTTTTGCTTTAAGCTTTGAAGTTGAGAGTTTTTTGAGAGAAAAAAAAAAGTGTAATAGAAAATGTATAAAACTGGTTTATCAGCCAAAAACTGAAAGTATTCGAGGTTGGAGATAAAAATCAAACTGTCAGAGGAGTCCTCGCTGTGGGGGAGGAGCCGACACTAAGAGCTTCACACTAACCTGATCAAAAACTGCAGGTTTAAGAGAAACTGCTCTCAGTGCAGATTACACTGAAGCTGAAACAATAACTGGATGTTAGAAATGTCAGAAAAGCCCTCTGCGAGCTTCGCACTCTCAGATTCATCTGAACGTCTTCTGCGGCGTCCACTTCACTGCGTTGCTGCGACAGGTTCAGACATGTCGGCTGCACGCCGGATGAATGATACACAACCACCAGAAAACCTTTGCCGCCGCCACGATGGCCCTTCTTTATCTCTCCTCCCTCCAGTCACGATGACACAGCCTGAACATCGGCCTGCAGGAGCCAGCAAGAAAAACCAGAAACCAAACAGAAGCTTTGTGTGTTTGAGTAACGTCGACTCGCGCAAACCAAACGTCTCCCCTTACAGGCTGACTGGGATTAACTCGAAACCTGGATTAGTGTCAGAGCTGAAGCTCCGAAAATATTTAAAATCCAATTCAAACACCTCGAACTGATGAACTTTAAACTGAGCTGATGTGGTTAAATATTCAGGAGCGAGTTATTGAGCTCAGCCGCAAACTGAGCATCTTTATATTCAGATGTATGGATGAAGCATTGATGGTTGCGTGGTATTTTAAATGGATGTAAATGTTATTTTAAGAGGCAACACAAGGCAAATTTATTTGTAACGCATCTTCAACAGCAATGCTTTTTACAAAAAACAGCATCAAGATGTTAAGAAACATAAAGAAATCTGACAAAAATAACAGCTATTAATCAAAATGTTCGATTTGATTAAATCTGAGTTGAAATAATCCTGTTTATGCCTCAAGCCTCATATTCTCTAATCAGCTGACACTACAAACACTTGCTCGTTACGTTAGCTGATGATTCTACATGAAGTTAAATAAACAGTGAAAGTCCACATCATAGAGTGTGTAAAGCTAACTGTAGCTTGTAGAGTAACGTGAGCTGAAGCATCAGAGAGACTATGGCTGTGTCCAAATTCCTGAGCTGCATCCTCCTGACCAATCACGTCACAGCGATGAGCTGAAGGCTGTCCAAATTCGTGGACTCCTCCGAATGCAGCCGACAATTGCGTCCTCCTTTTCCCCGAATTTGAAGGATGGGTCAGGTGTGTCCTTCTTGGCCATAGCGCGTCCAGCCAATTCCAGTTTCCAATAATGGGTCACGAAATAAGCTTTCAAGATATTTAGCTGTGTAAACTTCAAGTATCTGCTCAGATGAAGACCAAGACAGCTGGTGGAGGATGCAGCCCAGGAATTTGGACACCCTTAAAATGTAGTTAAGCTAAGCAGCTAAATATGCTACATTTAGCTTTAAGTCTTAACACAGTTTAAACAGAAGAGTTGTATAAAAAATAAACTCCATACAGTTGTTTTAAAAGTTTACATTTTCTGTAGAGACCAAAACAGTTTTTGTACCAGGCTGTAAACATGTTTATTCCAGCTGCACATTTGGTTGTTTTAACAAAGGGGATGGACTGACTGCTGGAGCCTCGAGTGGCCGTTAAAGGAACTGCAGGTTCTGGGACAAGATTATTTTATGTTAGTAATATGAAAATATCCCCAATATAAAAGAAACGTTCAGTTAATTCTATATAACAAGTCGACATATTCCCGGATGTTATGACCCGCAGTTTAATACTGTAGCAATAACTGGATTGTTTTCTTTTTAGAGCTCAGTAGAGATGATCTGCACTCTAAACTAAAGTTTCTGTCTCTGCGTTTGAATTTAAAGTCGCGTCTCAAATGTTTTTAAACGTGTAACTGGACATTTTTCATATGATAATTGTTACAGCCTGGAGCGGTTTCCCACCACACACACTGGGAGTGTATCAGAAGACGCAGCTGTCCGTGAACAGGCTGAGTTATTGTCTGCGTCCGCAGCTGATTTGCATCAGTGACCAGTTTATGTGAATGCACTCACTGCTGTGACGATAATCATGTAGCAGCGGCTGCTTCAGTGAATAAAGTGAGACTGCGTGTGCTTCGTGTAGTTTTCATTTCTGAATCTAAAATTGACACTGAACTCCAGTGTTAGCATGGAGCTATTCTGGCATCTACTCATTAAATAAATCCCTGAACCTCACCAACTGTGAGCGGCGGCATGCTCAGCTGTGTTCTGGCAAAGGAGGACCAGCTGACACCCAGCATGGTCCGACCAACCTGAGAACCAAAGTGTGTTATTGGACTAAGTGAAGCTCTATACAAATACAGTCCATTTACCATTTATTTATCACTGAATTAAACTAAACTAACAGCAGTCTTTCTTCTGCTTCTCCTGAACATTAAGTACCTGTCTCAGCTGATATTGATCTTCTGTGATTTAAATTCAGATCTGCGGTTAATCAAATCATCTACAACCAATTGACACGCCGCAAACTCAGATCTTTGGAGGCCAGAGGCAGCTGACTGCTCTGGCTCATAGATTTGTCTGGTACTCGGAGATGGACCGACGGACGGGTTCTGGTGCACCAAATCAGTACTGAATCTGACCGACCAACTCTGTTACTCTTTTCTGCTTATAATTGATTAATTGTGTTACTTTGTTTACTTTAAGAAAACATTTCTGGCTTCTTTCAGTTTCCAATGTGTCAAACACACCGGAAATACAGATGTTTAGAAGACATCATCAGTCTGCAGTTGGTGAGCCTGATGCAGGCAGTAATGCACATCTACAAGCCACGTGTCAACTCTACATCTACAAAATTTCTTCTTTTTTGGAAACCTGGTTTTATGATTTTAATTTTTGGTTTTATGATTTTTTAGTCAATTTTTTATTGGGGTGTAGTTCATGTTTTAAGAAAAAGAGGACATCTTTAAAAGAAGTTCAAACCTGATGGAAACACGTCATCTCTGCTAGTTTGTGTGCTAACACAGCTGATGGTTTTGACTCTACAGTAGGATGCTGAGGTCACATGATGAATAAATGATGGATGCAGCCATTGTGATGTCACCTGTTAGTTTGTAAAGATTGAAGCTGAGCCCTCTGACCATCATCAGCTTATCTTACTGAAAGAAGATGTCCCATTAGAGGGATGCTGGATGCTTATACGCTAGCAACTTGTCGATCACACCCAGCTTTACTGTCCTTCTGGGAACTAATGGACTTTGATTAGAGTTGAAACACATGAGTGAGACCACAAACTGTTGATGATAGCGTTTACTGAGGTCACACGGCGCTCTTGATTCGACACATAGGATGATTTTTTTCACTTGTTTGAAACTGTAATAGTTCTTCATCAGGAACTTTTTTACTTTGCTGTTGTGGTTTACATCTGGTGTTACCATGGAAACCAGATTTAACGCAGCCTAAGCCCGAAAATACAGAGATTTACCTGTAAGGTTAAAAGTCGGACATAGCTTCAGGTTCTGAAAAGTACCTTTTTCTTATATAATGGCCAACAGGGGGCGACTCCTCTGGCTGGTGTAGTTGTATAGAAGTCTTTGACACATTGACCTTTGGCTCTCCCAATCTATAACCTCATTAAAGACTTTCTGGTGCCTCTATGGTCACAATCAATACCATATAATGTTCCTTTTTAATTAACGCTCTCTGTTAGAGTCAAAAACGACAATGACTCGGGGTACGAGCATGTGACTTATAACTCCTGGCAGTATCAAGTTTCTCGTCTGGTTTCAACACCAAGACGCTTCTGGACGATTCGGTAAGAGATGGCTCATCACATTAGCTACATCCATCATCTTTATTCAGTATATGAATGTAATGCACAGTATAAAAGTTGGGCTTTAATGCACAAGTTCAAAATCAACACATAAACAGGTCGACACGCTGCAGGTGCATGTCAGCAAATTCATATTTTCCACACACTCAAAACGTGGTTAGATGGATGCAGCAGGGAGACAGAGTTTGGTTCTGTTGAAGGATCACCGCCTCCATCTGCTCTCTCTGATACCTGTTTAAATATTTTATAATACAGCCTAATGAAACATGAAGAGCCCGGCTTTTCCAAACAATTAAGCATAATGAGTGTGTCCCTCAGAGATCGTGGCGCTAAAACTAAAAGGCAACAACTGGGAAATCAAACATGTCAAAGACAGAACTGAAACTCTACACTGATGGAAGCACAGTCCGGATCCAGCATCCGGGTCCGCTCTTTACCGCCAGCCGACTGAGCCTAGTTTCGAATTGACGGACGTCGGCGGTAACCAATCAGCGCCTGCCGTGCGCCAAAGCCGTGTTTATTCCACTTAATCGACCAATCGGAGGCGTCCTCTGCGGCCAAGTGCGTCATCAGAGTAGAATGTGAATGTGGGCTGCCTGTTACCGGAGCACACTTTGCTCCCATCCCCCATCTCCACTGAGCAATGGCGGCTACCCTTTTTTGCGTGCCGCTTTGTCCTTCTCAGTTCAGCTTGTAAAAGCCATGTGTACAAAAGTCGGTAAGGAAAATACGTGTTTGCCCTTGTGTTTCATAAGAATGCGCGTCAGTTCATGAGCACATTATAATTATTTTCCGCACTTCTCTCATCGCATGTCTTTTATGTCGCACTGCTTTTTTTCCCTCCTCCACGGCGGGGCATTTCTCTGTGGGTCCTAACAATGGAGGCGGAGGAAATGAGGCCACCAGCACTGTTCACTGCACCCGCTCACTGAGCCCGAACAGCCCGAATCACGGCGTCAGAGCCGGCTGTGTGTGTGTTGTTCGACGGGCACTGTGTTTATTTGTGTCTCGACCTTGGCGCACGAATTTATGGGCTGTTATGTAAAAAAAAAAAGCCCTCAAGAGTGTCAAGTGCGCACATACAGGGATGAGTTTCAAACATGGACGCCGGGAAGGGGCGGGGCGACGAAGAGCTGCGATGTGACATGGCGGCGCCGCTCCACATTCACACTCTTAGCGCCTTTTATCTGACTGATGTTGCTCGCATGGAGCTTGAGATGTGACACTAACTTTTGGGGAGAAAAGCCCGATTTAATCCGTAATAACATCCGTGTCGTCCACGTTTCCCTCCCAAACACTTCGCCTCTATTCCCCCGTCGCGGCGGTGGGCGGGAGAAACCGTCTGAAGTCGCCGCTTGACTCGTCCAGACGCACATCAATCAATCAAAGTGACACTACGTCAACCGAAGCGCTCTCGATTCGACATATTTACTGCGTAACTCGACGAAAACTCGATTTTCTTGCGCTCACGGTGCTGTGGAGCTGCCACGGTTCCGGCTCCGGTCCGTTTTGTGGGCTTTTATCGACTCTGATTATTGTTTTAGGGGAGAAAGGGACGGTTGCAGCGATAGAAAAGGAGGGGGCGTGGCCTTTGGGTTAAGAAACTCTATCCATTGTTACTCTACGCGCTAGGAGAACACCTCTGCCGAGCCCCTGGCCAATCAGAGACCACCGACCTCATGAAGACCCCGCCTACAAGCCTATATTAAAGGCTCGGCCGTCAGAAGCGTTGGCCACTGGCACAATATAATACTGATTGATCCGCTAACCGAGACGAGGGGATTTACTTTATTCAACCTTTCATTTCAGCCGTCCTTTATTTTATTCTACTAAACAATGGCAGACACACAGGTCGACTCCGGCTCGGATATCTCTGCCAAGGTAAGCCGCCGCACACCTCCATTCGCGGGGCCGTGTCTCCGCGGAGCCCCCTACAAGAATAAAGCTCTCCAGGCTCTAACCTACATTTAAAACCTCTCCGTCGTCGCTTCGCGCTCGCTCGGACTCTGTGGAGTCTGAGGTGGAGAAGAAAAGTCGGTGTTCGCGTCTTTCCCCCTGAACTCGGTGTGTAGAGGGAAGTGGGGGGTCTCTGCACCGCATCACGGGCAGCGTTAAAGCGCCGCGGCTCATTGTCCGGAGAGTCCCGGTCTGCGCGGGTCTTTGTTTCTGCCAGCAGCTCGGTTCTCCTGCTGCTCCACGCGCACATCCAAGCGGGACCCGGACACCGAGCAGCTCCGGTCCCCCGGCTCGCTCCCCGCGGGGTTTTCGGGCTCGTTGTGAGCGCCGGGGCGCCGCGCACATCTATCCCGCATCTCGGGCTCTTAACGCGTATAGATCGAGGGGAGGTTCCGCTCCCGGTGCAGGGACTCGGTCGGGTCGCATTACCGGGAGCGGTGACGGACTGAGCGGCCGGTGGATGCGTGGACGCGGACCTCCAGCCCGGGGTTTGCTCCGTTTGAATGGAGGACAGCGCGTCAGGCGGTGCGCAGTCCTCCGCTGAACTTTCGGTTCTGCACTTTTCCTCCCGCCTTTTTTATTTCTTATTTCCGTGAGCCCGTTTGTTAACGCCACCGATCTGCCTGCACCGTCTGACCCCGTTTGTTTACCGACTCCGGAAGGTCGGCGGCCGCCGCTGCTCCAGCCTCAGCTGCTCCGGTCTCCGCTCCCGGAGCGCGTGAGCGGCTGTGAGCGCGGGGCTTCCGCTTTGCTTCGGTGTTTTCGGGGCTTGTTTGCAGGGCGCGCTTCGGTCTCAGGGGAAACTTTTCTTTCTTTTTTTGTAATGCAGCCACTTCTTTCTGTGTGTGTGTGTGCGTGCGTGAGCGCGCGCGTGGCCGGGCTGTGGAGGTGTGATGTGACGCTGCTGGTTTTCCCCTCTTTCTGCGGGTTTTTCTCCGTTCTCACGTTTGAGCTGTTTTTGTTGTGAAAACGCGAGTTTTTGTGCGCGTGGACTTTGGATCAGATCGGGTAAAAGTTTAATCGCCCCCGCGGGGGGAGTTGTGGCTCCGCGGACCGCGATCATCCCGGGAATCAGAGCAGCAGCGAGCCCGATAATTCTGAGCGATTGTAACAAATGTCCATTTGGAGGAGGTGGTGAAGGTGTAGAGGGGAAAAGTTGGACAGGCATTAGCGCGGGTAATCCGGGGAGCCTGTTCACTATTTTTAGTTGTGGAGCGTTTTTACGCACAGGCGCGTTTTTACGCGCAGCGCGCGGCCAGCCTGCTCTCCTCCTGCCGCTTAACAGCTTAATGGATTTCAACCAATAAGATTATGGAGAGCAATTAATCAATAACAGCCTACGTGTGGATGCGTGAGGCGCGCGTGCGGCGGGGATAATACGCTGTGAGGGAACAAAACGAGGAAGAGGAGCGGCGTTAGTGCGCGCTGAGCTCGAGCACGGAGGCGGAAGGTGCCGTGTCTTCGCTCGCCTGCCATGTGTCGTCTTCTATTGTCCTTTCCTGCCTCCGTTACAACGAGCAGTAGCAGCAGCGTGCATCGCGCTCTCTCCGCCGCCTCCTCCTCCTCCATCACCGACCCCTCCTCCTGCTCCCTCCCTGCTCCTGCGCCCTCCTGTGTTATTTTAAACGGGGTGCATCCTGGGTATTGCAGTGCCTCTCCCGGGCGTGTCTCGTGACATATGGCAGCGACAGCGGCCCATAGAAGACTACAATACCCAGAATGCCCCGCGGGCCACATCAAAGTATCAGATTACAACACATTAGAGGGGATGGAGTGGGAGGAGAGGGAAGAGGTGGGGGGAGGATCTGCGGAGAGCAATATGGTGTTTAAATAGGAAGGCAGAAAAACGTGCAGCTCCCAGCAAGCACTGGGACGCTGCTAAGTAGGCCAGTAGGTAGAAGGGCAGGTAGCAGCGGTGGGCGGAGTCTAAGCCCAGCAGCGCGTTTTGGTGGCAGATGAGCAGGTTCAGTTTCTGATGTTTGCTTCTGTTTGTTTCCAGGACCTGAAAGAGAAGAAGCTGGTGGAGGAGAAGGAGAACGGCAAAGACGCCGCCACCAATGGGAAGGTGAGCGCCATCGCCGCCGCCGCAGCAGCTCTCTGCACAGAGTCGGACATTTTTAACCATTTTTGTGTTTTCCAGGAGAATGAGGAGAACGGCGAGCCTGAGGTAGATGACGAGGAGGACGAGGAGGTGGACGAGGAAGAAGAGGAAGATGATGGAGAAGGTAGCTTGAAGGCTCATTTGCCTTTTAAAAAATAATGAACTCTTGTTTGTCTTTCTCACCTTTCAACTTCTGTCCTGCAGGTGATGAGGAAGACGAGGAGGAGGACGACGACGAGATTGAGGGTGGCACAAAACGGGCAGCTGAGGATGACGAGGACGACGACGAGGTGAGGCGCTTAAAACGCCCTTAAATCGAGCGTCGCCGTGACACCCAGCAGGCGCTGGTCTAACCCGCCACGTCTTCTCTTCTTTCAGGACGACGTCGAAACCAAGAAGCAGAAAACCGACGACGACG
The DNA here is from genome assembly GCF_056152115.1 of Neolamprologus brichardi. NCBI lineage: Eukaryota > Metazoa > Chordata > Actinopteri > Cichliformes > Cichlidae > Neolamprologus > Neolamprologus brichardi. The sequence continues at coordinate 2,388,595 of NC_142121.1, read as the reverse complement.
ATTGATGCGTTTCCCCCGCGCCATCCTGCTGAACCACTTCCTGATTCTTCACCTCTGACCATTTTTCTATGTCGCAGGTGGAGGGGCTGGAGGACTGATTTAAAGGAAAAATAATAATAATAAAAAAAAATCCAACATGGTCATTAGCAAGTAGAGTTCAACAAACACCCGCCATGTCCACACTCACCCGAGCTCCCCTCGACGCTGCGAGACAAATTTTCTAGAGGAACCCGCCACCGCATCGACGACGCAGAAATCCGGCTTCTCTTCAGCAACAACACAAAAGGAGAATTTGTTTGTATTTTTATTTACATTTTATATTTTTGTACATATTGTTAGGAGAGGGGAGGGGGGGCAGTTTCTCTCTCGGCAGCGATCTCGTCAGACCAAATCGGTGCTTCTCTAACGAAAGATTTTACTTGGTTGACCATGTTACGATATCTCAACAGATCTTAGAAAAACGTGTAAAAAAATAAAATGAATAAAAACATGAAAGACAACCTCTTAAGCCGTTGAACTCAGAGCATTCCAGTAAATTTAATGTATGTACTTTAGCTGTACCATAACTAGTTTGTTTGTATGGGAGGGTAAGGCCAAAGAAAAGAGCCTCTTTTCTTTTTCCTTTCTTTTGGTTTTTTTTCTTTTGGTTTTGTTTTTGTCAGCGACTTTTTGTTTTATGACGGCCTGTTTTGATGTATGTGCAAAGTTTGTTGTTTGACAATAAACCGGACTTTTATTTTGTGAGTTGTACTTTGTATCTCTGCCCCTTTTTATTTGTGCTTTGCTCTCCTGTGAGGAAGAGGAAGCAGTGCAGGTAAACCTGAGGTCTGCTTTTACTTTAGGGTCACAACAGCGGGGAGGTGGGTCCAGCACATTTTATTGGACATTTTACACATTGCATCCATATAATTCATATTACATAAAAATTAAGGTTTGGTACTAAAATAAACTGGCGGTTCCAAAAGACTAAATGTGGTTGATTTCTTTTGGATTTTTCTCTTCTTTTTGTCTGCAAACATGCAAACAGAAGCAGTTCTGATAATTAAAAGTTGTAAGAATAACATAATGTGTCACATAAATAAGGGTTTCTGCATGAATTTAAAGTCCTAACATTAAAATAAAGCATATTAAGAGCTGATCTGTATTCTAATAAATTTCCTCCGTTTGTAGAGGTTGTGTTTAAGGTCCGTGGGAAAAATCATTGCCAATAAGTTTAATTTTGTTAGTCTGTTAGTAAATTTATTTGGACCAATGTCCAGGTAAGTGCTTTTCTACAATTCCAAGTTCTTTGGTTTGAAAATGTAAAAAAAAGAGTAAAAAGTTGGAGAAATTCCTGATTCCGGATCTTCCAGTGAGGCGGTGGAAAACTGCACAATAAGAAGTGAGAGCTTAAGCTCAAAGTCGTGTTTTCAGATTCAGTGTTTTGTCTAAAATCCAAAGATTCTCTTTGCGCTGAGCAGTTTTTTATATTTAAGGTCTTAATGCATCATTTAAACACGACGAGTCCTCAACTTTATGTTTTTAAAGCTTCATATAATTCATAGAACAGTTTGGGGACCTGATGAATACAAGAACAAGCAGCACACTCACTCACAGCTTCAAATATTTAATCCCTGCTTGCACAATGAATGTGTCGTCTGTGAAAGTCCAGTTTAAATCTTTCTCTGGTTTTATTCAAACAGAAATCTGCATCGTTGAAAGTTGGTGCTCATAAAGAAATAAAGTCATATTTCAGCTTTGCGGCAGATTAGCAGAACATTTTGTGGCAGAAAAGGTCAAATATTATGAATCTGTTATCAAAGGAAACAGACGGAGCTCCTCTAATGATCCGGGCTACAGAGTTTCCCAGTTAATGGAAAAGACAACATTCCCGCTGAGCGTGGAAAATGAAAACTTGTTATTCTTCCTTTAATTTATCAAACTGCTCCCTAAAACAGCTCAGTGATATTTGCGCACGTAACAGAAACCCGACACTTTTCAATATTCACTAGACAACATTAAAAACATGAACATGAATACAACAGTTCGAGCACCCCTAGAGGTGAGCTCTGGTACTGCACGGTTCATAGGGCTTTTATAAAGCTGCACTTCCTGTTCCACATCCAGCAAACAAAATATACAAATTCACATTAAAAAGAAAACAAACTGATTCTGACTCATCATCCAAATCTCACACAAACCTAACAACAACACATCTGAGCTTTTTGTGTTATATTTGTGGGTTTTTTTTCTTTAACAAGGCTGCAGTTAACATGTCCTCAGATGTCGCTGTGAGCTCTTCCCATTCCCAGAACTTTAGATGAACCATTTATGGTGTTAGTCTGAATTTTCACTAACTGAGTTACAGCACGAGCTGATTTCTAATCCTCTGCTCAGATTTTACTCTTACAGTCTGCCCTCCGTGCATTTAGCTCCTGATGTGAACCCAGATGAGTCGCATGGAAACATCATAAACTCTGATATGATGCGCTTTCTTAAACAGTCTTTAGTCATCTTCATTTTAAAGTTTGAGACATTTATTTTACAGCATCAGCCGAGCAGAAAGGGAATCACGTTTGTGTCGAAGCCTGTGAAAAATATTAATAACCACCAAAACGACAACATGAATGGACCAGTTTGTATAATGAGTGCTTGTAATTTTCACACTTCTGTCAATATTTGGGTATTTTGGGGTATTTGAAATCGAGTAAAGGGCCAGAGCACGTCTCCCAGGCTTTCTCTCACAGCTGTTAATGAAGCTGCTGCTGTGAGTTTATCTTTACAGGAAGGATCGAGAAGGAGAGGACTCTGAGACGTCAGCTTGCATCTACTGGAGGCTCAAATGTCTTTTTCTTCTACGTTCTTTCTCATCTCCAGCTCCAGATACCAACTCAGCCCAAACCAGCTGTAGAGTGTGACGTCTTAGTTTTAAACATGGAGGTCAAAATGATCTAACTCGGCCTAAAATGAACCAGAAGATGTAGAAATGTTTATTAAAATTATGATTACTTCTTTGATTCTTGTTACATATTTTTCCAGATTCACATCCTCACCACAGACTGTATCTAAAAGATGGCTGTCACCAGTTAGTACAAGTAACCTCACAGCAGTAATATGATTGGTCAGATCATTGAATTAAAAAGGCTCCAACAGCATAAACATGGTGCAGAGGTCTAGTTCAGGTGAAGCTAACCGACAGCTAGCAGCTCCATCCACCTGTCAGTCAAATAGGCCACACCCCTAATAATGGTGAAAAAGTTTTTTTTATGAGGCTGTAAACATGTCTACTTCTGCTCTAATATTAAAAAGGTAAACATAGAAGTCTATGGAGCCTCTGGTGGACGTTACAGGAACTGCAGCTTTTTGACACTTAGATTTGTTGGACTGCAGGTATAAAAACTTTCATGAAGGCGAACAGGCTCCAGTCCACGGGCACAGACTGCTACACACAGCGCTGCAGTGGAAGCACATTTTCTCATGTGTGCTGATGCTGTCAGTATATGAAGCTGACAGCACTCGTGTACCTGTGCACAGCAGCTGCAGCTGTGCCGTCGGTGTGTTACAGTGAGTCGAACATGACGGAGCCTGAAGGACGGAGGAGGATCTGATCTGTGTTCAGTCATGTCGGCCGCAGCCTGCAGTGCAGAGATCCACACAGGAATGTCAAAAACACAGCGAGCGGCTTCATTACACCCACAGGATCACAGAAACCATGGCAACGTGTGTGTGTGGGGGGGCACGGACAGGTGAGCTCCACAGGTGTGAATCATTAGCAATGTTTAATTTTTGTGTTTAAGTAAAATGTCTTATAAAATCAGTGAATTTTTAAAAGTACGTTACAAAAACACATTGTTCACTATTTGCTTTATGAAGACATGAATTCTACTTTTGACACATGTAAGTTATCATTTTTATTATATTTATAGGTATTAGGGCTGCACATTTTTACATTTCATGTATTTTTCGCACTCTCGCTGCACTTTATTCTTCTTTATCATATTATATTAAAACTTTTTCTTGTAAATTGTGACATTTTTTAAATTCTCTTAAATTTTCCATAAATTATAATCATGACTTTTTTACTCTATTCTACTCTATTTAGTTTGATTTTATTTTGTTTACTCCAGCGCCCCCTTCAGGAGAACAGCGCCTGTGTTCAGCGTAAATGACCTTAAATAGAATTAGTTGTAAATATCTGAGACTGCGCGTCTTTGCTGTGTTGTGTTTAAGGACCGCAGTAAACACCAGTGAGGCTGGTCCCAGTCGTCCTGCAGGTCGGTGAGAGTCAGCGGCTCTCTAACCGGATCAAGTCTGTGAGCTGAAAACCTGAAATCCCTTCTTACCTCAGCAGGTGGTCTGACGCAGCAGAGCAGCAGCACCCCCGCAGCTCTCACATGGTTCGTCCCACACAGGAGCAGAGCAGAGGGAACGGTCCACCTCTGCAGCAGGGAGGGGGGAGGACAGGAACCGTGAGGAGGTTACGCAGCTTTACCTGAATGTGTCAGACACGGAATTACACTGAAATAAGTGTTTCGGATGGTTTTCTTTTACTTTTTTAAAAAAGACTTTAAACTGTGAAGTGACGGCGGCCGGGGGTGGGTGGGTGGGGGGAGCTGCTGCAGGGCGACAGATGCTGGAGGAGAGATAAGACGAGATCACAGGCGGAAATATTTAACCTGTTTATCCAGCAGTGCAGGAAGCCTCAGATTATTCAAGTAGTAATACCACAAAGTACAAGTACTCCTTCTGTGCAAACCCTGCCCAAAGATGAATTATTCTTAATTATAGATTGTTAATATTCTCATTTGAATAATTCTTAGCTGATTATTTGATTTGTAAAAAATGAGAAAAATTGTCGTCAAGGTCAAAAATCCAAAATTATTTCCAAGAAAAGAGGAAAATATTATGAAATATATTATTTATGTTGTAGTTAAAGCTGTATAGGATGATTAGTAGGTCACATTAAATGTAGTTATGTCTGCTGCCTTCTGTCAGAAGCTCTAAATCAGTAAAGAAGTAAAGCTTCTGCAAGCAGCTCAAACTGTTTTCCTCCAAAACTTCCAACTTTATTTTGCTGCCTGATGATGCATCACAGCTGCAGCTGCTGCAGGTGGAGCGAGTCTGCATGCACAGTGGTTCCCAACATATGGGTCGGACCCCTCAGTAGGGTCACCTGACGAATGTGGAGGGTTGTTTGATGAGAGGAAAGAAGACAAAAAGCTGCCGTGGTCTTTTTTCTGAGCTGTTCTGAGATTTTTATTTTGCATTTAAAGAGTGTTTGAAAATAAGAATCATTCATTTTATTTTTATTTTCATGTTCTTTAGGAATAAAAATCAGTCTTCAGGATGTTCAACACAATGTCTTAAATTTCTGTTGAGTTCCTTTAGATTCATTTTTATGATACCTACTGTAACTCAGCTATATTGGTTGATGAATTTTCCAACTCTTTTATTTCAACATGCGCCTCGATTTTAAACACTGCGGCTCCATTAAGGGCTAAACGCTTCAAGCCCACTTACCAACCATGGCTGAATGAATCCACTCGCACCCTCAGGCGTGAATGTCGCCGAGCCGAGAGGAAATGGAAAAAAAGACGAACTTCAAGTGTCCCTGGAAATCAAAATATCAGAAGACTGACAAAACTGCAAAAGCTTCCGTCCTGACAGAACGTATTGCTAACAACAGTCACAAGCCTCAAGTTCTGTTTAAAATCTTTACTTCAGTTATTAATCCCTGAGGGAAGCCTCCCCGGCTCTCTGTGAAGAATTCTTACATTACTTTATAGATAAAATTTCAGCACTAAGAGCACCACATCTACAGTTAACCAAACCCCAGTTTCTGAATGCTCTATGGTTTTTCAACAGTTTGAGCCTGTATCTTTTTGGACTCTGAAAGAAATAATTGATCCTATGAGAAGCTCTAATACGCTTCCCTCCCGCATTATTAAGGAAGCTCTGACTAATATCAATCCCTCTATCTTACTTCTAATGAACTCGTCACTGTCATCAGGCTGTGCTCCGACTGCCTTCAAACACACAACCGTACAGCCTGTAATCAAGAAAAGCAACGCTGACCCCAACAGTCCTTCAACCTACAGGCCGATCTCTAAACTTCCTTTCATGTCTAAAATTTTAGAAAAAAATAGTTCACCAGCAACTTCAGTCCTTCTTAGAGACACATGGTGTCAGTGACAAATTTCAATCTGGATTCAAACCAGAACCGAGACAGCCTTATTGAGTTTTTAATGATCTCCTCCCAGCTGCTGATTCTGGGCGCCCTGTGGCTCTAGTCTTGTTAGATCTAACTTCTGCTTTCGATACGCTAGAACATGTAGTTGGCCTGTAATGTTCTTTCATGGTTTAAATCGTATCTATCAGACAGATCCTTCTCTGTCACCATGGGCAAATACTCTTCCTCTTCTGCCCCTGTTAATTGTGGTGTGCCTCAGGGGTCCGTATTAAGCCCCACGCTGTTCTCCCTGTACATGCTGCCCTTGGGACTCATGTTTAAAAAAACATAACATCTCCTATCACTACTATGCAGATGATATCCAATTTACTTTCCTCTAAATTTGGATGCCCCGTCCCCGCTCTTGCATTTGTTCGACTGTCTGCGGGAGGTTAGAGACCGGCTATCCCAGAACTCGCTTATCTTAAATGAAAGCAAAACAGAAATGATTGTTTTTGATAGCCACGTTCCCCTGGGCCAGCTAACTGACACAATGGGGTCTTTCGCCAGAAACCTCGGAGAGCTCATGGATAGTTCTCTTAAATTAAACTAGCAGGTATCCACTGTGCTCAAAAACAGCTTTTATCAATTACGCCAAATTTCCAAAGCTGAGCCCTGTTTACCACATAAAGAACTTGAAAAACGTATCCATCCCTTCATCACTTCTAGACTATTGCAACTCTCCCTCCTTCAGCACCTGCAATCAGTCCAAAATGCGGCAGCACGCCTCTTAACCGGCACCAGAAGGCATGAGCACATCACCCCTGTCCTCGCTAACCTACACTGGCTTCCCGTCAAATATCGCATTGATTTAAAAATCCTTCTTCTCCCTTTTAAAAAGTAAATAAATAATAAATAAATAACCTGGCCCTTAGCTACTTAACTGATCTCCTAAATTTGTACAACCCAGAGAGAGCACTAAGCCAACTGCTCCTAATGCAACCAAGGTCTCGTTTAAAAACCTGAGGTGACCTTGCATTTACCATCATCAGTCAAAATCAGTACTTCAGAATCAGTTCAATCATTCAAATCCCGTTTAAAAACACACTTGTTTAACTTAACTTTTGAAACAAATTAGTTTGACTTTCATTCAGCCTGCACTGCACCATGTAAATGCAATTTTAAGTATAATTGTACTATTTCTTCTTTGTTCTGTCTGCATTGCAGTTTTATTGTGAAGCACTTTGATGTACACTAGTCTTTTAAATGTGCCATATAAACAAACTTTGACTTGACTTAATGATAATGATGCTGATTGGTTGAGCACTCTCACGTTTTTACAGATGTTGTTCAGGGTCAAACAGGTTCCAAACCAGCTCAAGTATCTCTGTGAACCCTCTAAAACTAAGGAAACGAGCTTCAGTGCTTCCTTCATTCCCTCCTTTAGGATAGGATACATACAAAAGGTGCAAACATGCAGAAATGATTTCAAATTAAAACTGAAATTTGTTGTTTCTGAAACTCATTCAGAGACCTGCAAGTTCATTTGTTACTTTCTGTGTGTGTGTGTGTGTGTGTGTGTGTGTGTGTGTGTGTGTGTGTGTGTGTGTGTGTGTTCACAGATGAGTCCTGACTTGACATCAGATCTCAGCTGCAGGCTGAAAACATGAAGTCTGACCTTCTACAGGTTACAAACATCAGCTCCCTGCTGATTGGCTCTCCACACTCCCGCCTGACCATAAACTATCCAATCAGATCTGTGCATGAGGAATTTGAACTGCAGGTTCACCTCGTTTGATTTGGAGGTTATGCTGCTTTTAGCCAATCAGAGAGCAGCATGGGCATTTACTTTCATTCACTTTGATTCATTGAAATACTACAAAAGTACTGAAGTACTACAACTATTACAGTACTGTAACTGCTGCAGTTATTACTGCTGCAGCAGCTCAGCTATGACTCAGCTGATGCTTCTCTGTATCAGGTCTTTAAGTGTGTTTGGTGTTTTTTGTGTCTGCAGTTTTTAACCTTTCTCATGAGTCATGTGATCAACATGACTTCTTTAACCAGGTACAGAGTATTCGGATACTTTACTTATGTAAAAGTATCACTGAAGCAGCATGAAAATACTTGTGTAAGAGTCCTGACAGCTCTCAGGCTCTGTTTTCTCATCTTTCCTTTTTTATTTTGTGTCTCCTCCCCTTCCTGCCTTTGTGATCCCGCTCGTCCATCTAATATCTAAATCTGCACGTTTACCTGTAACTACCTGTCGCCCATCTTTTATTCACTTCAGTTCAGTTTGAGGCAACTGCCCCAACCATGAAAGCAAAGAAGCCGTCCTCATCTCTAACCTGAGTTTTACCTGCAGCCTGAATTACAAAGGAAAAAAAATCCTGTGATTTATTTTCCAGATTGCTTTATTTCAGCTATCGGGCCAAGAGGTCACCTGACAGGTTATCAGCCCTATAAGTCAACCCAGGGCTTATCAATCCAGCTATGAGCACGTTCACAGGAAAGAGGCGGGGCCTGCAGCATCCGACCAATCAGAAACATGAACAGGTCTGCAGCTGAGTGACTGATTTTAACAATGAGCATAAAATTGGAATATTAGAGAATTATAAAGATGTTAAATATGTGATACAGCCTGAAAGTAACACAGCAGCACTGAGTGCTGTATTATATATGATATTTAAATAAATCCAGTTAAAGCGACAAAGGCTGTAAATAAAGAAACCAGTTGAGTGTGTCGCTATCACGACTCTGTCATTCACCTCTGAACATGCACTGGTCTCAGGAGACCGGTCTAGGTCTAGATTCAGGCTTCATTTAGTTTTAGTCTCAGGTTAAATTTGAACATTAACAGAAAGTCGATTTTAGAATTAAAGTCTTTGTAAAAGGTCTAAAACAAAAAGAGTGGATCAAACTCGATGAGTCAACCTGCTGTTAGAGGCTCGGATGCAGGAAGATCTGATTCTAGCTGTTTATCCTGCGTTGATGAGTCAGCTGTAACCCCGACAGGGTTAAACAATAAAGAACTAAAGTCAGAATTCAAACCAGTGAGCAGGCTTGCTTAGAGAGTTTAAATAAAGCCAACGACCAGAAGCCTCGGGGTCCCCGTTTCAGGATTATCTCGCAGTGTGACGGTTCACAGAAGGATGGAGGAACTTAAAGTAGTGTGCATGAGAAAGATTAAAGACACTGAGGCTCATCAGGGAGAGACGACGACTTCAGTCACACTGAACAAAACACTTAAAAGTCTTAAAATCTGCACGCTCGCGTCTGAGATCTCTTCCTGCAAGAACGAACGGATTTCCAGGGGCCTGATTGGTCAGTGCTTTTGTTTATATTGATCTCTAATCTTGAACATAACCGGGCCTGGAGCAGAGCAGGTCTGCAGGATAGGTTACCATGGCGATGTACCCTGGATTAAACCTGAAGTTGGCTCAATCAGCCCCAAACACTGAGCACACACAGACCTCTGCTCCCACATCTCTGTCCACTCTAGACGACACTGAGGGTATCAGAAGCTTCCTGGTTTCTGGTCTCTCTGACCAATCAGGTCTCAGCAGGCTTTGGGTGCATGCAGGTAAACTGTCTGTGTGCAGAGCAAAGTTACTGTTTAGGTTTCAAACTTTAGCTGCAGTGACTGGCAGATGGAAACAGGACCTGAAAACTGTTCAGTGTCATCAGACGGGCTGATGGGTTTCTAGAGACAAACCCTGTGAGAGGTGAGTGTGTTTAAAGTATTTGACCTTTACAATGAGACACAAAGGTGGAGGAGACACACCCTTGGACTGTAGGTGGAGATGAACTGAGTTTTAACTGTTTCACAAACTGTTGGCACGCTTTATTCACACAAACAGGCGAGTCCAGAGAAAAACAAGAAGACGAAACAGAAAAAGATCGTCGCACACGGCGGCTCCACGTTCACCCTCCTGCTGCACAGAAACACTGAAGCATCATCTTAAATCCACCAGCCCAGCAGGAAATCTGAAAACTGAAAATCTAGATCTAAAAGGTTTTTCAGTAAATACACAGATCCCACGTCTGCAGCTACAACCTGTTTGTTGAGTTAGTTAATTTGAGTTAATCCCTTACATTACCAGTGAGCCTCTGTAAACAACACGCACTAGTTTGACTGGTTAATTTTGTTATTCCTCCCTGTGATCATTTCACTGTTTAATGGAGACCAGTTTGCATCACGATGTGGTCTCTGTGTAAACCAGCTCTGCAGTCACATCATTTCTGTGCAGCTGTATTTATATCTTCTGTGTTTTTAATCATTTCTTTCTTCAGACACGGTTTGACCGACGTCCACGGTGCACAGCAGAACGTCTGCAGAGCTCAGAAGAACGTCATCGTTTCACTTTGTGTTCTTCGGCAGACTTCAGACCTCGATGAAGGCCACAGGCTGAGACACGTCGGTCTCAGTGAAACTGTTCAGTCAACCTGAACAGGATCAACAGGTGTGATAAATAAACAGTTTCCATGTTATTGTGAATAATATCACAGCACATTCCTGAGGAACAGACTGATTTATGTTCCAGCTGCTTGTTCTGCTTCTTCGTGAATCTTCATCGTTTTTACAGGCACTCACTAATCAGTGTGATGAGGATGATGGGAAGTTGTGTGAAATAGACTCTGGTCACTTCATTAGGTACACCTTGTTAGTCCTGGGTTGGACCTGTTTTGCCTTCAGAGCTGCTTTAATTCTCATCACTCAGATTCAACAAACATTCCTCACAGATTGTGGTCATGACATCATCATGACATCATCACACCAGCATCCATGATTTGAATCTCCCGTTCCTCTGGCTGTGGAGGCTGTTTGGGTGCAGAGATCAGCGTCATGACCAAGAAACCGGCCTGAGATGATGAGAACTGTGGTGTGTTTTCCTGCTGGAAGCATCAACGATGGCAAACTGTAGTCACAAAGGGACACGATCAGCAACTCTCAGGCAACAATGCTCAGCTGGTACTGAGAAGTGTGCTAAAAAAAATCCCCCATAATGTTACATCGTCGCCTGAAACACTGGTACAAGCAGGATGCATCCATGCTGTCATGTTTACAACAAATTTGAAGAAAACCGTGTGAATCAAAATGAGGCATCGTGGTTGCAGCCGTACGCTGGCCTGTGTGAGCTGTAGACAAACTCAGAGATGTTTGTGTGTGAAAATCAGATCAGCCTGTCTGCTAAAAACACTCACACCACATTCAAAGTAAGTTAAATCACATTTCTTCTTTTCTTCTGCTCAGTTTGAACGTCAGCAGGTCGTCCTGACTGTGTCTTTATCACAGATTAGACATTTGTATTAATGAGCAGTTGAGTGTGTATCTAACATGATAGTCTTTAATGTAACTGCACTTTCCAGTCACACACTGTGGTGTTTGGCACTGACCAGCAGACAGAGTTCCTGCTGTAGAATCTTCGACTCTGAGTTCCTCCAAAATATTTGAATTTGACGCTGATGAAGGAACAAAGGATGAAAAACCGCCTGATGTCTCTGTAACTTGTTGTTGATTAAAGTATTATAGAGTTTCAGTCCATATGTGTTTTGTGCGATTGAATACTGTGTGAGTACGCTGTGATACAGAATTCACTCAAACTTACCTTTAAGGTTTTTAAAAACCATTCTATAAGATCTGAGTTGAGCTCTGTGTGAGTAACTGTCATTTTATTGTTTTTGCATAAAAATGTTTGAAAGCCCTATGACAGCTGGGATAGGCTCCAGCGCCCCCCGCGACCCTGAAAAGGAGAAGCGGAAGCGAATGGATGGATGGATGTTTGAAAGCACACTAAATGCAGGGAGAATGTTTCAGAATATTATTTTGCAAAGAGATGAAGGAAGGGGTGAATTTGTACATGAAGTTTATTCAGCAGGATTATCGTTAATTATCCGTCTGATTTTCCTCAAACTCAATCTGAGCCTCCTGAATTCAGCTCATACTCACAACAGCGAGTCCAACACAAACACTGTTTCTGACCAGTGTTTCATTTTAAATCAGAAATATAAAGAAATATTCCAAATATTTGACACCAGAGGGAGAAATTTAAGGATAAAAGTCATAAATATCCACCACATAGTCCATGTGTTTCACATTCATCATATTTTTTTTAATTGGTGCAGGTTCTGAGCAGCACCAGCCACTCCACCACCTGTCTGGGGTCTTTCTGAGGCTGAATGTTGTCCCCGTGTTTGTGTGGGTTCTCCATGTACCACAGCTCACTTCCACAGTCCAAATGCATGCAGTTAGTGAAGTTAGGTTAATTAGTATTTCTGAATTGCCCATAGATGTGAATGTGAGTGTGAGTGTGAGCGGTTGTCTTTCTCAGTGTTAGCCCTGCGACAGACTGTTCAGAGTGTACCCTGCCTCCAAGTGCAAAGAAAATGATTGAAGTCACAGTTTAAACACAGGAATCTTTCAAATTCATCTCTGAAGTAACACTTTTTGATTTCAGGGTTAGTTTGAGTTTAAAACTTTAAACTCTTGCTCTCTTACATGGACGTGTGCTCTTGGTTCTTCCTCTGCAGGCTGTCTGCCTCCTCCTGCCTCTCAGCTCCACTCATTCTTGGAGCGTTGCTGCCCCCATGTGTCCAAACTCTGAGTTACATGTTGTTTCCTCTGCAGCAGGTCCGACCCTTAAATAAAACTGGAAAAACTCAAAGCTGCCAGATATTTTATCATTCTGAAAGTAAAATGTTTCTCGTAAATCAAATGATCAAAAAGTCTGAAAAAGTGCAACAGGAAGTTATCATTCTTCAAACGTTTAGGATGGATCATAAGGGACAAAAAGACAAACAGCACATCTGAACTGATAACAGCGACTACTGCACATGCTCAGTAACTGCCATGGGACAATTAAAGGAATTAATTCATTTATCATCCTGTTTTTCCTGTAAGCTGAATAATGTGTAGCCAATCAAAGCGCTCGAATGAACTTGCAGAGGTGTGACATGCAGACTTGTAGCTTCAGGTCAGAAACAGTGAGAACACACATTTTTAGGCAAAGGAGGAAACATCTGGTGTCCAGCTGTTAAAGAAACAAAAGGGCATTTACTGCTGGTGAAGCTGGTGACAAAAGCAGTTACTTAAAGTTTTGAATGCAGTTTTGTATTTTCTGTTTTGGCTCACTGAGCCTCACAGACAGACCAGGGCTGTAAATGACCTCATACTGACTTTTCCTGAAGCTGAAGGAGAATTGAAGAAGACTGTGGATATGCATAAAAACCTTTCATTTAATTAGAAATCCCAGTCTTCAATTAATTCAATACAAAATATTACATAGAGTGCACTATACAGGTCATCGGATGTTCAAGATGGCCTCTAACAACTGCTCACACTGCCAAACCAATTCACCGGACAATTATATCCACGCTCTTTGGTTCTGTCCACCAGTTCAGAAGTTTTGGCGCGAGATATGTGAAGACTTATCAAAGTGTCTGAAATGTAACATTCCAACTTCCCCTTTAGTGTGTTTGTTGGGCAGCTTAGATAATGTCACTACAGATAAGAATATAGCCCACATGGTTTTCACTGCCCTATGCAAAGAAAACAGTCCTCATGAACTGGAAAAACAATCTTAATTCTAACCAATATAGAAATTATCTATTAGATTACATTAGTCTTGATACAGCCTCTGCCACCACATCAGATCAATTGTTCTGGGCTCCTTTGATCAGCTCCATCACCTAGTGGGGGTGGGGGTTGTAGTTTGGTCCCACCTTCGCTGTTGTGATTGGTGTGGGGGTAGGGGCAGGCTTAGGGCGTCGGGGGGTTCCCCAGGAGCATCTTCCTTGGAGGGCTCAACCCGGGGTTGTGGTCATGACCTGTTACAGGCTCTGGTGGCTCTTAGGTGATGGTTTCCTCGTGGCTGCGTGCAGCGGGGATAGGGGAGGGTCTGTGCTGATGGACGTGGGTTACTCGGTCTGGGTGCAGTTTAACCCTCTAGGGGCAAGCTAGACCTGGGGTATAGAGTACGTTTGGGGAGAGTGATTGTGTGTACAGTGTCTATTCTCTCTAGGGACATCTCAGGCCCTCCAAGGTATGGAGGCCTATCTTCCCCCACCACTCCCCCTGCCAGTGGCAGACGCCCTCAGACATCGGTGCATTGGTGGTTCTTTGTGTCCGGGGATGGGCGCCCAGGTACACACCAGCTCACTCCTGGTGGCTGCTTGTCGGTGCCGTGGTGTGTTTAGCCCAGTCCAGTTTATTGTCAATGTGTACTCCAAGGTATTTATATTAATCCACAATGTCAGCACTGACCCCCTGGATTGAAACAGGGGTCAAGTGTTTCCTGGTCTTCCTGAAGTCCACGATCAGTTCCTTGGTCTTTGCCACGTTGAGCTGCAGATGATTCTGCTCACACCACGTGACAAAGGAGTCGACCACAGCCCGGTACTCTGTCTCATCATCCCTGCTGATGCATCCAACCACCGCAGAGTCATCAGAAAACCTCTGAAGATGGAGGTCTCTGTGCAGTGGCTGAAGTCTGTGGTGTAGAGGGTGAAGAGGAAGGGGGAGAGGACAGTCCCCTGTGGTGCCCCTGTGTTGCTGATTACCTTGTCAGACACACACTGTGGGAGACGTACATATTGTGGTCTTCCTGTCAGGTAATCAACAATCCAGGACACCAGAGAAGCATCCACCTGCATCGCTGTTAACTTATCACCCAGGAGGGTCGGCCTGATGATGTTGAAAGCACTAGAAAAGTAAAAAAAACATGACCCTCACAGTGCTCGCCGGCTGGTCCAGATGGGTGTAGACATGATTGAGCAGGTAGATGATGGCGTCCTCAGTTCCGAGACGAGGCTGATAAGCGAACTGAAGGGGATCCAGATGTGGTCTTACTATGGGTCGCAGCTGGTCCAGGATGAGCCTTTCCAGGGTCTTCATGACCTGGGAGGTCAGTGCCACGGCCTGTAATCCAGGGGGCCACTGGGACGTGGCGTCTTTGGAATAGGGACGAGGCATGATGTCTTCCACATCACTGGGACCCTCTGCAGACTCAGACTCAGCATAAACAGTTTATGAAACTTGTTACGTTCCCCTAAGGGGTCTAGGCGATGAGGGGGAAGTAACAAAAAGTGTCCAGGTCAGAAAAAGGAGACAGAGGCAAAATGGTTAAATTAAAGAGTTTTATTAAAGTTTCTATTAATACTAACTAAAAGAGATGGACAAGCCGCTATCACCATTTAAAGAAACAAACAAAACTCAAGCGTTGGTCAATAAAGTACAAAGTAAGTCAAAAAGAGAGCAGCTCACTAGCTGCAAACTGCAAAAACACAGCTCACTAGCTGCAAACACCACAAACACTCAGCTCACTAGCTGTAACCACTCACATGGCACTCTGGCCCAGAGCTCACCTTTGCCTGGGCTTAAATCCCTTTAATTACTGACGAGAGTCAGCTGCACAAAAGAAAAAAGGTGGCACCTAAGGCAGGAGAGATGGGCTGTATCCCAATTCAGGGTCTGCAGCCTTAAAGGCCGTATTTTAAGGCCGATTACGTCACCGTGACGCGACGAAGGCTGTCCCAATCTAAAGGCTGCCCGAAATGCAGCCCTCAAATGCGTCCTTAATTTCCCTGAATTTTAAGGACGTGGCGGTGTAGACTTCGTGGCCCAACATATCCCAGAATGCATAGCGCGGCGGTGGGTGTGGATAATTTTGCTGAAAAAAACGGTGGATGAGGGGCGCCCGAAGAGTAAACTTTAAGTAAGTACTGAATATTATGTCACTTATTTATGTGCAAATGTTTAATAATGAAGAACATTAAAACATTCCTGTTGGCCACATGTCGGCAAAGTTATGTGACATTAGTGACGTTTGTACTAACTTGGTTTTAAAGCCTTTACTTTAAAATATACGCCGTTCAATAGCTGATCTTAATCAGAGAATGATCAAAGCTCATGTAGAAACAAACAAACAAATGAACAAAAGATTTTCTCCTTCATTTCTGTCAAACAAAGCTGTACGAAACGTTTCTAGCTGTTAGTATCATGGTTGCTAGGCAACCTGGGCAGCGCAACGGAGGCTAGACCGTCCCATTTCACAAGCCTCGCACTTCCGGCCTTAGCGGTCTTTAAGTACGCGGCCCTTGAGGATCGTTGAGGCTGCGTACTTTAAGGCTGCAGACCCTGAATTGGGATACAGCCATGGTCGGACAAGCCCACACAGACAACTTCAGGAGGCGGCCATGCTAGGGCCGTAACACCCCCTCCCAGAAATACAAACCCGTGGTTTGTCAAATGATTACAATAACCAGAACAATTAAGTCCATAACTGTTTCATCACCAAATTGCAGGCTTTCCACCTACCAAACCCCATAGCAACGGTTAGGCATCGCCTGTGCAAGCTGCCAACCCCATCTCAATGGGTTCAAAATACTGAGGATTGATGTTTTTAACAAACACCTTACATTGCATGTAATGCACAAACACACCAACAGAGGGCAGTAATATCCCTTCAACATACATTGTAAAATTACTATTACAACACTCCCACTTAATTTTACCATGGAGTTCACTTACTTGACTGCCATTGATTATTTCTTTAAAAAAAAAAAAACATTATGCACCTATATCACGGTGTTACTAGAAAATAAAACATTTTCTCCATTGTTTTGAACTCACACAAAAATGTACTGTATCAATCTTAGACAAAACTATTATTCTACATTACAGTTAAATGCTCGCCATCTTAACATAAGCATAGTATAGGCATGTTAAGCATATGATAAACGGAACACAGTCCAATCTTCCCTCTGAGATACTCAAACTTTTGTCTAGGCAGTGGTTTGGTTAACATGTCAGCCTTCATGTTTTCTGTACAGCGGTACTTCAGCTGGATTTGTCCATTTTGCACACATTCACGAATGTAGTGGTAACGAATGTCTATGTGCTTTGTTCTTGCATGATCGACTGGATTTTTTTGCGATTGCAATTGCTCCTTGATTGTCCTCCAGGATCACTGTTGCTGTGGTCTCCATTCCAAGCTCAGTTAGTAGTCGTCTTAACCAAACTCCTTCTTGTGCAGCTTGGCTCAAAGCAATATACTCAGCCTCTGCAGTTGAAAGTGCAACTGTTGCTTGTTTCTTGCTAAGCCAACTGACTGCACCTCCTGCAAGTAGAAAGATGTTTCCAGTTGTAGAACGTCGATCGTCCTGATCACCTGCCCAATCAGCATCTGAATACCCAACCAAGGTTCCTGTTTCTGTCCTTTGATATTTGAGCCCCAGGTTTAGAGTTCCTTTCAAATATCAAAGGATTCTTTTCACAGCTGTCAGGTGTGTAGTGTTTGGGTTTGCATTGAACCTTGACACCACACTCACTGCTTGTGCAATATCTGGTCGTGTGGCCATGGCAGCATACAATAAACTTCCAACCATTGACTGATACATGCTTGGCATTTGTGTCAGCTGGAGTTGCTACTGGATTGGCACTGTCCATTCCATACTTTTGTAGTATGTTTTCAATATACTGTCTCTGATGAAGCATAACATGGTTTTTGTCCTTGTCTTGGACCACTGAGATGCCCAGAATGTAGGATAGCTCACCCATGTCCTTCATTTTGTAGTGTTTCTTCAGAGTGTCCTTTAAGGTCTTCATGCTCTCCCTGATTCTGTAATCAAAATCAGATCATCAACATACACAGCCAATATTTCCAACTCCTGACCTGTTCTAACAAACACACAGTGATCTGAAGTACTCTGTGTAAAACCAATACTTTTCATGAACTCTGTAAAAGCTTTGCTCCAGCAACGTGGAGACTGCTTCAGACCATTTATTGACTTGTTTAGTTTGCACACTAGATGTTCCTGCCCAGGTTTGATGTAACCCTCAGGCTGCTCCATGTAGATTTCCTCTTCCAGGTGTCCATTCAAGAATCCAGTCACAACATCCATTTGATGCACATTTAGATTGTTTTGCACAGCAAATGATAACAGTGTATGAATTGAACCAAATCGTACAACTGGAGAGAATGTTTTATCATAGTCTGCACCATAAATCTGTGAATAGCCTTTGGCAACAAGTCTGCACTTGTACCTTTCCACTTGTCCATCACTGTGATGCTTAACTTTAAAGACCCATTTTGATCCAACTGTTTTGTGATCCTTTGGTAGATCCACTAAATCCCATGTGCCATTTTCTAGCAGTGACTCATATTCCAAATCAGCTGCTTCTTTCCACTCCTTTGCATTTGGACTTGACATAGCCTCTTCCAGTGTATTTGGTTCTGTGACACAACAGATGTTTGCATAATGATCAACTGTAGCTGCATCAGCAAACTCCTCAAATCCATATCTCTTTGGAGGTCTTCTGATCCGCTGATCTCCTTTTGCAGCCTCACTGGCGACAGTCTCCTCAATACTTGTTTGTCTTTCACCCGTGTGTAGTGTCACCTCATTCCCCAAACCGAGATCTTTTTCACTTTGTTTGCATTTAAACTCTGTTTCATTGAAGACCACATCTCGTCGAATCAGTATTTTTCCTTTTTCTTCATCCCACAGTCGGTAGCCTTTTGCATTGGTTGCATATCCCAGGAAACGAACTTTCACTGCCTTTTTGTCCAGCTTCTTTCTCTCTGTGTCTGGAACATGAGCATAAGCAACACAACCAAATACTTTCATATGGCTAATGTCTGTTTTTTTTTTCCATACCATCTCTGATAGGGTGTTTCGTTCTTTAAAGCAGATGTTGGGAGCCTATTCTGTATGTAAGCTGCAGTAGCAACAGCTTCTGCCCAGAATGTGTTTGGCAACTTTGCATGTGACAGCATGCTTCTAGCTGATTCCACTAGAGTTCTGTTTTTTCTCTCTGCAACACCATTTTGCTGTGGTGTGTGTGGTACAGTCATTTCATGATGGATGCCTTGAGCTTTCAAATATTCTTGAAACTCTTTAGATGTGTATTCCCCACCATTGTCAGTTCTGAGTCTTATTACTCCCTGTCCACATTCATTTGAGAAGATTCTTTCAAACTCTTTGAACTTGCTCAGGACTTCCGTTTTTTCTCTTATGAAATACACTTTACAACATCTGGAGTAGTCATCAATGAAAGTCACAAAGTACTTTTTTCCTCCTAGTGACTCAGTTTGAAATGGACCACAAACGTCACTATGCACTAATTGCAACTTGCGTTTTGTTCGTATTTCTCCCACTGATTTGTAAGACTTTTTTCAGATTTGTAGTGTGACCTAGGTGCTGATGCCACATACTTGCTGAAACTGAAGCAGTTGACGCTCCATGACAAGTTGTGCAGTTTCCCTCAATATCCAGCTGATACAATCCGTCAGATCTTTGTGTTCCCGTTCCACGGAGAGCTCCATTCTTTCCTCTTATGTAGCAGTGAGTCCTTTTGAACTTCACCGTGTTTCCCTTCTTGGCAGCAGCTCCCACTGAGAAAAGGTTCATTGATAATTTGGGAACATAAGATAAGATAAGATAAAACTTTATTAATCCCTCGGGTGGGTTCCTCTGGGAAATTTGGTTTCCAAAAAAGCACAGCACCGACATACAGCACATCATACATTGTGGCATCTTTTCCATCACTAACTCTGAATGACATTTTCATTGTTATGTTGCCCAGACCTAAAGCCTCAACTGCTCTGCCATCGCCAAGTTTTACTGTTTGTGGTTCTGAAAACTCTTGGTAGTTCTGTAAAGCTTCTTTATTCCATGTCATGTGTTTTGACGCTCCTGAATCAATTAACCATTCTTCTTGTTGTGCATCACTTTTACATGACTCATTTACAACAAAAGCTCCCTCAAATGTGTCCTCTTTGTCCTTATACACCACGCTTTTAGCCTTGTGGGCCTCGTATTTCCTTTTAATGCTTAGACAATCACGCTTGATATGTCCTTCCTTCCCACATTTGTAACATCTCCATGAGTCGGAGCTGTTTGCTCCCACTGTTTTTGATCCACTCTGTTCATTTCTATGCATCTGAGATGACATCGCTGATACACTACTGGACACAGTGGTGTTGTCAGTAAGCACTCGCTTTTGTTCCTCATTTATCAAGGCTTGTTGAACAAACTGTAGTGTCAGACTGTCCATCTTTGTCTCCAAAGCAGTAACAACAGTTGCATAGCTGGGTAGCAAACTACCTAGAAGGGTGACAATTTGATCTTCCTCTTCAATTACAGAACCTATTGCCCCTAGCTG
The DNA here is from genome assembly GCF_056152115.1 of Neolamprologus brichardi. Classification (NCBI taxonomy): domain Eukaryota; kingdom Metazoa; phylum Chordata; class Actinopteri; order Cichliformes; family Cichlidae; genus Neolamprologus; species Neolamprologus brichardi. Next base: position 2,368,283 of record NC_142121.1, on the reverse strand, counting down.
ATCAGTAAGTTCCTTCATCCTCTTTAAATGATCATTGAGATGTTCTCCTTCCTTCATTTCACACTTCGTACTTCTTCTTCAGAAATAGCTTGTTAGCAATAGTATCTCTTTCAAACTGTGCTTTTAGCATCTCCCATGCTTCTTTGGGGGTCTTACAGTTTGTTATCAAGTACAATTGGTGTGTACTTACATTCAGTACCAGCACTGAAAAAGCCTTTTCCTTCTTCCATTCAAATTCAGCTCGTGCTTGGGCATTAGCATCCGCAGCTAACTGCTCCGTCTCCTGTACCATACCCCACAGTCCCTTTGCCTTCAACAGGTGCTCCAGTTGAAATTTCGACGTTGCCCAATTCTCCGGTCCGCTCAGCTTGTCAATAAACAGTCTATCTTCGATTGTGAATCCCACAATTCTGTTTATGACTCCCTAAAGAAAACGTGTTAGCAGCTTCCCTTGGCGACCTCTGGGCCCATAACCTGATGTTTTTAACGAACACCTTTGATTGCATGTAATGCACAAACACACCAACAGAGGGCAGTAATATCCCTTCAACATACATTGTAAAATTACTATTACAACAAGGATGGCCCCAGACCTTCAAAACAGTGTCCCATGTGATAGCCAGGGCTTTGAACCATCACATGTGGAGAACCCAGCAGGCAGCTAGTGGGCCTTACTAAAAAACTTTTCAGACTATTGCTCAGGTCACGGGTGCAGGCATGGTTGTTTGTTGTGCCCCACACAGCTGGGGGGCACAGGCCTTGAGGACGAGGGGACTCACTCCATCTGGTCCAGCAGACTTGCCTGAGTGAAGTCTCCTCATTTACATCTCAACCTGGTATTGAGTGAAGGTGATGGGTGGAGGAGAGGTGTCAGGACTCTCACAGGAGGCAACAGTGCCATGTGAAGAGAGAGGCTGGCACAGTGGTGTGGCTCTGGGTTCCAGGCTGACTACAGGTGAGGTTGTGGGGGGTGAGCAGACACTGTGGTGTCGAATCTATTGAAAAACAGATTCAACTCGTTAGCTCTATTCTCACCTCCCTCAGCTCCCCTGCTGTTGGCTGGCCTGAATCCAGTGATGGTCTTCATGCCCCTCCACACCTCTCTCATGCTGTTCTGCTGGAGTTTCCACTCCAGCTTCCTCCTGTAATTGTCCTTAGCCTCTCTGATCTTGTCCTTTAGTAACCCCTGGACCTTCTTCACCTCCTCTTTATTGCCCCCTCTGAAAGCCCTCTTCTTGTTGTTGACGAGGGCTTTGATGTCCTTAGTCACCCACGGCTTGTTATTTGGGTAACAATGAACAGTCTGAGCTGAAACAATGGAGTCGGTGCAGAAAGTTATGTAGTCTGTGATACACTCAGTAAGCCCATTGATGTCCTCGGCGTGAGGCTCACAGAGTGTTTCCCAGTCGGTCACCTCGAAACAGCCCTGTAGTTCCACTAAGGCCTCCTCTGACCACCTCCTAACACTCCTCGTGGTCACAGGTTCCCTCCTCACAATTGGCACATAGCGGGGGGTGAGGTGAATCAGGTTATGATCTGACCTACCAAGTGGGCGAGGGAGGAGGAGCTGTATGCATCACTGACATTAGCATACAGTAGGTCTAGAATTTTTTCTCCCCTGGTGGGACAGTCCACATATTGTCTGAATGTTGGTGTATTGTCCAGTGATACATGGTTGAAGTCACCCGAGATCACAATAAAGGCACTCAGGTGCTGAGTCTGTAACCGGGCTATGGCAGAGTGGATAGTGTCACATGCAGCTGTGGGGTTAGCAGAGGGAGGAACATAAACAGCCACCAAGATGACCTTTCTGCTTACCGAATTTGTTTCCCCTGCGTTGGGACCTTGGCACAACATCGGACAGGATTATTTAAATAAACCAATGACATTTTGACTGATCATTATTTGTATCGTTCTGTAACTGTACAGAACTGGACTTAGCTAAAACAAAATTTCAGGAGCAATAAGTCTTTGGACAAGGGAGAACAAATTGTGGCAAGATCATTGTTCCTAGAGTATTTAAAAGTAGAATGGGAGGCAGAGCCTTCAGTTTTCAGGCCCCTCTTCTGTGGAACCAGCTTCCAGTTTGGATTCGGGAGACAGACACTATCTCTACTTTTAAGATTAGGCTTCAAACTTTCCTTTTTGCTAAAGCATATAGTTAGGGCTGGACCAGGTGACCCTGAATCCTCCCTTAGTTATGCTGCAATAGATGTAGGCTGCCGGGGGATTCCCATGATGCATTGAGTTTTCCTTTCCAGTCACCTTTCTCACTCACTATGTATTAACAGACCTCTCTGTATTGAATCATATCTGTTATTAATCTCTGTCTCTCTTCCACAGCATGTCTTTATCCTGTCTTCCTTCTCTCACCCCAACCAATCACAGCAGATGGCCCCGCCCCTCCCTGAGCCTGGTTCTGCTGGAGGTTTCTTCCTGTTAAAAGGGAGTTTTTTCTTCCCACTGTCGCCAAAGTGCTGCTCATAGGGGGTCATATGATTGTTGGGCTTTTCTCTGTATCTATGAAGCGCCTTGAGGCGACTTTTGTTGTGATTTGGCGCTATATAAATAAAATTGAATTGAATTGAACATTGTGAACGGTGTTGTTACTGTGACAGATTATCCACTACCTGCTCACCTTTTGTTTTTTCATTTACTGAAAAAAAAGGAAGAAAAGTATTATGACGATGTAGGGAAATTGAAAGTGAGAAGACAATAAGAGGCTGGAGGGAAAAAAAATTAAGAAAACAAATCAGAAAATTAAAGTTGTAAATTTCAGAGAAAAAAGTGGCAAATTTTAAAGTAAACAATTCTGAAGTAGTGTGATGCCATTAGGATGAGCTGTGGTTGTGGATGACTGATCAACATCAGCTGTGTCTAATCACACAGTGGATGACTGGAATTTATTAACGGGCATTTGGCAAGAGAAGGAGTTGTAGTGGTGGGCTTGCATCCATTCCAAATGATCTGTCCATCATAAGTCAGAGGACATTTGTCTTTGACTGCAGTGAGGATCCTCATCCTCACCTGTCCCTTTCCCACCTGGATAAGAAAGACGCCTCTGTTAGAATGCTCTTTATAGACTTTAGCTCAGCATTCAACACCATTATCCCCCAAATAATAATAATAATAAATAAATAAATAAATAATAATAAAACAAAGAGGTCCTAAGTCCCAACTTGCTGGGACTGAGGACCTCTCTCTGCAACTGGATACTAGATTTCCTGTCAGAGAGGCCTCAGTCCGTCAGAAAGAGAGAAACGTCTCCAGCACCATCAGGCTGCTTGGTGAACATCATCAGCAGAGAAAATAAGTGCATCTTCAGGCCTGGTTGTGCTCATCCTTTCACCGACCTTTCTTTGCCAAAGATAAGAACAGTAGCTCAGAGTGGGTTAGTTAAATAAATATAGTTCTATTTGATCATTGTGTTTTTGATTTTCACTATTTGATCTTGCTTGAATACATTTTCCTGCAATTATGGCTAAATTGTGGACATTCACTTTTTGACATTTTGTGAAAAAGCAGAAATGTAACCGATGTGTTTCTGCGTTGTGTCTGATCCTGACAAAGAAAGGTAAAAGAAAGAAAGGCCTCCAAGTAAATAATTTGTCCGCTCCAGCTCCTACGACCAAATACAAACAGTGGGGAAGAGGGTTAGCTCAACCCACCACAACTTCCAAGCTAGCAAGAATTATCTATTCATGCTAGTGTTCACGTTCCCTAGAACACATATGTAGCACACACGTCCTACACATTTATAGCTGGCAAAAACAGGCACAGTGATGACAATAATTGAACTAAAATTGCAATCAGAAACATCAGGGTGGCTAAATATGAAGTATATGAGCGTTTTACAGTGTTGGAAAGAAATGACACACACACAAGAACACATTTTGTGTAATTATAACAATATGTAATCTATGACAAGATTACAGAAATCCAAGTATTATTCTTTATTTGTGCAAAATGCTCTGACAGGTTACCCTACCCATAATAAAATAATCTTTCCTTGGAGCCTGGCCTGCTGCCCGGGCTACTGAAACATACCAAAAATAACAAGTGCAACAATTAATCAACAAAGGAGCTACTGTTAACAGGTGCAACTAATAGGATTTGACCTTCAAGCCTACTCACGTTTCTTCTCATCAGGGTTAGCAGGGAAGACAGCATTAGCTGGATAAGTTTGAGGTAGTTAGTACTAGGCAAATCCTCTCACCCACATCAGCTCCAGAACTGCATTATCTACTGTGTGAAACTCATAGGACATTAGGACCTCTTTCTTTTATCACAGAACCAAAATAAACTTTCTGTATACGGGTTTGTGGGCCTACTGATTGACAATTTCTTTAACTGTTCATTAATGTAAATGTCTAATCAGCCAATCATGGCAGCAATCCAATGCATTAAGACATATAAGTATGGTCAAGACAACTTACTGAAGTTTAAACAAAGCATCAGAATATTGAAAAAGGTAATTAAGTGACTTTGAATGTGGCACAGGGGTTGGAACCAGTCAATACAGACCAGAATCCTTGAGGTTTCTAGGACTTTGTTAATTCTATGCCACAAAAAAAATGAAGGCAAAAGGGTGCCCAACCAACAACTGCTGAGTATATATTTAAATTGCCTAAATATACTCCTATATAGACAGCTACATAGGTGCCTTTCTAGGTCCCAGAAAGGCAGATTTGTCTCAAAATATTAGATGACGTATATATTAGATCATGGTTATTGACTATTGTTATGTGTATCACTTTAATGTTGCAGCTGTGGGGTGATTTTGTTTTTGGATGGCTTGATCTTTTGCAAAAGAAGAAGTATATAAATATTGGAAGCAACTTGCATCCAAATGATAGAAGTGCAGAAGCAACAAATAGCATAACACAAGCATAATCAAATAAACTGCGTTAAAACTGTACTTCAGCCAATGCACTACATTCCTACTGGTCTAATTCATGCTCTCATCCAATGGTGCGTAATTCAGTCCAGGCCAGCCTTTTGGGTAAGTGCCACCACATGCCTCACTTCTTGACACGTCCCAGGATGCTACTGTTTACTCAGTAAACGCCCACACTTGAGGAACGCCCGTTTCAAATGAAAAAAAAAAGCCCCTGACAGCCACATAAAGAGCAGGTAAAGGCAAATTTTATTCCTGCTTGACAACAGAAAAGCTGAATAAACTTCCAAACGCATGCAGGGACAAAGTTTATGTTTTTATGTGAGGTGAAGTTTCCGTTTAAATTCTTTTCGAGCGTTTGTATTCAATTCAGTTCGGCTTCACGTACTAGCAGTTTCACAGTCGATTTGCTCTTTTTAGCTGAGCTACTGTTGTTTGAAAATTTCGTTTGAAGTAGTTTCACAACTAACAATTAGGTCATATATGAAGTCATTATTGTTACCGATGGATTCGTTTGTAAGCAGCATTTTGTTTGTGTAACTGTTTGTGACTTCCTGGAAAAGGTTTCGGCAAGAGTTACAGGAAATCAACCCACTCTCTCTCTCTCACACACGCACAAAGTGAGAGCGTCCTGCCTGTCAGGGCCTGTGTTAATGTAGTGCTTAAAATAGCCTCTTATTTATGTCAAAGCACACTGACTTTGCTTCTTGTTTAGTTGAACTTTTCAGCTAATTTAGACAAAGATAATTTTACATAAATGTCGAAAAATGTAGAAGTCTGGGCATTTCAGTAGTTTCCTTTCATCCTTTCATTCTTCTTCCACCCTACCGCAAGCCTGACGCATATTCCTTTGCTGCCCCTTGCATGATTTTTGCTGTTCAGCCAGATAAGCAAATCTCAGGAAATACTTGCTAAACTCCTGTGATTAAATTTTTCACATTTAAAAAAACAAGCTGATTGAAGGCATTTTAGTGCAAGCTGATAGTATTTGTGCGTGTGTGATATTTGGACTCAGATATGTGTGACAATTTTAAATGTTTAGACTTCTCTGTATTATATTCATATGTGGTAATCACGGCTTTATGGAGAAAGTAAAATGTATTGTATTCTAAATGTTGACAGCTTTGCAAAGGATCATTTTATCTCTGTAAATTTATAGGTATGGAAGATATTAAAGAGACTGAAGATTCTCCCAGTGGGACAGAGCTGGATGACTCATCCTGCATATCCGTGGGTAGCGACAGATCCATGAAGAATCGTACAAATTTTACAAAAGAAAAAATGGACAGGTGTATTTCACTCTTTAAATTGTGCTTGCATTTATTGCATAAGTTATATTTATTTGTATACTCTGTGATGTGTTGGTGCAGCATTGGTGCAACCAATCTGTTGCTGTGAAGAGAGAGCAGAACATAAATGCTAAGTTTTACTGGTTAATCTGTATTCTGGCCCTTAGATTTGGTCAAGAGTAGGGCTGCAACTAACGATTATTTTGGTAATTGACTAATCTTCAAAATTTTCCTCAATTAGTCGTTTAGTCAACGATTATTTCAATACCTCTCATCTCCGCTTCTTGTGGTCAAACCGCATGTTCCAGGCTCCAGCGCCTCACCTGCTCAATTCTGACCACCTGTCAATATCACCCTCTTGTTTCGTCCCGCAGCAAATTAGAATAATTACCCAGGAAACATATGAATTTGAAAATAATATGAAATAATAATAATATATAATAAAATGTATTTTTAACATTAATCAATAGGACCATAAAAATAAAAATGAAATAAATACGATTATTAAATAATGTAAATTAATGTGCTAGTAGTATTTAAATAAAAAAAATGTGCGAAAAAAGCTTCAAATGAAATTAAAAAAGTTTTATTTTTTTATTCCAAAATAAAAGTTTAGAGATAATTCAGTTTATGAATTCACAGTTGGAGTGGACATGCTCTGAGTGAGGCTTATCTTTGAGATGAGGTTCCCAGCTGCTGATAATTATGCTGAAGGTGCTCTCGGTCATGACTTCACCCATTTGAGAGGTCCATAAGCATCTTTTCAGGACAAACTCATCTATACACCTGTGCTTAATACAAGTAAAACAGAAAAGACCATTACTAATCACAAATGTGGTTGTTTCTCTGTTGGTGTAGTGTTCAACGCAGATTAAATAGTTTAACTCATATATCTATATCTCTCTCTCTCTATATATATATATATAGATAGATAGATAGATATATATACACTCCAGGTGAGTGGAGTGAGCAAAAACTGTAACTATGAAGACTGTCGAGAAGTCCAGTGACCAGATAACACTGGCGCGGCGGCGTCTGGTAAACTGATAGTGTGGTTAGCGGGCAAAGAGGAGTTGAGAGCGATGGCCTTATAAGTCAACAGCTTAATTACCCACAGGTGAGAGCAATGAGCAGGAGCACGGTGGCTCCTCCCAGAGGTGGAACTGCCGGCTCTGTGGAAAAACACTGGCATTCACCCAGACCATGACAGAATTTGTTTCCCCTGCATCAGAAGCGTGCACTGGGCTGTCCAAATGACAGACAAACAGTATCCCACATTTTTAGTTCACAAACACTTCTTACAATCACTTCTTACTCCTGAAATTTTGGAAGTTTTATCCTTTTTATACAGTAAAGTTACAGGACGATACAAATGATTATCAGGCAAAATGCTTTGAAGTAATCTCGTCCAATAACACATGAGGACAACAAGTGTATTTTCTGTCACTACACTGATCTTAACCGTATGTTTTTTGATCGTAAAACATCACTCCTTCCAAATACAGTTGATTGGAATGGAGGCAGCGTCAGCTGGAGCCACCCTCTCTGCCCAGCGCATGCTCCCAATACAGGAGAAACAAATTCTTTAGCATTTAACTACCTTGGCACAACACCAGCGTTTTAAATGCTCTTGCAGTAGTGCTGTCACGGAAGAAAGCTCCACTTTGAACAGTCTACATTCAACTTTGTTTTCTGTGAAATGCTTTCACATTTTTTGAAATCTCCATTTCCATTCTCTTTTGTCCTTCTGTTTATGGTACGTTCTTCTTTGTTAGTACTGAGTGCAGTCTTGGCACACGACATAGGCGATACTCCCCCCATTGCTTCCTGTAGTGAATTGTGGTACCAAAAACACATTTACGTAGTATTAGTATATGACGGATTGAAAATAAAATTCTTCGTTGACAAATTTTATAGACGACATTGATGCTGACGATTATGTTGACAAATCGTTGCAGCCCTAGTCACAAGCTCCATGTAGTGACTGAAACAATGAGGTTGTGAATACAAGCAGTAGAAATTAGTTTCCTTCCAAGGGTGGCTGGGCTCTTCTTTAGAGATGCTGTTTGTAGCCTGGCCTTTTGAAAGGGACTCAGAGTGTAGCTGCTGCTTCTCCACATCGAAAGGAGCCGGTTGAGGTCATTCAGGCATTTGACTAGTATGCCTCCTGGACACCTCCCAGGTGCTCTCAGCTGGTTTGGGAACAATTCAGTGTCTCCCAAGATGAGCTGGAGGAGGAGGCTGGGGTGAGGGAAGTCTGGAATCTATGATTTGAACCTGTGTCAGTCTTGTAACTGTAAAAGATATTCAATAGAACCTTAATGGAGATTTTTCCCCCCATTCATGTCATGGTAATTATTTAGTTATAGATAATAACCAATGTATTTGTGCAGAATGTTGGTTTCATGTGAAATACACTAGTGGTACAGGAGATTCTTTAAGTTTTGCCACTAGGAAGTCAAACTTTCCACTTAAAGATACCTCATAACTGAAAAACTCTTAAGATGACAGAGCAGTTTATAGTTGGTGTCTATTTTCTGTGCTAATAATTGAAAATTCAGCATCACAATAACAATTACTTGGTTTTATTGAGCTGAGAATTTTTTTTATAACTTTATCAATTTTTATTTTAAGGGACGGGCATGATCTTCCAGAGACAAAGGAGCTGGATGGAGATGTCATATTTAAGGTCTGCTGAAAAAAATCTATATTCCCTTAATAACAGCTTTTGAAAAAAAAGTATTTTTAAGATCACGCCTGTCATAGATATGCTGGGATATGCTTTTGTGTAAAAAAAACAACAATAATAATAATCATAATAATAATATATATAACAAAAAAGTGGATTAAAAAAAAAGTTTTTCTATTGCAGCTGGTGGAAACCCATGGCATGGAGATTTTTATGAGTGAAATTGGAAGGTATAAAAAGATGCTCTTTCCACACCTGTCACGCTATTCTACTGAAAGGGATGAAGACAATCTGTCTACTGAAAATACAAAGCAAGACACGAGTGCCAGTGAAGGGGTTTTGAGGATTACATTACATGTCTTAAATGAAATTGGGCAAAAGGAGCTTGCTAACAAACTGGAGAAACGTAAGGACAAAACGTGCAAATATTACAGAATTAGTTTTATAGTTTGTTTTTGTGATCTCTTATTGAAAAAATATATCCTTTATGTTTTTAATAAGCTGTTTGCGTTCTTTTTTTTTTCTCTTTACAACCAGATATTTATGGTGAGCTTGATGTCTGCCAGCGCAAACTCAGACAAAAACTGAAAAGGTTTGAATACATTTATGAGGGAACAGTACGGCATAGGGACCAGACTCTTCTCAACAAGGTGTACACTGAGCTCTACATCACAGAAGGACTCAGTGAAACTGTTAACAGTGAACATGAGGTCAGGCAGATTGAGGCTGCATCAAGGAGATCAATGACAAAAGATAAGCAAATCAAATGCGAAGACATATTTAATTCTCTTTGTGGATCCCATAGATTCATCAGAACTGTGCTCACTACAGGCATTGCTGGTATTGGGAAAACTATCTCTGTGCAGAAGTTTAATCTTGAATGGGCAGAAGGAAGAGTTAACCAGGATATTCAGCTCCTTATTAATTTACCATTTCGGGAGCTGAATCTGATGAAGGAGAGAAGATACACTCTAACAGAACTTCTTCACAATTTTCTCACAGAGGCAAAAGAGTCAGGGATTTCAGATTTTAGCAAATATAAGCTTGTGCTGATATTTGATGGGCTGGATGAGTGCCGGCTTCCTCTTGACTTCAGCAACAATGAGCCTTGTTCTTGTGTCTCAGAGCAAGTTCCAGTAGATGTGCTTCTCACAAATCTCTTCAAGGGGAACCTGCTGCCCTCTGCGCACATCTGGATTACCACCAGACCCGCAGCTGCACGTCGCGTTCCAGTTAACTGTGTTGATCGCGTGACAGAGATACGAGGGTTTAATGATCCACAAAAGGAAGAATACTTCAGGAAAAAAATCTCTGATCAAAACATGGCCAGCAGAGTCATTTCACATGTTCAGTCAACCAGGAGCCTTCATATCATGTGCCATATTCCAGTCTTCAGCTGGATATCTGCCACTGTCCTGCAGAAGATTTTAGAAGAAAAAAGCCACGAGAGGAGAGGAGAAATGCCCAACACACTGACAAAAATGTACACACATTTTCTTGTGCACAACTCATTGATCAAATGTCAGAAGTACACACTCAGGGAAGAGGTTTGTGAAACCCAATCACAGGTCAAAATGAATGAAGAGATTATCTTGAAGCTTGGAAAACTAGCCTTTGAGCAGCTACTGAAGGGAAACATAATCTTCTATGAGAATGAAATCAGCGAGTACGACATAAATGTCAGCGACACTGCAGTATATTCAGGAGTATTCACAGAGATCTCAAAGAATGATTTTGGAATTCATCTAAAGAGATCATATTGCTTTGTGCACCTCAGCATTCAGGAGTATTTTGCTGCAGTGTATGTTTTCCACACCTTCATTTGCTCTAACCTAAACTTGTTGGAACCAGAAGGATCCCTCACTGTCCGAGAGGCTTCTACTGAAGTAACTGGCCTTCTCCGAAGTGCAGTGGATAAGGCCTTGCAAAGTGAGAATGGCCAGCTTGATCTTTTTCTCCGCTTCCTTCTTGGCCTCTCACAGGAATCAGATCAGTTGAAGAGTATTCTTGCCACCATGAGGAGTACTTTACCAAGTAATGAGGAAGTTATTGAGTACATCAAGGAGAAAATCAGTCAAACTCTTTCCCCAGAAAGATGCATCAATCTCTTCCACTGCCTCAGTGAGCTTAATGACCAGTCTCTTGTAGAGGAGATCCAGAAGTGTCTGAGTTCTGGTAGTTTGTCAGAGATCACACTTTCACCTTCACTTTGGTCTGCTCTGGTTTTTGTGTTGCTGACATCCAAGGATGAGTTGAATGAGTTTGATCTGAGAAAATATTCCAGATCTGAGGAGGGTCTCCAGCGGCTGTTACCGGTGATTAAGGAATCCAAAATAGCTTTGTGAGTAAATTACAACAATACTCTGTAATGTTCATATGACATACAATATTATTTTTAAATGTGACAATTATTATGATGCTAAAAACACAGCTGAAACAAACACACCAGATCAAATTCACTCTCTTCTTCATAGCTAAATAATTAAAAAAATAACACTGTATGTTACTTACTGTAAATTAAACTTAATATGCTTTACTCAGATTGACAATATGTGGAATCACAGACATTGGCCCTGGCTTAATATTTATTTCACTATTTTTTAATACAGTGCTTTAACTTGGCATCATCTACTATTTTATATTGTACAGCAGCCTCTTAACCCTGCAAAATATACTAGCATATGGTTATTTTTTCTGCTTTTTAAGGCTTAAAGAATGCAACCTTACTGAGAAATGCTGTGAGATGCTTTCCAAAGTTCTATTTAGTTCATGTCTAAAAGAGCTGGACTTGAGTGATAATGACCTGCAAGACAAAGGAGTGAAACTTCTCCTTGATGGACTGGGAAATACTGCATGCCAGCTGGAAAAACTTAGGTTTGTGAAAATATCCTGGTGCAGGATATTTATGCCACACAAATAGCTAAAAGAAACTAACTCTATATGCTTTAAATTTAAATTTCAGTTTGGCATTCTGTGGAATCACTGACTCGGGCTGTGGCTCTTTGGCTAAAGCTCGGACCTCCAGCCTCAAACACTTGAAGGAGCTGGACTTGAGTTACAATCATCCTGGGGAGTTGGGAATAAAGCACCTCTCCTCCATAGAGAACGACCCTGATCACCTCACTATCAGGTATAGTTGAGTTAAATTACACTTACAGTTAAATAAAAGTTCTTTTTTTCATGTTCTCTAGATTAGCAGAAAATAACATCTTTGATTTTACCTAGGATAAGTGACAGTGGGGAGTGTTACTTAAAATCAGCTCTGAAGAAATGTGAGACTTTTTGTTATTATTTTTAAACAAACATACCAGTGACATTTCAAGTTTTTATACTGGATGGGGGCACAAAAAACAAAACTGAAATCTTTTTTTTCAGATGCACAAGAGCTGACTGTGAACATGAATACAGCACATTCAGAACTATCTTTCTCTGAAGACAAGAAACAAATGAAACGATTGGAAGAAAGTCAGAAATACCCTGACAACCCAGAGAGATTTGAAGACTGGGGACAAGTGCTTTGTAATGAGGGTCTCCGTGATCGGTGCTACTGGGAAATAGAGTGGTCTGGGGAATGGATGGGTATAGGAGTTGCATATAAAGGAATCAGCAGGAAAGGTAAAGGGAACGAACCAGTCCTTGGCTACAATGATCAGTCCTGGAGTCTACGCTACTGCAAAGGCAAATACACCGTCTGGCACAATAAGAATGATGATGCACCCATATCTGTTCCCTATTTCAACTCCAAGAGGGTTGGAGTGTTCTTAGACTGGACAGCTGGCACGCTGTCCTTCTATGCAGTGTCTTCACAGACCATGATTCACCTGCACACTTTCCACACTGAATTCACTGAGCCATTGTATCCAGGCTTCAGACTGGGAGAGCCAAGTGCTACATTAATTTTACGCCAGCCAGAATATCTTTAAATGGTGATAGCCCCTGCAGACAACAGTTTTTAGAGTACAGTTTTACAGTATTGACAATTATGTGAACGCTGTAAAACAAATGAAGGGATTTCAGAAGACCTTGTATGTAAGTGATTTCAACAAAAGTTTTTTTGTCGTTTTTTTTAAATCAAGTTCTAGTTTTGTAGCAAGTGGATATCAAAGCTGTGAAAAGCTGTCTGTCTTTAACCCTGAATTGAATCAGCAGAAGCAGACGGAAGGATGTATTTTTTCCTATAACTAACAATTTCAAGGAAATTGGTAATAAATTACATATTTTAAATCTTAATATCTATTTTCTGTAATGAGTTTTTTTATGTTAAAGTGTTTGTATTATGTTTTTTATGCTTTTGTGATGAGGGATGGGATATGGATCAATAGGTGACAGTATTGAGAAAATATACTAGAAGCTTGTGAAATCAAGCTGTAATAAATAATCATCAGAACGATCCCATTGCAAACCAAACGTGTGGGCATTGGATTTATTTTCACATTTTAAAAATACAGAGAAACGTAGATGTCGAAAGCAAGAAGGTACTAGGTTCACATCCACCATCTGCCTGGGCTCTTTCTTTGTGGAGTTTGCATGCTATCAGAATGTTTCCATGTCCAGTCCAAAGACATGCAGTTAATTGGTTATCTGAATGGGCATGATTGCAAGTGGATATCAGCGTGGAAAAAAACCCCCACACAGCAACTCACTCATATTAACAATGATTAATTGGAAAAATATATTTTGTCCTCAGTCATAAAATGTTTTGTGGCACTGGTTCTTCCCATGGGTCAAATGTAATGTTAACTTCAGTTACGTTATATTGATCAGCCACAACAGTAAAACCACTGACAGATTTTAAATTAAATGTGTCCGAACAATTAAAAGATTACAGCAAAGAACCAAAGGCCCTGACTCAACCTCCTTCCTATTCCAATCTGAGTATCAGTGGGATGACCCTGAACATGCCTGATCCATGGAAGTCCCACTCAGCAACCCACAGGACCAAAGGACCCCAGTGCCTAATGCTACACAGTGATCGGCAGGTGATTTTCATGCTGTGGCTGTTCAATGTATATACTGTACATCTCAAACATTTAAACTACAGTTACGGTGCTTATGGGGAACAAACATATATGTATACATAAGACTTAAGAAACAGCATATCGTATTTTTTTCCCCTTTTTTATTTCACGAGGAAAAAATTGTCCCGCGCAATGTTTATGGAGATGTGGAGGAGCCGTCAAAGTTAAAAGCAAACAAAAAGTATGATTGGCTAAAACTGGTTGATGCATATCAAACAGTTGAAATGAAAAAAACAACTTTTTTTTTTATTTTTGTGCAAAGCTAGGTGAACCTTGTGCTATATTGACATAATGATAAAATATATTAAAATATGGAAACACAAACTCTAGTCTATTTTTTTAATTGAATTATACTAAAATCTGACAAAAAGAAGGAAAATAAAATATATCTCTATTTTCTGTTGCCTACATTGCAGAGGGTGACTTTGCTTCTAAACAGGAAAATGAGTGGGAAAGGCTAAAGTGTGTGTAACCCAAAGGACCAGACAGGACGCAGAAACTCGTGTTGGGCTTTTGTTTATTTGTTCGTAATGTCATTGTTTGCTTTAGCACTTTTCGGTGCTCACTGCTCCTGATCTGCACCGACTCTCTGCTCCAGCAGCTCTCTTCCTCTCCAGCCCGGCCGCTACTGAAAGGGAAGGGATGATTATATGATGCTTGCCATGCTCCGAAAACAAGCCTTCCCAGGCGCCACACCCTGAACACTGTTTGACTCCTCCCTTGCAACCGAGCCACCAACCACACCCCGCCACACACCCCCAGCAGGAAATCAGCCACAGCCATCTGAACCCCCATCCTATGGACCACTATGAACTTAAAAGCCTGGAGGGCCAGATACCACCATATGATCCGACCATTAGAAAACATAACAAATTAAACTGAAATGAATTTAATTTGACTTTTAAAATCATGCTGAGTGTTCCTCATGTGAGCCATGATGACATGAGGTGATGACTGTGTTTGATATGAAGCTGAATCCAGTGTATGTAGTGAACTTTGTGCTGTATTGATGAGTAGTTTAGTGATCAGAGTCCATGTAGTTTCCAGGATCAGACTGAATGCAGTGCAGTGCTGGAAGCTGCTGCTGACTGTGTGAATGTGTGTCTGTGCTGCTTGTTGCTGCTGTCAAACTTCAGATGAGCAGGTAGTGAAGCCCGTGGTGAGCGTGTACCCAGCAGCATCCAGAGCCCACCTGGAGGGGAACAGCTCCCTGCTGTGTGTGGCCTCAGCCATGTTTCCTCCTCTGGTCCAGTTCTCCTGGAAAAGACAGAAGAAGAACGGCGGAGAAGCGGAGGAGCTGCCCCCTGCTGAGGGAGAGCAGCTGGAGCTCAGAGAGTCGGGACACAGCGCCTCCATCTTACTGATCCAGGAGCAGGACACCAACACATATAAATACAGCTGCTGGGTGAAGCACGAGGGGGGCACAGTGGAGGCCCAAACACAACAAGGTAATGAAGGCTTGGTGACTGTGTTGAGCAGTGATTCAGCTTCATGTGGAGATGCTGTCAAAGAGAGCAGAGCAGCAGAGGACTGACATTTCTCACTGCAGCTCCAAACATTTGACTCCTTTTCTGTTTCAGAGCTTCCAGCTCCAGCAGCCTCCTGTCCTCCAGAGAGAGAGCCAGCAGACCTGCCAGCTCTGCAGCCAGCTGACTGTAAGATCACCTGCTGCCTCTCTGCATGGACAGCTCCAATGTCCAATGAGGGAGCTGGAACAAGTTTAGGGTCTTAAAGTTGCACTAATTGATCAAATCTTCATCCAACAAGCTCTGATAAAGCCACTGTACACTAGCTGCTCAGCACCAAACAGCAGACAGACCATAATATGTCAGAGATCAGTTTGTTAGCTGCTTGTGGAGTTCTTCTGCCCCCAAGTGGACACAAACACTACATCAATTCATCCACTTGAAGAAGAAGCTGTGACTGTTTCTATTTGGACTTTTTCTCCTTGATCTGAGAGGAATAACCCGACTGTCTGTCTGTCTCTTTGTGTCTGTCTGTCCTTCAGTGTCCTTCCAGTCTCAGTGCAGGGTGAAGCTGCTCTGCCTGCTGTACACAGTGCTGATAGTGAAGAGTCTGGTGTACTGCTGTGGACTCTCTCTGCTGATGATGCTCACAAACAAGGGAGCGTCCACCAACTGCACACATGCTGACTGACTGTTTCCTGCTCGCCTTTTCTCACCATCAGATCTCATCAATTCATCTCATTCATCACTTTGATCAGTGTTCACAAATGTTAGTTATGATGTGTTGTGCTTATTTTGCCTTTTTCTTCAACAGTTAGAAGATCATCTGAAATAAATCCATCTTTACATGTATTGTTGCTCTGAGTTAGAATTCTTTTTGTACTTATTGTGACTTTTATTGTAGTAACAAAAATCATCAGGAATATTTTTATCACAAGTTTTCAGTTTGATTTGTTTTTGTTTGATTTTCAAATGTCAAACAGTGTAGTTGTGTTTGTGTGAATAATAAAGATTTCAAGATGAAGAGTTTGATTCTACTTTCATTGTGTGATGAACAACAAGCCGTGTGAGTGAAGCACAAACTGACTGTATCCAAACTTCCTGCAGCAGACGGGCTGTGTGGCTTTCTGCTCTGCAGCCTCCACACCGTTAGCTGTGGCTTTTCACTTTAATAACACAATGACAGTTACAAGCATGAACTCTGCTTCAAGAATGATTCCAGGAAGCATCTGTGTTCTTCACCTGTGAGAGAAACAGCTCAAATCCTCAAATCAGAGCTGACAAATGAACTTTCATGGACTCAAAGGAGAGACCATGAAGCCCCTGCAGTCTGCTCAGCTCCCATTTTATTAGCTGAGCTGAGTTTTTCATTCTGGATATCACACACGTAAGAACAGATCAAGTCTGAACAGCAAATGTTGGAGAATCATTTTGAAGTGTTGCTAAATGTCCTTATTATTACAAAAACTACTGAATGATTCAGAAAATCGTTTCCAACAAGCAGAAATATGCAAACAAAGTAGAAACAAGGCAACATGAGTCATTCAGATGCAGATAACATATTGTCCTTATTTTGAAGAACACAGTCATGAAATCTTTCTGTGTGTCATTCATTGAGTTGAAGTGCCTAATAGAAGAGGAAAAGCAGAAATAATCAATGATAGCTGAGACATTGAGAACATGGCTGTATGCCTGCTATCATAACAGGAAACAAAGCACACAAACAGCAAACAGACAATAATGTGCTCGCAGGTTGTTGTGTCATTTTTGACATTTAATGAAGTCACAAAAATGTGTGCGACTCATTAAAGGAGTCTGTACGTGTCAGTCAGTGCTCTGTATTCATGTGTTCACCTCATTAAAGTCACTGAGACACTTTTCTCCTCCAAACTTACAGCACAGCTTCATATTTCACTGACTGATTCTTTGATTACATCCATTAAGGGTCACACAGTGAAATTAGTGCAAACTTACAAATGTGTTGCAACAATTTTGGCCTCCAAACTGAACTTTGAGACAAACAGTGAAGCTGTGAGCAAAAAGAGGCTCCAGTGTGTGTCATGGTGGAGGAAACTGTTGTATTCCCACATTAAAAACATGCTGATCTTATTGGATTTTTCCCTCAAAGTCTTTTTCCTCCTTTTTCTCTTCATCCAAATGTTCTAGCAGGCTGACTGTGAGTCCCTGTTTAAGCTGTACAGCAGAAAGTAACAGCAGTCAGCGGCCTCCACTTGACTTCATGACTTCAACCCCTCGCACAGTCACTTTCACTTTCTTCCTTCTGTCTTTTAGTCCTAAAATGTAGAACAGCTAATCCAAAATGCTGCAGCAAGAGTCCTGACAGGGACTAGAAAGAGAGAGCAGATTTCTCCTGTTTTGGCTTCCTGTTAAATCCAGAATTGAATTCAAAATCCTGCTCCTCACATACAAGGTCTTAAATAATCAGGCCCCATCTTATCTTAATGACCTTGTAGTACCATATCACCCTATTAGAGCACTTCGCTCTCGCTCTGCAGGCCTACTTGTTGTTCCTAGAGTATTTAAAAGTAGAATGGGAGGGAGAGCCTTCAGTTTTCAGGCCCCTCTTCTGTGGAACCAGCTTCCAGTTTGGATTCAGGAGACAGACACAATCTCTACTTTTAAGATTAAGGGGCAAGGAAAGGTTTTTGCTTTTGGAACTGTCTTCATTCCACCTACTTCACATACAAGGGTCAGTTCTACAGGCAGGAACATGGGTGTGCCATGGGTCCCCCAGTTTCACCCATCGTGGACAATTTGTACATGGAAAAAGTGTAAAAGAGGGCTTTGCTGTCCTACCCTGGAACACCACCACACCACCACCTTACCACAGTTCATGGATCACATTACCTCGGTGGACCAACACACCAGGGAGGATATAAAAACTGACAAGCAGGGCTGGGCTGCTTTCCCCTTTATAAGCACAGGTGCAAGTAATTAGCCCTTCTTGTTGTGTGAATCTGGAACTATGTGTAAGCATTGCTATTTGGCCTTTTTAATTTTTCTAAAAAAGAAATAAAAAGCTTTATATGGGTTACAAAGGCTTCTATTAAAGACGTAGGCCACAGAAAGTTGATGTTCTCTTTCTGATACTTACTAGGGTGTGACCCTAACCTGGAGACAGCTAATTAAAAGACAGACGTACCATATCACTCCTACTTAAAGGTAAGTAGGGAGGCTGTATCAAGACTAATGTAATCTAATAGATATAGATTTATAATAGAATTATTCAGTTCAATTCAATTCAATTTTATTTATATAGCGCCAAATCACAACAAAAGTCGCCTCAAGGCGCTTCATAGATACAGAGAAAAACCCAACAATCACATGACCCCCTATGAGCAGCACTTTGGCGACAGTGGGAAGGAAAAACTCCCTTTTAACAGGAAGAAACCTCCAGCAGAACCAGGCTCAGGGAGGGGCGGGGCCATCTGCTGCGATTGGTTGGGGTGAGAGAAGGAAGACAGGATAAAAGACATGCTGTGGAAGAGAGACAGAGATTAATAACAGATACGATTCAATGCAGAGAGGTCTGTTAACACATAGTGAGTGAGAAAGGTGACTGGAAAGGAAAAACTCAATGCATCATGGGAATCCCCCAGCAGCCTACATCTATTGCAGCATAACTAAGGGAGGATTCAGGGTCACCTGGTCCAGCCCTAACTATATGCTTTAGCAAAAAGGAAAGTTTGAAGCCTAATCTTAAAAGTAGAGATAGTGTCTGTCTCCTGAATCCAAACTGGAAGCTGGTTCCACAGAAGAGGGGCCTGAAAACTGAAGGCTCTGCCTCCCATTCTACTTTTAAATACTCTAGGAACAACAAGTAGGCCTGCAGAGCGAGAGTGAAGTGCTCTAATAGGGTGATATGGTACTACAAGGTCAATAAGATAAGATGGGGCCTGATTATTTAAGACCTTGTATGTGAGGAGCAGGATTTTGAATTCAATTCTGGATTTAACAGGAAGCCAATGAAGGGAAGCCAAAACAGGAGAAATATGCTCTCTCTTTCTAGTCCCTGCCAGGACTCTTGCTGCAGCATTTTGGAAAAACTGAAGGCTTTTCAGGGAGTTTTTTGGACATCCTGATAATAATGAATTACAGTCGTCCAGCCTGGAAGTAATAAATGCATGAACTAGTTTTTCAGCGTCACTCTGAGACAGGATATTTCTAATTTTAGAGATGTTGCGCAAATGGAAGAACGCAGTCATTTTATTATGTATCTATCTATATATTTCATCCTATTTTCAATCTACCATTCCTTTCAAAAATTCTTGAGAAGATAGTTGCCACACAACTCCACTCACATTTAACTAGTAATAATCTGTATGAACAGTTCCAGTCTGGTTTTCGCCCCTCCCATAGCACTGAAACAGAGTCAGCTGTTATGGCAGCTGACTCCGGTTTACTTTCTATTCTTATTCTCCTCGATCTGAGTGCTGCTTTTGACACTATTTCTCACTCTATACTTCTCAGTAGGCTAGCCTCCATTGGTCTCTCCCATACTCCACTAGCCTGGTTTAAATCATACTTGTCTGATCGCACTCAGTTTGTTCGATTCAAATCCTTTACTTCTCAGTCCTTTCCTCTGGTTGCTGGCGTGCCCCAGGGATCTGTCCTGGGGCCCCTTCTTTTCATTATCTACCTTCTTCTGCTTGGACACATTTTTCGTAAATACAATACAGGTAGCTCCATGCCCTCCTGGGTTTTAAATGCACCTTAGAACACACATGCATCAACACTACATATAAGCGCTCTTTACCTACATATAAGGGAGGTTTAGAGTCTTCACACCCCCCCACCGTTGTCTGTTGTCTGTTGGAGCGGGGGGATTGGAGGAGGAGTTGGCCGTCCAATTGGGGTCTGGAATGTGGGGCCTCCCTGCTACTGTGGAGTCAGGGCGGTCTGCTTCTCCCCACCGCAGGGAAAAGGGTAACACTACCTGGGTCTGGTTGCAGTTCCCCCTCCAGGGGCAAGGGTACCTAGACCTGGGGCTTAGACGCCCTCAGACATCGGTGCGTTGGTGGTTCTTTGTGTCCGGTAGTGATGGGATTTCCGGCTCTTTTTAGAGAAGCTGCTCTTTCGGCTCCGAACCGGCTCTTCGGGTTGTTTTGTTGCTTTAATTTATTTACTATTAACAGCAATATAAAATTATGCTTAAAAGGAATTACTAATTTTTAAAAAAGTGGTTTTATTTATATATGTTTATATATAAATATATCCGGTGGCCCCTAGAGACAAAACACGTACAAATTCCAAAACACATTTCTAGCTTTAACTGAACTTCCAAAACAGAGCTACCTAGATCACTTAAATTGCACAATTGAAAGCATATGTGTATTGTTTGTGTATTTATTATTTTGTGCCTGTACTATTTTGAACATACTGTCCACAGGCTCTAGCTTTATTTTTATGTTAATCGTATTAAAACAAAGAAAACAATCTGAAGTTGTTGTTTTTAAGTTATATATACAATGATTTTACCACGGCCCACTTGAGAATAGACTTTTCTCCATGTGGCCCCTGAACTAAAATGAGTTTGACACCCCTGGTCTATGGTGTCACCCCGTCTGTTTGTGAATCTGTCTGTTCAGTTCAGCGTCTTGTCTGGTTCCCTGTTTTATTGTGAAGGTCTGTGTCTTATGTGAGTGTGCTCAGTTTACCTCTCCCCTGTCTCGTTAGCCTAATTTCACCCAGCTGTGTCTCCCTCCTGTTGCCCATTCCCTGATTACTCCCCGTGTATTTAAGCCCTGTGTTTTCCTGTGCTACTGTGTTACTCTGTGTTATTCCGTGTCAGTCTTCACTACTCTGTGTAACCCGGTGTTCATTCTGCGTCTCTCTGCCATCCTTCTCTGTGCATTTTTCCCCTCCTCCCGTGAGTGTTTGGCTTCTGGTTAGTTCTTTAGTTTTCCCCAGTTTAGGTTTGTTAACTCCCCGCTCTGCTCGTCCTGTTTTTGTCACTTCTGTAAATAAACACTCACTCGCACCCTAGCCAGTGCCTGCATTTTGGATCCTTTTCTCAATACACCGCACGACTGCTCCTCAGCCGTGACAGTACGACGCGACCACAAGATGGATCCAGCGGACTTACCCGGGGAGAGCGACCTCACACGCACCCTACGCCTGGTGGACTGGGTAACCCACACCTCCAACGCACGAGCGAAGGTTGAGGGGATAAATGCCATTGGGGCTATCCTAGCCGGAAATTTCTATCTCCACCAGGTCAGGGGATTTACGGACTTAATCTGAGTTGCATAAAGCCCGGGAGGCGGTGCAAGCTCGGGAAGTAGCGGATTCTGCTCAGCAACAGCGGACTACGACCGTCCCGAAGCAGCCGTCTCAGCTTCACCCGCCGGAGGTTTCACGGCCCGACCCGCCGGAGGTTTTGCCCTGCCCGTCGGAGCCGTCAGCGGTGGGGAAGCAACGATCGCGCCGCCGGCGCTTCACCCCACAGCCGGATTCGGGAACTACTGTGCGACCAGCTGTGGTGAGTTCAAAGGACGCTGGTGCTTCTGAGACTGTGATTTCTGGGGCTGTTCGTGGTGGGAGTAGAGACAGTACACGGCGCTTACCTACCTTCGTGGTAACTGACCCCTCACAAGTTGGCACTTTCAAACATCCATAACAGTAACTGACTGCGTTTCATCCACTCCACCACCAACTCCAGTTTCATTTCAACCAGTACATCAGCCTTTAGGCAGCTCATTAGCCCAGCCTGCATCTATTCCATTAGCCCGGTCACCGGCCCCCTCCATACTGGAGGCTGTGTCTGTGCCACCCATTTTGAATTCCGTTCCTAGCACCCACTTTAAGCGGAGAGACAAACACGTTAAGACCACTCTAGTTTCTCAGAAACTGGCTAATCTAGAGACTGTTACTCGCCCCAGGGCCTCGCCAGAGGCTGAGTTTCTGCCTTCAGCCGACTCTGGACCCCTGGAGGCCAAGACGCCAGCTAAGAACTGCACCGTGCCAGCGCTGCCTGGGCAAAGCCAGTACCTTGCGCAGTGTCAGTTACCGGTGTCCCTGCCGGAGGCCCGTGTGCCTGCTGTTTCTGATCCGTTCCTGCCGGAGGCCTGTGCGCCTATTAGTTCTGCTCTGTGTTATCCAGAGGCCCACGTGCCTGCTGGTTCAGTCCTGCGTGTGCCAGGGGCCCCTGTGCCCACTGGTTTTTGGACTGTCTGCTGGGGGGCCCGAGGAGCCCGTCCAGCCACCTGCCTCGCCAGCTGGAGGGCCCGAGGAGCCCGTCCAGCAACCGTCCTCGTCAGCTGGGGGGCCCGAGGAGCCCGTCCAGCAACCGTCCTCGTCAGCTGGGGGGTCCGAGGAGCCCATCCAGCAACCGTCCTCGTCAGCTGGGGGGCCCGAGGAGCCCATCCAGCAACCGTCCTCGTCAGCTGGGGGGCCCGAGGAGCCCGTCCAGCAACCGTCCTCGTCAGCTGGGGGGTCCGAGGAGCCCGTCCAGCAACCGTCCTCGTCAGCTGGGGGGTCCGAGGAGCCCGTCCAGCAACCGTCCTCGTCAGCTGGGGGGTCCGAGGAACCCGTCCAGCCACCAGCAGCCGCATCCACGCCTGCAGCAGCAGCCGCATCCACAGTTTCGTCCACGCCGCCGCCTGCTGCAGCGCCTCCATCTCCGGCTTCCACGCCGCTGCCAGCTCCAGCCTCAGAGTCTTCATCCTCGCCAGCTGCAGCCTCCGTGTCTTCACCCACGCCGTTGCCTGGTCCAGCTTCAGCTTCACCCACGCCGTCGCCTGGTCCAGCCTCAGCCTCCGCTTCAGCTTCTGCCTCGTCTGGTCCAGCCTCCGCCTCGCCTGGTGCTGCGGGGGCCACGCAGCCTTCAGGTCCCCAACTGCCGCCTCGACATCGTCGGTCATCTGCCAGGCCGCTTGTTGGGCGTCTTCGCCACAGTGGATGACCTCCTGGCCGCCACTGCCTTCCACGTGGCCGGCCTCTGGACTTGCATTGCCGCCGCCGCTGCCGTGCGCACGGTCGGCCCCCAGAACTGTTTGCCCGTCACCGCCGTTGCCGTCCACACAGCCGGCCTCCGAACCTGCCCCGCTACCGCTGCCTTTCGCATGGTCGGCCTCCCGAAACTAACTGTGCTGGCCTTCTGACCTATCGGGCCCCAGGCCGACCTCCTGACCTACGTTTTGGACTCTGCTCCCCTGTGTGTTTTTTGGACATTTTGTTTGGTTTTCTGGGGGGGGGTCTTCTTTTGTTCTGTTCTGGGCCCTCCATCCTGTACCTCCCGCCGCCCACCCTGGCTTGGTGGTCTGTTTGTGTTTTGGGGCTGTCGGGGGCCAGCCCTTGAGGGGGGGGTACTGTCATGGTCCTGGGTCGGTGACCCAGCGCTTTAAGTTTATTATTATCATTTTCTAGTTTATTATTATGATGATAATTATTGTTTGAGTTCTCTTCGGTCTGCCTCTGAGTCTGTGTCTGTATCTCTGTCTGTCTATGGTGTCACCCCATCTGTTTGTGAATCTGTCTGTTCAGTTCAGCGTCTTGTCTGGTTCCCTGTGTCTGAGTTTCCTATTTTATTGTGAAGGTCTGTGTCTTATGTGAGTGTGCTCAGTTTACCTCTCCCCTGTCTCGTTAGCCTAATTTCACCCAGCTGTGTCTCCCTCCTGTGGCCCATTCCCTGATTACTCCCCGTGTATTTAAGCCCTGTGTTTTCCTGTGCTACTGTGTTACTCTGTGTTATTCCGTGTCAGTCTTCACTACTCTGTGTAACCCGGTGTTCATTCTGCGTCTCTCTGCCATCCTTCTCTGTGCATTTTTCCCCTCCTCCCGTGAGTGTTTGGCTTCTGGTTAGTTCTTTAGTTTTCCCCAGTTTAGGTTTGTTAACTCCCCGCTCTGCTCGTCCTGTTTTTGTCACTTCTGTAAATAAACACTCACTCGCACCCTAGCCAGTGTCTGCATTTTGGATCCTTTTCTCAATACACCACACAACTGCTCCTCAGCCGTGATAATTATATGGACCTGCATGAATAAACTTTCTGAATCCTTTATCATCTGCAACTGAAAATAGTTGTGGATGATTACTATACCTTTCTAATGTGACGTTGTTGTCCCTGGCTCTCTTTCTCTCTCCCTCCCACTCTGTTCCTGTGCTACTGAGTGTAACTACCGCCCCTCCCCCTTTTCCCAGCGTAAAGCACAAGGCTCGCGTGCGGAGTGAAGCGGAAAAAAGTGCGAGAGAGAGAGAGGGTGAGAGAAAGAAAAGAAACAAAACAAACCACGGCTTGTAATAAGGAGCCGGCTCGCGTCGTTCACGGGACGGCTCTAAGAGCCATTTCGTCCGCGACCGACACATCACTAGTGCCAAGGGGACAGCATATGCTTGAACGCTGAAGCCGTGAGTTCCCAATTTCTAGGTCCTATTGCTTCGTACTCTTCAACGAAGTCCTGAAATCTGCTGAAGCAGTGATTGAGGAATACTGGGTTAGTCTTCCTCTCTCACTTCAAGAGAAAAGCTAGTTTCGTAAGGTCTCTCCACTGTCAAAGTAACAAACAACCTGCGCATGCAGAATATCCCCTTCCCACGTAAATTCAATCTTCATAGACCCAAAAGTAAGCATATTATTTCCCTAATCAAAAGTGAAACCAGGCTTCACCCAGTAATTCTTAATCCAACCTTAAAGTGAAACCAAAAGCAGTAAAATCATTTAAAATTTGGTACTTTCCACTTAGACTAGTGCTCACTCTCACAATTATTGTTCTTATTGTGGTTTAATCAAAACACTTTGTATGTTGAAACTAAAAAGAGGAACTAGACAGCGCCCAATTTTAACTGCGCACGTTGTTACTGAACAACACACACACACCAGGCAATCCTTCATCATTAATCAACATTCAAACCAACTCAGTCAGCATTGATTATTCTTCTGGACCTCAGTAGATCCACCAATCTTCAAAGAAATATATTAATACCGTCACTGATCTATTTCTTTGTCTGTTTCAGACCATGCCGGGTGCGATAATGTCAACACAATTATATTCCCAGAACTGCACAGTTGATTCTTCACTTATGTCACAATACTGAAAGTCTTCTTAACAGTATATTTATTAATTTTCCTTCAAAATCAATTAACCAAAGAACTCAAAATCATAAGTGACTCGGTTGTCTAAGATTCTGAGCCACTTGAACACCATCACAACACCAGGTATTCTTCTGTCGGACTTTCACGTCCAAAATTACTCTTTTTACTGACAAATAAGTGTATCCCAAAATGATCCTGTCGATCATTGGCTATTTTTAACTGAGGCCACAACTCTCGGTAGCGCCACCTGGAATGTGACCACGCCGGGTCCTTACTGAACGTCTTCAGTAAGTGGGAGTTTTCCAACTCATGGCTTGACACTTATTAAACCATAAACTGACCAATAAACTCTTCTATTTATTCTTCTTGATCACACATTGATCTCTTTTCTCTTTTCCCATGAAATGTCCTGTTACTTTTAACTCAGTACTGCCTTTCTCAAAGTTTCATTTTCATTACTTCAAAGTTTTTCATTATTACTAATAAAACTCCAAACAGAAATCAGCCAGTTATTCAATGAGTACAATTTTAGAATAATAATACAGCACAATTTCAGTTTAAGAGGTTTGTGCCTTACCTTTTTTGACGGGCGCCCTGTGTAGTCAAAGAATCACCGGAAATGTCTGTCCGTCCGACCACTCCCTGGCCTCGGCAACCTCCGAAAAACACCTCTATTGTGACGGACGAGCCCCCATGAACTGTCCCGAATTCAAAAATGTGGCACAAGACAAACCAAAGGAGGCCCAGTAGAGTGCAATCAGATGAAGAGTTTATTAAAAACACATGCGTGGGAAGAAGCACACAGCATCACATCTGCAGACTTCTCCTCCCAAAAATACTCAAAGAGTTGCTTTTATAACGTCAGGGTTTGACGGCCCTTCTCGCATTCTACGAACATAATTTACATCTTAAGAACATCACTTGCATTTTTTACAGACAATGATCAATTTTTAGACCTAAATTCAGACACAGAAGTTCCTCTTTCTACCATCTTCTTCCAAATATGGCGATGATTTCAGGCCCTGGAGGTCCCCGTGGAGTTGTCCTCCTTTTGGCCCCTCTTCTGTCACCTGTTACTAAGCAAACTCAAATGCAACAAGTTGCTAAATACATTCAGGCCTTTGCTCAGGCCTGTTTCTAGATTGTATGTATTATATGTGTTTTGTAATCGTGTATGCTGTTTTAACCTTCTATAGCTCCAAGTCACTTACACAATAGATCCGGACATCGCGCCGAACGAAGCTTACAACCTTTAATTAATTGACTGAGCTTCAACTCTTTAATAAGCCCAAAATGCAATGTGTGTCTACAAGGTTTATGGCTGCACCTGTAATAAAAAGCTAATGTGAGGCCAGCAGGTTTAAATTAACATCCTAATGCAGTATCAATAGTGTAGATTATATTGCTAACAATGCAGGATATATTGTAACCGTAAAATAATCTTTTTAATTCCACACGTGTCCCTGCTGTGTTTCCTCACTGTAGCCGAGCTACTCGCTAGCCGGCAGCCGCACAGCGTGGTCCGACCGGCACATAAGCCTGTTTTTTTTTTTTTGTTTGTTGTCCGGGAAGGGGGACCAACCAAAGGGAAGCAAGGGCCAGCTAGGGGGAACCAAGCTAAGGGATACCAGGGGAATACCGAGAAGGGAGAGAGACATCACCCACGGAGGATGCCGAAGCATGCTCCAACAGACGCAAGCACACACTCTCATGGTAAGCACGCACACACACCAAGTGGAGATCAAACGATCACCGGTGTCACGTCCACACAGCTGTTTTATACATGAGCTGTGGGGCGTAGCCAGGCGTGCCGGAGTGTCTTAAAAAAATATCCTCACGCCACGACCAAGGGGGGTCATACCCCGTACATATGGAATATGTAACGGTGTGGAGAGATAGTCTCGATATGGTAGAGAACTGTGCAATCTATTTAAGCCTACAGGCTAAATTTCAGGTGTTGTAGCAGACCAGGAACACATGGAAATCTGTCCTCGTTCAAAAGTTAAAAGTAAAAGTTAAACGTCTGAAACAGTAAATAAATATGTGTATATTCAGATAAAAACTGAACTTTAAATTGAAAAGAGTACAAGAACGTTTCAAGAATGAGACATGTATATGTATGAACTAAGCATGAATACATTTAAAACACTTTTCCTTTTGTAAAACCTGTATAACAAGTCTGACTTGTGGTTCTCTCCTCCCTATTTACAGAAGATTCAGGTTACACCTTTTATGAGATCATCAGTCCCTTCTCTCTCTATGTCCTATAAACGCTAAAGGTGTGCAAATTTCAGAGGCAGAAGTCAGAACAACTTGAGGGACCAACTCCTGTGTGCAGTGAGTACTGTCGGTAGATTTTTTTAAATTACTTTTTTGACTGTATTTATCTTTTTAATAAATGTTTAATTTCTTGCTAAAGTGAGGGGTTTTTTTCTTGTAAAGGAAAACACTTCTTATTATGTTGAAACCGGAATTTTCTTACTGAAAGTCATTTAGCTTCATCGTGTTTGTTTCATTAAACTATTTCAGCTTTTTCACATAATCTCATTTTTTCACATTTTCAGACTGAACCAGCACATAACAGACAGGTGAACACTAAAAACAAAAGTGAAAGTAAGTGAAAACAGTACACACACCTGCTGTCATGGCAGGCAAATGTGAAAGTCGCAATTTACTGATTTAGACCACTGAACCTTCTGTGAATGGTACTCATGACCATTGATGAAAGGCATGGGTTGTTGATCAATAATCATGACAGTTTGCATATTAACGATCAAGAAACTGACCTCAAATGTATGCAAATGTACTGTTTATAAGGTTGTAATGGGGAAAATGGGGCGGCATTCTGGTACGCATCTAGACTTACCGGAAATCACATGGAGTGAAGAAACATCGTACTGTTACAGATGTGCTACCTTCTTTTTCTGCTCTCTTCGGACCAGTCCAGTTACAGATTTATTTGGTATGGCTGTATCCGGCCTTCTGCTCCCTCTGACCTGTAGTGATGTGTCGGTCGCAAACGAAACGGCTCTTAGAGCTGTCTCTTTGAAGTGAACAAAGGGAGCTGGCTCCTTATTGGGAGCCATGTTTTTTTGTTGTTGTTTTTTCCTCTCACCCTCTCTCTCACGTTTTTCCGCTTCACTCCGCACGAGAGCCTTGTGTTTGCAATGAGCAGAGGGGGGAGGGGCGGTGAGCCAGGGGCAACAACAAGAAACAACATTATCATATTAGAGAGGTATAGTAATCATCCACAACCATTTTAGATTTTAAATTGTGGATGTTAAAGGATTCAAAAAGTTTATTCATGCACTGAATCCTATGTATGCAATTCCAGGCAGGAAAAAATTCTTCCAAAAAATCATCCCAGGCTTATACGACAAAGAATGTGCATCTTCTTTTTGTTTTGCATATTTTAATTAATATTTTATTGTGTTCTGGTTTGTAGTGATTTGTGTTGTTTCACTTTAAATTTGTTTAAAAAGAAAGGGCTGAAAATTTAAATAGTTAAAAGTTTAAATGTAAGTAGTTGTTTTTGTACATTATAATTTGTTTTTCCATTTTATGTGGAGTAAATAAATAACAGCATATGTATAAATAAACATATATAAATAAAGTATTTTTTTTACATTAGTAATTAATTTTGTGCATTATTTTATATTGTTGTTGATAATAAATTAAATAAAGCATCAAAACAATCTGAAGAGTCGGTTGGGAGCCAAAAGAGCTGGCTCTTTTTAGTGGGACAAGCCAAAAGAGCTGGTTCTCTAAAAAGAGCCGGAATTCGCATCACTACTGACCTGCCAGACTGCCACACTGACCTGTGTGGCAATGGGTGTGGTCCTACAGAGGTGGCGTGAATCACAGAAACCTTCGCCTGCTGTGATGTGCTCTTGTTAAGAGCAATTGGATTACACTTTGTGTGGCCCTGTTAAACGCCAGATCACTGGCAAACAATATATATATTTTGTTAAATTACTTTTTTTTTTTTAAAAAAAAAATCTCATCTGGATTTTCTATTCCTGATGGAAACTGAGTCTTCCTCCCCCTCGACATTTCACTTCTGAGCTCTCCTGGGAGAGCTCTCTGGGATCACTGGTAAAGGTGGAGGGCTAGCTTCAGTATTTTAATCCTAATTTTGCTGTTGGCAATTGTCACCTGACCGCGCTGTGGTGTATCGTCCAACTAAATGCGTTTTTAAAGGATTTTATTCTCGATTTTGCTGACTTACTGGGGAGTCTTACACTATGATCGTGTTTTAGTTGTTGCATCCATGCTTGCTGTGAGACTGAACCACTCGTAAGGACTTCCTAGCCTTTCTTGACTTAATCCCACACAGTGGTTGAGTGATCCAACTCACAGAAAAGGTTACACACTAGTAGTAATATAATGTCGGCATTTTTGCCCCCCCCCAAACACACACACACACACACAACCAGTTTGACAGGTTTCGTGTACGCGTGCGCTTTCAATGTGCTCGGGGTTATGTGAGTTTATGTGTTTTTTAACTGGGGTTTTAATTTAATCAAACCATAAGGGTTTTTAATTAAACTATTTTATGGATTTGGTCTCAACATTCCGTTATGTAGACAGATGTGTTCTTAAAAGCAATTCTTTGTTTTGCGTGGAGGAGTGGAAGCCGTTTTGTTTCACTGGACGCCTTAACAAGCCCGGAATGGGTACCTGCTTTTTATTTACATCTAGTCAAAAAAGTGTTACTAATTGTTTTTAATCACACTAATTTTGTGGTTCTGATGATGTCTCAGCACATGGTGATGTCATCATATTATTTAAAAATCATAATTTCGGAATGGTGATCCAAGAGGGAGACAGAGCCTACTAGCTTTTAACACAACAGATGGTCACAAATAACATTAAAACACAATTAGTTTGAAAGAACGATACTGGCTGCTTCCGGCAAAAGACAAGACCCTGTGCAATGTGTTCTAGAAGTACCACAATAGCGTTTATTTTATTTTTTGTTATTTTTTTTAAATATTACTTGAACATGTTGTTTGTCTTAAAGGCACAGTTTTA
The DNA here is from genome assembly GCF_056152115.1 of Neolamprologus brichardi. Taxonomy (NCBI): domain Eukaryota; kingdom Metazoa; phylum Chordata; class Actinopteri; order Cichliformes; family Cichlidae; genus Neolamprologus; species Neolamprologus brichardi. The sequence goes on along the minus strand of NC_142121.1, from coordinate 2,337,838 downwards.
TGATGGTTCATATCATATTTATCAGAGTCAGGTCTGTTTTGGGTCCATCTCTGTTCTCTTTATACATGCTGCCTTTGGTATCTATTTTTGAGGAAATACAACATCCCCTTTCACTGTTATGGTTATGACATCCAAATTTACTTGAAACTGGATGTCTCTGTCCCACTGCAGCCTTTGTTCAACTGTCTACATGATGTTACCAACTGGTTAAAACAGAATTTTCCCAGAATAATGAAAATAAGACTGAAGTTCTGGTTTTTGCCCCTTTTGATAAGTTCAATTCAATTCAATTCAATTTTATTTATATAGCGCCAAATCACAACAAAAGTCGCCTCAAGGTGCTTCATAGATACAGAGAAAAACCCAACAATCATATGACCCCCTATGAGCAGCACTTTGGCGACAGTGGGAAGGAAAAACTCCCTTTTAACAGGAAGAAACCTCCGGCAGAACCAGGCTCAGGGAGGGGCGGGGCCATCTGCTGCGATTGGTTGGGGTGAGAGAAGGAAGACAGGATAAAGACATGCTGTGGAAGAGAGACAGAGATTAATAACAGATATGATTCAATGCAGAGAGGTCTGTTAACACATAGTGAGCGAGAAAGGTGATAAGTTATGTGATACACTTGGTCCTCTTACTTGTCATCATTCCTACACTGCAAGAAATCTTGATTTGAGTACCATCAGTTTGTTATGTTCTGTTTTTACGTTATGTATGTTGTCATTGTCTCATCTCATGTCTTATTTTTCTGTATTTGTTTTTCTCTTGTTTTCTCTTGTTCACAACTAATTGTGAAGCACTATAGTCAACTTTGGTGCTTTTAAATGTGCTATAGAAATACAATTGATATTGATATGTCAATCCCTCGATTGTTGGGCTGGAGTTTGTATGAAAGATCAGCAGGTTTCACCAGAGAAGCTTCTTTAACTTCTCATTAACAGCTCTGTGAAAGTCACGGTGGTGGAACGATATTGCAGATGTTGAGTTTCAGAATTGTTACAAACTAACAGGATACACATGCATCCCATGCAATAATGTTACTTTAAAATGTTTTCACTTCCAAGGGCTGTGGGAAGCTCAATATGTGACAATTTTATATGACTCCATTTTCTGGAGCAGTTGAAACTCATAACTGAAATATCTTTAAGAATTCATTCAACAATACTTTTAAAACTTCGCATATATAATTTAATTGGTGCTCCTTAAATACAACCTTAGAGCAGATTGAGGTTATTCATGTTACTAACAGATTCATGTGTGTCCATCGTTGTTAGTGCACGTCCATGTTTTCTAACATGTGAAAGATCCTGAGTGTGAAACCAGCAGGTCTTTAATACTGACTATACAGTAATACTGTGATAGAAGCATGTCGAATAATTCAGTAACAGCAGTGAAAACATAAGAAACTCTTAAATGTATGAATCAAGTTCACTTGGTGTTTTCAGTTTTCTGGACTTTTTAGTGCACAAACAAGTCAAGAGCTAAACTTATTATAAAGCTTCAGATAAGCTGTTCTGTTTGTAAATTTCTTTTCTCTGGTTTTCCCTCCTGGTTAAAGCTGCAGCATAAAGCTCAGACCATTTCTGGGAAATCAGAGTTCTTCCTGACCTTCACAAAGGAACAATAGCTGGGTGGAGTGTGTTTCTGTCAGGGACTTCCTCTTGCGGTGAGTATGTGGTTTGACTATGTTTGTTTTAGATCTTCTGGATTCCCCATTTTAAAAAGTTCAATGAAGCCAGTTTTCTTTAGATTTTTGTTGTGAAGATGGAGGCATTTTCAGTTTATTCCAGTTAAGACGTTTCTAAAAGAAACAGAGGTGGGTAGTAACGAGTTACATTTACTCATTACATTTACTTGAGTAAGTTTTTGAAAAAAATGTACTTTTAAAGTACCTTTTTTGCACAATACTTTTACTTGAGTACATTTATGAAGAAGAAACGGTACTTTTACTTCGCTACATTTGCAAAATTCAACTCGTTACTTTTTTAAAAATAATTAGTTTAACACATTAGATAACATGCCGCCAGTGGAGTTTCCGGTAACTTTTTTATCAATGAGATGTGGCCATACAGTCACATGACCAGTTTGAAACTGTAGCGGGCAGAGCGGCCCAAGCGTTTCAAAGTAGCGGACGTCACACGGAAAGAAGAAACATGAAAACATGGCAGAGCCAGTCGTCTACGCTAGAGCTGAAGAGGATGAACAGCATTTTCCTCACATACAAAGAATGTTTCGCTTAAAAGCAGAACAAAAGAACAGCTATGTCGGTGTCTTCAGCGAGAGCCAAAACAAACCAACTTTTCAGCGTGAAACAACTCAACTCGTGTAACCTGAGGAAACGGTAAGTTTTCTCTAAATATCTTTTTAGCTGTGGTTAGCTGGATGTCAGTCTTATGTTACAGACGCTGTGTCGAGATCGAGCTGCGAGTCATATTTTCGGCGCTACGTTGTAGTGAGATAACTTTTAACTGCTCGCTGGTTAGCTAGCGTCAGCTATAAGCTAACAGCTAGCCTGGTTAATGACGCTGGAGTTCCACGCACATGCAAACAGCTCATCTCTACTGCTGTAACTGTTAAAACAGAAGGCAACACTGCGGCTGACAGGGTTTATTATGTGAAACAGCAGCTTGTTTAGTTTAAACAGTCTGCATTAAGCTGGGCAAACACTGTGATTTTTTTCAGTCACGTTATTCAGCTCCTGCTCAAACTGTACAATTAAATCTCAGGGGTTAGAAGTTCATAGGTCACGATGCAGGTCTCACACTATGCGACCTGATTCTTTGATGCGACCTGAGTGCTCAAACTGTGTGTCCATAACATGAAGCTTATCATACAAAATCTGTCTCTCGCTCTCACTCTTTCTGTCTTTCACTCACTCACTCACTCACTGACTCACTCACTCATTCACTCACACAGACACACCATCAACTTTGCTAAATTACTAATGAAAAACATTGACGAGGCAGCTGTGATTGAGCAGCAATGTCTATCCAACTCTTTTCATGGTTGTTGTAGTCGTGATAATTTTGTGAGGCCACATTGAAAAGCCTCGGATATGGAAGCGTAGAGCTGCCACCCAGACAAAAGAAAAGTAGAGCTATATCACGTTATAACGTGAAAGGTATATTGTTCTAACAATATACCTTTCACATTTGAACAATATAATATCACGCTATTACAATATACATAATTATCACGTTCGTACAATATAAATATTATATTGTACGAACGTGAAAGGTATTTTGCACTAACATGAAAAGTTTATTGTTAGAACAATAAACTTTTCACGTTATAACATGATATAGCTCTATTTTTCTTTTGCCTGGGTGGCAGCTCTACGCTTACGTACTCGGATGAGCTTGCCTCATCCTACAAGTTGTGCCTCCATCTCTTGTGTCCAGATCACATGCTGCACTGCTGTGCTGCTCCACCTTTTCTTTCATTTCTGTGTTTGTGCGTGTGCAGTTTGAGAGGCATAAACCAGGGGGGGTTGCAGTGATGTGCCCGGGAGCTCCGCCAGCAGCCAGCTGCGCCAGAGTGACCGAGCCCCAGGCCGAGGGCACCCCACCCCCGAAGTGGCCCGAGCGAGCCCCAGGCTCCAGGCCCCGATAAGCAGCCACCAAGGAGTGAGCCGGTGTGTACCTGGACGCCCATCCCCAGACACAAAGAACCACCAACGCACCGATGTCTGCGGGCGTCTGCCACTGGCAGGGGAAGTGGTGGGGGGGAGATAGGCCTCCATACCTTGGAGGGCCTGAGATGTCCCCAGAGAGGTGGCGTCTGATACCCAACCTGACATATAGACACAGACATACAGGCACACACAGATACAAACATCCATTCCCACCCTCATGCTCTCATATGCAATTACTCAACACTCAACCAACGTGGAGACAGACATAAAGAGACACTGTACACACAATCACACTCCCCAAGCGTACTCTAAGCCCCGGGTCTAGGTACCCTTGCCCCTGGAGAGGGAAACTGCACCCAGATCCAGGTGGTGTTACCCTTTTCCCTGCGGTGGGGAGAAGCAGACCGCCCCGACTCCGCAGCAGCAGGGAGGCCCCACATTCCAGACCCCAGTCGGACGGCCAACTCCTCCTCCTAGCCCCCCGCTCAAGCAGGTCGCAGAGAACGGGGGTGAGAGAAGACTCCCAGGACTGCATCAGCTTTCAGGCAAAACAGCCTGTGCTGAGGCACACGGAGAAGAATAAACATTTCTATTTCTCAGTGCGCATGCGCCAACCAGCGTGCAGCCTGTTACAGTCGCTCCTGCTTTTTCTCTTAGTTTAGCTCTTTTTTCTTACGTATTCTTTTTTTTCTGACTTTTATTTTCATCCGTTTATTATCTTTTACTCAATCATGTGGATTGAGAGAGTTTTTGTTCTTCTGGTGGCCATGGAACTATTACTTTTATCAAGGAAAGGGACCGCAGCACATCTCCTACACTCACGGACTGTTTACTCCAGAGATCAGCTGATCGCCCTGATGCCGCCCGGCTCGCTGGCCAGGCCCGCAAAAGTACCAGCTGAAATTTGGAGGAAAACACATTGGGGATGCAGAGGTCAAGGACAGAAGAGAAGAAAGATGGAGACGGTGAGACAGCGGAGGCTCGAAGTGAGGAGGAGGTATAAACCGTGTCTGCCGTCTATCGTAATGGAAAATGTGCGATCGTTATCGAATAAAATGCTCTCAGCACTGGTACGGAGTCAGAGGGAATACTGAGAGTGTAGCCTGATGTGTTTCACCGAATCATGGATGCACCAGGACATTCCCGATGAGAATGCTTCCGTGGAAGGTGTCCACACTGTTCGGGCGGACAGGTACAGCATCGCTTGCGGTAAGCAGGTGGGCTTGCTGTTTTAGTTAACAACCGGTGGTGTAACCCTGCCAACATAACAATCAAAGAAAGGATTTGTTGCCCGGACATTGAACTGTGTGCTGTTGGACTCAGGTCGTATTATTTACCCAGGGAATTCTCTCACGTCATCTTGGTGGCTGTTTATGTTCCTCCCTCTGCTAACCCCACAGCTGCATGTGACACTATCCACTCTGCCATAGCCCGGTTACAGACTCAGCACCCGAGTGCCTTTATTGTGATCTCGAGTGACTTCAACCATGTATCACTGGACAATAAAAAGCTGGATAGCGTAGTGGTTAAACTACACGCCTTTGGAGCAGAGGATCGCAAGTTTCCTGCCTGGGGCGTCTGTATCCAGTAAGGGTCCTAAGGCTAGACCCCCTATGCTAAGCGAGCCTACCGCAGACATGAGCGAGACAGATAAATATGAAGGCATCCCGGCTCGGACGTCGCCCGGATCAACAGGTCAGGTGTTTAGGAACCAGGGCACCCTGACGAGAAGTGGGCTACTGGAACAAGAAGGCATCGGTGGGCAAGAGACGAAAACAGGGCGTTGTTGGAATGCTACTACGCAAGTAACCCCGGCGGAAGGTGCTACATGAATAGGATGAGGGACCTATGGATTCTTCGATACCCAACATCCACAATGACGGCGAAACAACTCGTAGCTCAGTGTTCCAACATTCGAAAGAAGGGACTGCTTTCACAGCTAGAGATTGACGAGGTACAACATAAATGGCAAGGAGGAGTCAGGACGCCAGGTCAGGGGGGAGATATCATCACCCCCACCCGAGATTGGGTACATAGCCCCAAGTGCGACAGGAGAAGGATTGTTGAGTGCGAGAGGAACTGACCTGAAATATAGGATCATTGAAACCTGGATCCCCCGAAGCCAGTTACCAAGATTACGTGAAGTACCCTTAGAAGGTCTGCTAGAGGATGTTAATGCAGCACTACGGACAATACCTACAACCACGATTACCGACACTAACAAGCTGATCTACAATACGGCAGCAGTGATCAGTGAGATGCTTGGCTACAAGTTGAACAGCCACAAGGGGCAGTACCCTCCATGGAGAAGGAGGCTAGAGGGCAAGATCAAAGTACAGACAAAGAAGGTGCATAAGAAATAGAGCAAGCTGTCCATACCTGAGGCCTTGGAAACTGCCAAGCAACGACTCACAGCCTTGGCCCTCCGCTTGAGGAGGTACACCAGAGAGATAGAAGGCAGGAGAATAAACCAGCTGTTCTCCACAGAACCAGCAAAGGTGTACTCTCAGTGGCAAGGGAACAATAATAACACCACCAAGGCTGGAGACGGAGCAATGCTCAGTGGCTAGTGGATCTGAGGGCAGATCATAGCGACCTCCCTGAACGGGGTCCAGTAACCATCACAGTGGCAGATATCCAAGAAAGGGTCTCCAGTATGAAGAGTTGGACAGCACCAGGGCCCGACATGGTTCACGCCTACTGGCTAAAGAAGCTGACTGCACTCCACGAGTGTCTGGCAGAACAAATGAACCAGCTGCTAGTTAACGAGGGAAACCCGGAATGGCTAACCGAAGGTCGGACGGTCCTGATCCCCAAGGACCCCAAGAAGGGACCAGTCCCCTCCAACTACCGACCAATAACCTGCCTCAGTACTACATGGAAGCTCCTGTCAGGCATCATATCAGCTAAGATGAACAGGCACATGGGTCAATACATGAGCGGGACACAGAAAGGAATTGGCAAGAATACCAGAGGCGCAAAACACCAGCTACTGGTAGACAGAACAGTCAGCCGAGACCACCAACCTGTGCACTGCCTGGATTGATTACAAGAAGGCCTATGACTCAATGCCCCACAGCTGGATACTGGAATGCCTAGAATTGTACAAGATCAATGGGACCCTAACAGCCTTCATCAGGAACTCAATGGGGATGTGGCATACAACACTAGAGGCCAACTCCAAGCCCATAGCACAAGTCACCATCAAGTGCGGGATCTACCAAGGAGATGCTCTGTCCCCACTGCTGTTCTGCATAGGCCTGAACCCCCTCAGTGAGATCATTAACAAGACTGGCTACGGATACCGACTACGGAACAGAGCAGTTGTCAGCCACCTCCTGTACATGGATGACATCAAGCTGTATGCCAAGAGTGAATGAGACATCGAGTCACTGATCCACACTACCAGGCTATACAGCAATGACATTGGAATGTCGTTCGGGCTGGAGAAGTGTAGTCGGATGGTAACAAAGAGAGAGAAGGTAGTCAGAACTGAGGGGATTGAACTACCAGAAGGCAACATTGCAGACATAGAGGACAGTTACAAGTACCTGGGGATCCCGCAAGCGAATGGGAACCATGAAGAGGCCGCTAGGAAAGCTGCAACCACCAAGTACCTGCAGAGGGTCAGGCAAGTCCTGAGGAGTCAGCTGAATGGTAAGAACAAGATCCGGGCCATCAACACGTACGCCCTGCCCGTGATCAGGTACCCTGCTGGGGTAATAGGCTGGCCAAAGGAGGAGATAGAAGCCACTGACATAAAGACAAGAAAGCTCCTTACCATGCATGGAGGGTTTCACACCAAGTCCAGCACCCTGAGGCTGTAAGCTAAGCGGAAGGAAGGGGGCCGGGGACTGGTGAGTGTCAGCACCACAGTCCAGGATGAGACAACGAACATCCAAGAATACATCACGAAGATGGCCCCAACTGACAGCGTGCTCAGTGAATACCTCAGGCAGCAGAAACCCAAGAAAGAGGAGGGAGACGAGGAACCATCATGGAAGGACAGGCCCCTGCACGGTATGTACCACCGGCAGATAGAGGAGGTGGCTGATATCCAGAAATCCTACCAGTGGCTGGACAAAGCTGGACTGAAAGACAGCACAGAGGCACTAATCATGGCAGCACAAGAACAAGCTCTGAGTACAAGATCCATAGAGGCTGGGGTCTATCACACCAGGCAAGACCCCAGGTGCAGGCTGTGTAAAGATGCCCCAGAGACAATCCAGCACATAACAGCAGGGTGCAAGATGCTAGCAGGCAAGGCATACATGGAACGCCATAACCAAGTGGCCGGCATAGTGTACAGGAACATCTGTGCCGAGTATAACCTGGAAGTCCCGAGGTCAAAATGGGAAATGCCCCCAAGGGTGGTGGAGAATGACTGAGCTAAGATCCTGTGGGACTTCCAGATACAGACGGACAAAATGGTGGTGGCTAACCAACCGGACATAGTGGTGGTAGACAAACAGAAGAAGACGGCCGTAGTGATCGATGTAGCGGTTCCGAATGACAGCAATATCAGGAAGAAGGAACACGAGAAGCTGGAGAAATACCAAGGGCTCAGAGAAGAGCTCGAGAGGATGTGGAGGGTGAAGGTAACGGTGGTCCCTGTGGTAATCGGAGCACTAGGTGCAGTGACTCCCAAGCTAGGCGAGTGGCTCCAGCAGATCCCGGGAATAACATCGGAGATCTCTGTCCAGAAGAGCGCAGTCACACGCCACACTTCACGCCATCTTGGACTAGTTCATGGAGTATGGGTATAAATATAGGTGTAAATAAATACTTTAGCAGTAAAGGGCGTGATGTCCAGCATTGATAAAGTGACGGTGTCAGTAAGTGTCAGTAGTGGTTAAGATGCTACAGTAACAGTTCTTGTCCATTATGCACTAAGAAGTCTCACAGCTTCTGGAGTGAAGCTGTGAAAAACGTAAGAGAACTTCAGATCCCTAGTGATGGGAATTCCGGCTCTTTTTAGAGAACCAGCTATTTCAGCTCGGCTCACTAAAAAGTTAGTGTGTGAAGAGGACTCTCCATTTACATGTACAAATTGGAGTCTATTAGATAGATATGATACAAACCACGGCAGCACAGTACCTTTAATACCTACAGCATGTTCTAATCGCTCTAATAGGATATTATGGTCAACAGTATCGAATGCTGCACTGAGGTCTAGCAGGACAAGCACAGAGATGAGTCCACTGTCAGAGGCCATAAGAAGATCATTTGTAACCTTCACTAAAGCTGTTTCTGTGCTGTGATGAGCTCTGAAACCTGACTGAAACTCTTCAAATAAGCCATTCCTCTGCAGATGATCTGTTAGCTGTTTGACAACTACTCTTTCAAGGATGTTTGATATGAAAGGAAGGTTGGAGATTGGCCTATAATTAGCTAAGACTGCTGGGTCTAGAGATGGCTTTTTGAGTAAAGGTTTAACTACAGCCAGCTTGAAGGCCTGTGGTACATAGCCGATTATTAGAGATAGGTTGATCATATTTAAGATCGAAGAATTAATTAATGGCAGGACTTCTTTGAGCAGTTTTGTAGGAATGGGGTCTAAAAGACACGTTGATGGTTTGGACGAAATAATTATTGAAGTTAACTCAGAAAGATCAATTGGAGAAAAAGAGTCTAACTTAACATCAATGGTACTAAGAGTAGCTGTAGATAATATTACATCTGTGGGATGATTATTGGTAATTTTTTCTCTAATGATAAAAATTTTATTTGTGAAGAAGTTCATGAAGTCATTACTATTTAACGTTAAAGGGATGGTTGGCTCAACAGAGCTCTGACTGTTTGTCAGCCTGGCTACAGAGCTGAAGAGAAACCTGGGGTTGTTCTTATTTTCTTCAATCAGTGACGAATAGTAAGATGTTTTGGCTTTGCGGAGGGCTTTCTTATAAAGCAACAAACTATTTCTCCAGGCTAAATGATGATCCTCTAAATTTGTGACACGCCATTTCCTCTCCAGATTACGAGTCATCTGCTTTAGGCTACGTGTTTGAGAATTATACCACGGAGTCAGGTACTTCTGATTAGAGACCTTAGTTTTCACAGGAGCTACAGTATCCAGAGTTGTACGTAGTGAGGAGGTAAAATTATTAACAAGATAATCGACCTCTGTTGGTGTAGCGTTCAGATAGCTGCTCTGTTCTGTGTTGGTACAGGGCATTGACGATGATAACAGTGGGTGGATTATATTCTTAAACTTAGTTACAGCGCTTTCAGAAAGACATCTACTTTGATAAAGTCTACTCTCCACTGCTGTGTAATCAATTATTGTAAATGTAAATGTTATCAGGAAATGATCAGACAGGAGAGGGTTTTCAGGAAACACTGTTAAATGTTCAGTTTCTATGCCATATGTTAAAACAAGATCTAGAGTGTGATTAAAGTGGTGGGTGGGTTCTTTTACAGTTTGAGAGAAGCCAATTGAGTCTAATAAGAGATTAAATGCCATGTTGAGGCTGTCATTTTTAGCATCTACATGGATGTTAAAATCACCCACAATAATTATTTTATCTGAGCTGAGCACTAAATCAGATAAAAAGTCTGAGAAATCAGACAGAAACTCTGTGTAAGGCCCAGGTGGACGATAGATGATAACAACTAAGACTGGTTTCTGAGTTTTACAGCTGGGGTGGACGAGGGTAAGCATCAGGCTTTCAAATGAATTAAAAGTCTGTCTGGGTCTTTGGTTGATTAATAGGCTGGTGTGAAAAATTGCTGCCACACCTCCCCCTCGGCCTGTGCTTCGAGGTTTCTGGTAGTTAGAATGACTAGGGGGCGTTGATTCATTTAAACTAACATAGTCATCCTGCTGCAACCAGGTTTCTGCAAGGCAGAGTAAATCAATTTGTTGATCAATTATTAAGTCATGTACTAACAGAGACTTGGAGGAGAGAGACCTAATATTTAATAATCCACATTTCACTGTTTTACTCTTTGGTTCAGATGTGGATACTGTATTGTTCTTTCTTTGTAAATGTTTAAGTTGTTTGTTGCTGGTTTTTAGTTTGTTTTTTGTCTTTTTGGAAGCAGACACAGTCTCTATGGAGATGGGTTTTTGGGGGGGTAGCAGGAGGAGAGAAGCTGCAGAGAGGCGTGTAAGACTGCAACTCTGCTTCCTGGTCCCAACTCTGGATAGTCATATTTTGGGGGGTTTAATAAATTTGTCCATATTTCTAGAAATGAGAGCTGCTCCATCCAAAGTGGGATGGATGCCGTCTCTCCTAACAAGACCAGGTTTCCTCCAGAACGTTTGCCAATTATCTATGAAGCCCACATTTTTTTGGACACCATTGAACGGCCTCAGCTCTCCTGCTGCGAGCCGTACACATCGTCACCAAAAATAACAACACAAGCAGAGTACAGGTTTTAAGCCAGTGAGGCATGATTGTAGATGCCGTGCAGGCGAGCCTATCTCACCTGCAGCGGCATCACAGACCACGCCCCGTCACAATAATAATGCACTTTCTATTTAAATATGAACTTTGTCTTAATTATTACCTGGGTCTTAACAACTATTTAATAATAAAAGAGGAAACATCACAAAAAACAGTTAACGTCAAAAAAATTAATTGAGATTTAGCAATTCAGTGATGGGATTTCCGGCACTTTTTAGAGAACCGGCTCTTTCGGCTCCGAACCGGCTCTTCAGGTTGTTTTGTTTTTTTAATTAATTTATTATTAACAACAATATAAATTTATGCACAAAAGGAATTACTAATGTAAAAAAGTGTTTTTATTTATATATGTTTATATATAAATATATGCGGTGGCCCCTAGAGACAAAACACGTACAAACTCCAAAACACATTTCTAGCGTTAACTGAACTTCCAAAACAGCTACCTAGATCACTTAAATTACACAATTGAAAGCATATGTGTATTGTTTGTGTATTTATACACAAGCACTCATTTATATTCAAATAATTTAAAAAAAAAGTTCATTTACCTGTTACTACAGGTAGCCACGAGGTAACAAAAGCTCAACACTGCGCCTGCATCCTGGAGCACTTCTGTTGTCTTTTGTACCCGTTTCTGAGTTTGTACATGCTGCTTTGTCTCTTGGGGCCACCATAAATATACTTTTATTTATTCACTCCACATAAAATGTAATAAATAAATCACATAATACAAAAACCAACTAGTCACAGTTCAACTTTAACTATTTAAATTTTCAGCTTTTTCCTTTTACAAATTTAAAGTGAAACACAAAACACTGCAAACCACAACACACTTAAATATAAATTAAAATATGAAAACAAAAAGAACATGCATATTCTCTGTCACATGGACCTGCATGAATAAACCTTCTGAATCCTTTAACATCTGCAACTGAAAATAGTTGTGGATGATTACTATACCTTTCTAATGTGACGTTGTTGTCCCTGGCTCTCTTTCTCTCTCTCTCCCTCCCGCTCTGTTCTTGTGCTACTGCGAGTGTAACTACTGCCCCTCCCCCCTCTGCCCAGCGCAAAGCACAAGGCTTGCGTGCGGAGTGAAGCAGAAAAAAGTGCGAGAGAGAGGGTGAGAGAAAGAAAAAGAAACCCACGGCTCGCGATAAGGAGCCGGTTCGCGTCGTTCACATCAAAGATCCGGCTCTAAGTGCCATTTCGTTCGCGACTCACACTTCACTAATCAGCGATACTGGCCCATATTTACTTGGTATTGGATCAATACCAAAATATGCAGTATTGCACACCACTACTATTACTAGTGTGATATTGTTAAAATATGTGATTAATACATGAGAAGAGAAATCTGCCACCACAATTACTTACCTTGCCGTCTCCTGCACTGTCTGTTTTGGGGTCTGGGCTTGTCCTTCCCAGCAGCCTTTAGATTTGCTGCACTACGGTATGAGGTTGCTGAATATTTTTGTGCTGACCTTTTGATGAGATCTTGTTTCGCTGCTACAACACTGGCCCCTAGTTCCTAAAGAGACACCGACATCACTAAATTTAGCAAATATTAAAGGCAGGCTAGCTATGACAAATAGGCTAATGTTAGCATTTTACCACAACTTCACCAGATGTAACTAAAAGAGCTAAACTTATGTCCAGTCCAGCGGGATGGGAAAGAAAGATGATGAAAAATTATTACTTACCTGCAGTTTAGAGGGTCCACCTGAACCTGAAGCAGCTATTGAAAGAGGGAAAATAGAAAGATGGCAGCTTGGTGAGCATTAGTGGCCTCTATAATGTATGCAAATACATGCAAGTCTGAATCCGGACCCCTCAAGCATGCCCCCGGATGCCAAAACAGTGCCAGCAAATTGAAACTGAAATTTAAAATGAATAAATAAATAAATAAATTGAAACTGAAAAAAAAAAAATTATAAGCAAAAAAACATTTAGTTTCAATTAATCTGTTTTCACTATCAGTTTTTTCCACTTTCACCTCAAAAATTTTCAGTACATTTATTTCAGTTTCAATATTTTTTTAAAAGTGTCATTTTAAAGTGGCATCGTTCTAACCGCAAATGTCCGTGCCTTCATTTCCTTATCTGTGTCTCCACTGGGTCATTCTCGTGTTTTCTCCTCATTTCTATGTCTCTCTGTATTTTCTGTTTTCTGTTTTGAAAGTATTGTGTTTCTATGTTCAATGTGCTTTTTTAAAATTTTCCCCTGTGGCGTCATATTCATTTGTGTCAGCTGTGTCTCCCCAGGTGTTTCTATTTCCCTCATTACACTCCTGTATATTTAAGTACTCCCTCTCCATCTGTTCTTTGTCAGGTCGTCTGTTTGTTTCATGTCAGCTTTCGTCAAGTCACAGAGTTTTGCTAGTGTTCATGGTCATCTCTCATATCTTGGTTTTCATAGTAAGTCATAGTTTTTCCCAGTTTATGTTTGAGTTTACTTTTGTCCTTTTTTCACCATGCCTTGTTTTTCTGTTTTTTGCATCAGCTAAATAAAGGCTCACTTTTTGTTTAACCAGAAAGTTAATTTCTCTGGTGTCTGCTTTTGGGTCAGTTTCATTAGCACTCCGCCATGACAAAGGTTTAATTAGATCTGATTGTTAAAGTGGATTTTTATGCATCTATTTTAGGCATCTATTTTTTCCGAGTTTGCTTTCAGGAGACAGACACTATCTCTATTGTTTTTGATAAAGCAGACCTGGATGAGGTGACCCTGAATCCTCCCTTAGTTACTCTGCTATAGGCTTAACCTGCTGGTGAATTCCCATGATGCTTTGAGTTTTTCTTCTTCAGGCACCTTTTTATGTGTTTATACACGAGGTGGACTGAATGTTGAGTTTTCTATTTATTGTTCTGGTCTTTACTGTACAATATAAAGCACTTTGAAGCAACAGTTGTTGTCATTTGGTGCTATAAAATGAATAGAATTTCATTAAAAGTGTTTAGTCTTGAGGCATGCTCAGTCATCCAGGTAAGTAAATCCCGAAAGGGATAAAATAAAAGCATTCTGGAAATGACTTATTACCAATGTCCTGATGTTCGTGAAGACAAACTACTACAAAACAAAACTCTCCATATCTAAAAGCAATATCTGACAATTACTACCTGACTTCAGTTTAGAACCATGTAAAATGAAGTTTTGCAGTAGCTGGATCAATTAAGAGCTTTGAATGCCTGAACCTGTACAAGGCTCGCAAAATTTCAAAATCTCTGGTAGCCCTTCGGGCAGGCATTCTTCAGTTTTTGGTAGCCCAAAATAAATTTAAGTAGCCCGAATAAAAAAGAAAGCAATTTTTTTATGTTTTGTTTCCATTACAATATTATACATTAAAGTATAATATTGTAATGGAAACAAAAATTAATCAAAAAAATTGTTAAAATAAAAATCACAACAACTGTATAAAAATTACAATCATCAACTCAAATACTTGGTTCAAATTGAACAGAAATTTCTATGAACTTGTAAGAACTGTGTAGGACATGAATCAGTCTGTGTCAGATCCTGAATCTGAAATTTCCACTGAAATCACGGGTAAGAAGTAAGTGGAACCAAGATCTAGGCTATTTGCTTTTTTGAAGTTTGCAAAGACTGCTAAATTTTGCCAGTGGAAGTTCACTCTTTGCAATATAGCACACTGTTCTAAACAGCTTTTTCAGGAGTTCTTGTTGTGCTTGGTTTATTTTTAGTATGTTTTTTGCAATTGCTGTTTGTTCTGGGAAAGATATTGCAGACTGGGCAATAATGCATTTCTTGCATTTCTCATGGGTTCTGATGGGGTCTTTCTTAAAATTACTAGTCCTAGTAACAAAGGTGCTTGTCGACTCAGAGATCAAATGAAACTCACAACACACCTGGCAGAACATCATGTTATTTAGCTCGTCATATTCCAGCCACAGAAATTCTTTTGTCCATGAAACCAAAAAAGCTGCGCTTTCTTTTTGCCTCATAGTCTGATTTGTCATAACTTTTCCGTTTTGTGGTTGGCTTTTCTTTGGCTGCCCCTTCTTCACCCTGACCTGTCTTATTTGGCTGAGCAGAACTAAAATACCAGCGTAAATCCTGCTGCTTTTACACACGCACTTACAATAACGGTCAGCAATTCTTTACGCACTCAACCTCTCACATATTTAAGCTTGCTGCGGGAGATTTCACCTGTCGCGTTTGAATAGTAAGCTAACGATTGATAAGACGACGTCAGAGGAATTGGTGCGCAATTAATCGTCACTCACCAATCAGTGCTGCCGCTCTCTACACACCTTTTGCACGATCGCAAAATGAAAGTGAAAGCAAAAAACAAGCGCAAATTCAAACGCAATTTCAATATGTCACATATTGACAGTGGCTCATCAATGCCAATGACATAATTACTCAGCTACATTGGCGAAAGAATGCGAAAGCATTGACATATATTTTCCTTCCTATGATAGCCCGACGGGCAGGGCTGAGTTAGATTTTGGTAGCCGGACTGGAAAAATCGCTAGCCCCGGGACGTCGGGCTAGCAATTTTGCGAGCCCTGCTGTAGCTGTATGCTTTTCAGTGGATCTACAGCTGTGCAGGATCACCATCTACCACCATCTACTGATCCAAGGTTTTACCTTAGTATGTAAATGTATAAGAGGTGTTATTGACTGTTATAAACAAAACTTTGTTTTCATAAAACTGAACGTGCAGCATTTTACAACCTACTAGACTGTCACTGTCTCACCCAGGAGGTGCCAGGTTGAACTATTCCAGATGTTGTCAGTTATAGTAATGGGTATAAAAACAAACAGCTGGACAGCAGAAGAATCAAAAAAACATCCTCGAACTTTTTCTATGATTTCCAGGTTAGACTGCAGGATGGACGGCACATCAGGCGGTGCGATGGAGGTGGCAGCGCTCGGTCGGCCTTTCAGCGTCGGGATGCTGTACGACTGTCGCAGTGACTCGCTTATCCCTGGTAAGAATTCACATAGAAATGTTGTTGATGCGTCACAAACTTTCATTATTTAAAGCCAAAAGTCTGAGATGGTCCAAACATCCGAAAAATCAAGACTCTATTCAGACAGTTATTCAAACCGCTTCAATAGTTCAGAGAGTTTGAACTCATTACTCTGCTGCAGCATCAGTCCTTCCTCATGACAGAATTAACATCACATCTAAGCCTCGTTTTAACCACAGACAGTATAAAAGAATAAAAAAACTAGAACTCCTACCAAGGTGTCAAGTCTATGCCTTTTTGTAAGGGCATTACCTAAAGATACCCTAAGGATAAAAACATCTTCACTCATCTTCACAAGTAAGGTCAATCACTATTTAAAGAAGTCTGCAGCCATGATGCAACACCTGGGAACCAGCTCCAACTCTTAGAGCATTTTTCCATTTTTACCTACTCTGGTCGGCTTAACTTGGTTTTTAAGATTTTCCATTAGGTGGTAGTAACTGGTACCAGGTACTTTTTTTAGTACCTACTTGGACGTGGTTCCAAGTTTAACAGACTGCACGTCACTGATAATCAGTGGCACCACTCGATTAGTCATTACTGCGTTCCCTTCACGAAAATCCCAACTGCCATTTTTGATGTTATTTCTATCATTATCTAAAATATTGATAACTCAGAGGTAGAGCCCGAAATCTTCATCTGAAATAACTGATCTGGTTCATTCAGACGTACCAAAGATTTTTGCTTTATTTACTATTTTTATTTCATTTTTGCGAGTATGACAAAAAAAGATGAAAAAACAAAACAAGGAAAGTAATAAAAAAAAATACAAAAGCAGAAATCTGAGATGGTTGCTAATGTGCTCATCAAAACCTCTCATTAGAGTTCCTGAAATTATAAAAAAAAATATAAAGAGACTGCTCTGTTTCTTGCTGATTTCTGGGCGGATTACACAAATAAATAAATTATTATTTATTAAAAAATGTTACAAGTTTTTTACATTTTTTTTACATTTATTTTAAGGTGTGGTTAAATTGATGGAGTCCTGGTAGTAATATTTTTGCTTCTTTTGCAGGAATGACTCTGTGGGATCGTGATGACCTGATGAAAGATGTTGGAGAAAGACCACAGGCCTCTAATGATTTTGAAATTGTTTCATCTGAATCAATTTCAGACAAATGTTCAGCTCTAAATGTTGATGGTTCACTGAAGACGAGTTTCTTGGGTGGACTGGTTCAGGTTAGTGGGTCTGCCAAATATCTGAATGATAGTAAATCTTCCAGAAATCAGGCCAGAGTAACACTGAAGTACATGGCAACCACAAAGATCCAGCAGCTGTCCATGAAGCATCTTGGAAGAGGAAATGTGAAGCATCCATATGTTTTTGATCAAGGCTTAGCAACACATGTAGTCACAGCTATTCTTTATGGAGCACAAGCTTTCTTTGTGTTTGACCGTGAAGTTTCTGAACAGGAAAATCATCAAGCTGTTCAGGGTAACTTGAAGGTGATCATCGAGAAGATTCCAAAATGTCCTGTAGAGGGTGAAGGTTCCCTGAAGATGGAAGAGAAGGACAAAGAAAGTGTTGATAAATTCTCCTGCAGGTTTTATGGAGACTTCTGTCTTCCAAAACCACCAACAACCTTTCAAGATGCAGTAGAAGTCTACCAGAGCCTGCCAGGATTACTGGGAGACAAAGCTGTACCAGTGAAGGTCTGGCTGCTGCCACTGACAGCTTTAAATTCTTCTGCTGCTAAACTTGTCCGTCAGATCAGTACAGGATTAGTTCAAGAAGCACAGAGAGTCCTGGAGGACTTCAGTGAGCTGGAAATGAGGTACAATGATGTACTGAGAACCACCACTGCACAGCAGTTCCCACAGATTGATAAAAAAATTAAAAGTTTTAAAGAAATGTGCTCTGAGTTCAAGCTCGATTTCCAACAAACGTTGGCCAAGAAACTTCCATCAATCAGGGGAGGAGGAGAAGAGGAAGCTGAGCTTGCAGAGATCCTGAAGAAGAGACATTCTTCACCTTTCAACAGCAAAAACCTGAACGAGTGGATGGACTGTAAAGAGAGAGAAATCTACACATTAATGTCTTTTACCAGGATGATGGAAAACGCCAAAATCATCTCGTCTCAAAATGATCTGTACAAGGAAAGTCTCAGTGCAGAACATGTTGTGTGTTTTGTTTTCACCTCTCTGGGAAAGGATGAACCGTACCTCTCAGCTTTATCAAGATACTTAAAAGGAAAAGCCAACCCAGACCTTCAAGATCCTCACACTCATGATGTAGAGAAGGAACAATGGTACGCCTCAAAAGAAGTAACAGCTGAAATGAGGAGAAAAGCAAAACTCTTCAGTGATTTTGCAGAGGCCAACAAGGAGAACAAGAACATTAGGTTCCTGACAGTGGGGTTAACTAATGAGACACAGGAAGGTTCCAGCATCCACCTTTATGAAGGTGGATTTGCTGTCAGTGAGAACTTTGAGCCTCCTTCAAAGCCTGAAACTGTGACAGCGGCTGACATAAACCACAACAGTGTGACACTGAAGATTTCTCCACCCAGGTTTGGAGCAGAGAACATCACCTCCTACTCTGTTGAGTACTGTGTCAGTGGAGAGGATGGATGGCAGCAGAAGACAGAAGCAAAGGCTGAAGAAGTCACAGTGAGAGATCTGAAGCCAAACACAGAGTATGTGTTCAGATGCAGAGCAGTGACCTCAGCAGGTGTTGGGCCGGATAATCAGGTTTCTAATAAAACAACTTCAAGTGGCAGAAATAAAGAAACATGTTTGGCAGAAAAACTGAGAGATAAAAGTGAAAAGATCAAATCTGATTCCCCCTCAGTTTACAAACTGCCTCTGACAGAAGAACACATGAACATAGATGGATGCAGGAAGTTTAACTTTGGAGAACAAAGCACGAGGCAGAATCGTACAATAATGCTTCTTGGAGCGACTGGATCAGGAAAGTCCACTCTGATTGATGGGATGATCAACTACATTGTTGGTGTAGAGTGGGAGGACAGTTTCAGGTTTAAATTCATTAATGAGGATCAGTCAACATCACGAGCTCACAGTCAGACCTCTGACGTCACTGTTTACAAAATCAACCACCAGGATGGATTTAAAATCCCGTTCTCTCTGACCATTATTGACACTCCAGGCTTTGGAGATACAAGAGGCATAGAAAGAGACAGAGAGATCAAAGAGCAGCTACGTAATCTCTTCTCTGCTCAGCACGGAGTCACTGACATTGATGCTGTGTGTTTTGTAGCTCCGGCTGCTTCAGCACGACTCACAGCAACACAGAACTATGTGTTTGATTCAGTGCTCTCAATCTTTGCCAAAGATGTGGCAGAAAACATCAGGGTTCTGGTGACATTTGCAGACGGTCAGCGACCTCCAGTTCTAGAGGCGATCAATGCTGCAGGAGTCCCATGTCCTAAAACAAAAGACAAGCTGCCGGTTCACTTCAAATTCAATAATTCAGCACTTTTTGCACACAACAAATCATCTGAAGCAAACTGTGGGAAGGTGGGTGATGAAAGAAGGGTTGATCAAATGTTTTGGGAAATGGGGGCAGAAAGCATGAAGAGTTTTTTTGCTGCTCTAAATCAAATGGAAACAAAAAGCTTGACACTGACAAAGGAGGTCCTCAGAGAAAGAAAGCAGCTCGAGAATTCAGTTGAGAATCTGGAAAAGGTCCAAAATTGTTCTCAACTTATAGCATTGGTTGTCAAAAGGCTGAAGTATCTTGCCAAGATAGCACTGAAGCTAAACCCTCTGCCTATTATAGAGTACATATACATGCTTATTGAAGGAGAGAAATCTGAAGCCAAACCAGGCTGGATGGAACGAGTTCAGTCTCTGATGGAAAGGATAAAAGAATGTGTGTTCATCTCTCAATTGATTACAATACTAAATTTAAATTTAAATTTACATTAAACACATCTGGTGATCTTGTCTTCCGTTTAACCAGGTTCATATCAGCATTTAGTTTCTCCCAGTTAAGTTTTAGTTAGTTTCTCCCCAGTGTGTTTTGCTTTTTGTTTTTGTACCTTTTTTCAGCCAAATTAAACTGCTCACTTTTTGTTAACATTCAAGTTTTGTTCCACGTTCCTTGGTGTCTGCATTTTGGCTCCATTTTCATCACTCCATACAGTCTGCCTCCGCCAGACTGTGACAGATTTAGAAAATTCTGAAGCCAAAAAAAAAAAAAATGGTGTTATTTATGCTGTTTTGAATTTTACTTCCTGCAGTTAGCTATCAGTCAGTTGCATTACTATACATTATATACATTTAACCTATATGCATCAAACTGATTACAAATCTTTTTTAAAATGGCTGACCTCTGATATATCAGTTTGTTTTTTGTTTTCTTCTGGTGCTCAGTCTTTTCTGTGCTGCACATCAGTCCATAAAACAAATCATAAAACAGTGGAAAAAAACAGTCCCATTACTTCCTGTTTTATTTTGGTAGTCATTTATCTTCTGTACTTTGTATTTGTGCTTTGTCTCGCCCTCTGGTCAGGTAGTGTGGACACCATACTTGTAAGCACATCAACTCTAATGAGACTGAGGGTTGGTGCTGGTGGCAACTTTTTTTTTTTTCTTTTACTCTTAATTTTTTGCCAGACTATGTTTTGTTGAGGGCATTTCCTGTCTTCCATGTTCTGCATTTGGGTCCAAATCCAGCCTGCCGTACCTGTACATGACAGTATCAGCTTTAGACTTCATGTGCATTACATTCATTCTGTTTTAAGATTAAGTGTAGACGTGGGAACCAGCTTTCCCCTTCAGTTAGGTGATAAAAGAAGAGAACAAATTTCAGCTTATCACCGTAACTAAATTGGGCTGTTAACTGCTAGATATCTGTATTCGTAATTGTCATACTTCACTCCAACTTTAAGCACAGTTTCTATAATTCTTTTTATGTCTATGTGACAAAGTTTGATCACGTCAGGGTCATGTTTTTTTTGGGAGTTATGTTTGTGGATTGTGTTATGAAGCGATGTAACATTTTACTTTGTCTCCTAGATCACACCAACACGTTCATATTACAGTGTATGACATGGAACAGAATGAAAGACCATGAAATGTGCACCATACTTTGTAAAATATTAATAAACAAAGAAGAAAATTGAAAGCATTGGTTCTCTGAATGTCCAATTTTTACACGTCCAGTCCTGTGAGAATCTTACGGAGCCCTGCAAGGGACATGGGAGAAAAAAAAATTAAGATGAACTTTTGTGAGATCTCGCAAAACTAACTCGGGATCTCGCAGAAGTTTTGCGAGATCTTGCAAAATAGACTGCATACTTCGCAGGTCGCATTTAAAGGCCGAGTAACCCAACCTATCCTTCGTAACCCAACCTATCCCAGAATTCATGGTGCGGCCCAGCCAGTTAGTTTCCAACAATGGCGGCAGCTACTTAGTTTTAATGTTACTCTTTCTGGGTCACAAAATAAACTTTAAAGATTTGAGGTGTGAATGTAGGTGTGTAAATGTCAAATATCTGCTCTTTTTATCATGACATCACATATCTGCAAAAGTGCTCCAACGTTTTCGGTGACGTCTGCTACCCACCAACTCGAAGCTAAAGGGAGGTCGAGGCCCACTACAGACGGGGGGAACACCACACTCCGGCACATCGTGCCTTGACCTCCTGGTCGGCTTCGAGCTGGCGGCCTCCAAAGAATGCGACCAAAACATTTGCGAGATCTCGCAAAACTTCAGCTTTATTAATTTTTTCCCCATGTCCCTTGTGGGGCTCCGTAGAATCTGGAACAAGTGAAGGAGAACCTTTTGAAGTCCTTCAGTCAGAGCTGTTATTTGACACACAGGCACATGACTGGGTTCATGATGTTCAGCACTGGGTGCATGCTGATTTTATGTCCATAGAGTTGTGTGTTAAAGCTTCTTATCTAACGCATCGTTAACAGTATCCATTTGTTTTTAAAGCATCAAGAAGTCAGGGCTCCCTGATGGATTTCCAGATGACGATAGAGTGCCTTCACAAGAAAACAGAAATTACTGCAGAACTATGTTGCTCCTGTTCACTCTCTGTATTTGTGTGTGTGTGTGTGTGTGTGTGTGTGTGTGTGTGTGTCTGTCTGTGGGCCAGTGAATGTCTTCACTGATAGTTGTGCTTTCCTATGACCATTACTCTCAAACTCTTCAGCTCCCCATCAAGTGTGAGCCTTTTGCAAAAATGGTAGAGTTTATTCTTCAAATTTACCACGCACACTGATAACACGAAAGCAGCAGTGATGTTAATGCTGGCACACTTTAATGTGGAGGCAGAGTCTGGTTACACACCATGAAGAGCAAAAAGGCGGCGCCGTTACTGAGACGGTGACGTCAGGTGGAGTGAAAGAAAATGTGTTTCTAGCATCCAAAAAAGCAGTAATTATCGCCACCATTAAAACCTTTAACAGGAAAAAGCAAGTGGAGGTTCTTCATCAAAGCACCTGATCAACAAACTCTGATGTGAAGCAAATTTTGTCGCTACTCCATCTGTTTGTTTTACACAGAAAAAATGGCAGTGGGCCTCCAGAAGTGTATTAAAATATGCAGATGAAATCTGCATATTTTGCAAACATGAAGTTTGATACATGTTTAAATTATACAGCTCGCTGAAGGCTCGTGGCAGCCATCCTATTTTACATGGAGGCGATACCTGCAGCAAACAAGTGCAATCTTTTCAGAATGGAAGTGAAATAATATATAATATATTTTGTTAATTAAATCGTATAAACAGTACATTTGGATAATGACTGAAACCAGCACCACTGAATGAACAATAGGCTGTGGGGTCAGTTGCTTCATCATAATTATGCAAATTCTCATGGCCATTGATCAAAGACCACTGATCAATGGCCATGAGTACCATTCACAGAAAGTTATGGAACAATCACAGCATTGTAAGATGGTGACAGATGTACCCTTAGGCCCCCTTCTCAATTCAGAGATGGTCTTTCCCTTTTCACGTAAATGGCCTCCTTGACTCTGCGCTCAAACCAGCGTTCCTCCCTGTCCAGGATGTTTACATCCTCATCATTGAAAGAGTGTCCACTGGCCTGTAGGTGTGAATAGACTGCAGAGTGAGCCGTTTGTTGATTACAGTTCAGAGTTTAACACAATAGTGCCCTGCAGAGTGTTCGCAAAGCTGATGGATCTGGGACTCAACAGGCGTCTGTGTGCATGGGTGTTGGACTTCCTCACTGGCAGAACTCAGGTGGTGAGGGTGGGTAGATGCGTCTCTAACAGATCACCATCAACACAGGAGCACCACAGGGGTGTGTCCTCTTGCCTCTGCTCTACTCCCTCTATACCTCAGGTTGTGTGGCCACCCATGGCTCCAATACCATTGTGAAGTTTGCTGATGACACAGTGGTCATCTCCAACAACGATGAGGTGGCCTACATGGATAAAGGGAAGAATCTGGCATCGTGGTGCTGGGACAACCACCTCCAGCCTAACGTCGGCAAGTCCAAGGAGCTGGTGGTGGACTTCAGAAGGAGTCAGGATAGAGACTACAAGCCCATTAACATCAATGGAGCTCCAGTGGAGAGGGTGCTGTCCTTCAAGTATCTCGGTGTCCACATCTCCACAGACATGGCATGGTCTGCCCACATTTAGGTCCAGACCAAAAAGGCTAGGCAGCGCCTGTATTACCTCCGACAACTGAGGAAGTTCAGGGTCTCGCCAGCGATCCTCGGGACTTTCTATGCAGGTGCTATGGAGAGCATCCTCACACAGAACATCACATCCTGGTTTGGGGACAGCTGTGTTAAAGACCAACAAGCTTTTTAGAGTGTGATCCGTACAGCAGAACGCTGCTGCAGGATTGCAGGTTTAAAAGCCACAGAGACACAGTGTTTTGAAAAATGCATCTGAATGCATGATCAGTGGTTGTTGATCAATGGTCATGAGAATTTTCATAATTGTGAACAAGGAACTGACCTCACAGTCCGTTGTTCATTCAGTTGTGCTAGTTTCAGTCATCGTCCAAATATACTGTTTATAAAGTTGAGGAAACCTGCAGTCAGCTGAGACTGAAGAAGTCACCTGGATGAGTGACAGAATGTTTCTCCCACTGAAAACACCATGTCCAGATGAACAGAATCAACTTATGGGGATTTAATTACCTGGATGACTGAGCATGCATCAAGACATCTGAGACAGGATATTTCTAACTTTAGAGATGTTGCGCAAATGGAAGAAGCAGTCTTACATATTTGTTTAATATGTGCATTGAAGGACATATCCTGGTCAAAAATGACTCCAAGGTTCCTCACAGTGTTACTGGAGGCCAAGGTAATGCCATCCAGAGTAAGAATCTGCTTAGATACCATATTTCTAAGATTTTTAGGGCAGAATACAATAACCTCAGTTTGATCTGAA
Organism: Neolamprologus brichardi; assembly: GCF_056152115.1. Taxonomy (NCBI): domain Eukaryota; kingdom Metazoa; phylum Chordata; class Actinopteri; order Cichliformes; family Cichlidae; genus Neolamprologus; species Neolamprologus brichardi. The sequence goes on along the minus strand of NC_142121.1, from coordinate 2,313,442 downwards.
TTAAGAAGCAGAAAGTTAGCGGCCATCCAGGTCTTTATGTCTTTAAGACATTCCTGCAGTTTAGCTAATTGGTGTGTGTTATCTGGCTTCATGGACAGATAGAGCTGGGTGTCATCTGCATAGCAGTGAAAATGTATGCTATGTCTTCCGATGATACTGTCTAAGGGAAGCATGTATAATGTAAACAGAATTGGTCCTAATGTGGAGTTATGGTACAGACAACACAGGAACTGTAACTCTCCATTCCGACTTTATTCATCTCCAAACTACAACTGGACACAATGCACCAAAAACCAGCAGAACCCCTCCTCCCGACCTGGGTGTGAGTGTAGCCCTCTGGTGGGCCAACACCAGAGGGCTACACTCTGGGAAAGGAGATATCAGACAGAGGTATCGAAACATTGGGGGGCTATCAGGCAGAAACTCCCCAGGTACATGGAGGGGCTGATCAAGAGAGCCAGAGGTCCTCCGTTACTGCGCTGCGCAATCCCAATAAAACCTAGGAAAGACCAACTCAGTTGCCACCCCTCAAAGAAGCCTGGAGTGCGGCCTTGAGTGACCGGTGAAACCGCTCGCACATGCCGTTAGCCTGTGGGTGGTACGCCGTGGTGCGGTGGACCTTGACCCCCAGGTCGTCAGCCATGGCAGACCAAAGCTCCGAAACAAACTGGGGGTCCCATCCGAGGTAATGTCAGCGGGGTGACCAAAACGTTGATACGAAAGCCCTGGCCACCGCCTCCGCTGGCCTCCACTGGAGGCCAGGGGATCGCCTCCGGCCACCCTTATGCGATCCACCACAGTCAAAAGGTGTGTGAAACCCTGCGACTGCAGAAGAGGGCCAACCAGATCAACATGCACATGGTTGAAACGCCGACCAGGGACGCGGAAAGGTTCGAGGGGCACCTGTGTGTGTCTGTGGATCTTAGAACGTTGGCATGGAACACACGCTGCAGCCCAGTCCTTCACCAAATTCCGCAGGCCCGGCCAAATGAACCTGGCACTGACCAGCTTGACTTGGCGATCGGGGGATTCCCCAGGAGCATCTTCCATGGAGGGCTCAACCCGGGGATGCGGTCATGGCCTGTTAAGGGCTGTGTTGGCTCTTAGATGATGGTTTCCTTGTGGCTGCGTGCAGCGGGGGCAAAGGGAGGGTCTGTGCTGACGGATGTGGGTTACTGACCTGGTAGCCTGGCTGCCCCTGGGTGGGTCCGGGGCGGGTGTGAGGTTCTGGGGGTGCTCCGTCTCCGGGCTGGGGCCCTGGCTGGGCCTTGGGGTCCTGGTTGGTGTGTCACCAGGGTTGTGGGCGGGTGGGTGTATGGGAGCCCAGCACTGCCGCGGGGTGCCGCCAGTGCATCGAGCCACCTGGGGGGGGTCTTCAACTGGTGGGGGAGGCAGTTACATCTTGCAGGAGGTCTCCTCTCTCCAGGTACTGACTCTGCAGGAGGGGGAGATATAGCAGAGGTGGAGGAAGAACTCAGCCTGGGTGTCTATTTTCTTGTCTAGTCTGGAAGAAGAGTGGATGACGGGGTGGGTGCAGTTTTCTCTGAGTTGGGGTTGGGTGGGCTGTCCCGGCATCTGTGGGGCCGGGCGGCGTTGCTGAACTGGGCCCCGGTCCGGATGGGCCTGGGCCCCCTTGCCCTGGTGGGTTGCAGAGTATGGGGGGACCTACTGGGGTCAGCGGAGGAGCATCCCCCCTCTGTTCCCTTCTGGCTGCCTGTGCCTCAATTTTATCTCACAACTTAGACATCCACATTACTCACACTCTCATAACACACATATATAGGACCTTGGGGGTGGGCACGCTACATGGCATCCAGATGACCATCAGGGTGTACAACTTCACCATTGGCGTCGTTGCCCACCTCTCAATTTTAAATACACGTATACATTGAGGGCTATCAGGAGGGGTTATGTGCTTACCTGCTTCTCTCTGGCAGGTAGCTCCATGCTCTCCTGGGTTTTAAATGCACCTTAGAACACACATGCATCAACACTACATATGAGCGGGTGGAGGGAGGTTTGGAGTCTTCTCACACCCCTCCGTTCTCTGTTGCCTGTTGGGGCGGGGGATGCCCTTGGACATTGGTGCGTTGGTGGTTCTTTGTATCCGCTGATGGGCGTCGGATACGCACCGACTCACTCCTAGTGGCTACTTGTCGGGGCCTTGAGCCTGGGGCTCGCTCGGGCCACTTCAGGGCTGGGGCTCGGTCACCCTGGCACCGCTGGCTGCTGGCAGAGCTCACGGGCACGGCACTGCAACCTCCTATTTCAAAGCACACTGTGCGCTGTCGATCTTACGTGCTTCACCATAATATTTAATATTTAGTATGTATTGTTATATTCACATGGATCATCGTAATGATGTTGTTTATTATATTGCTCGCTTTTGTTTTGCTTGTTTTCTTTTTCTCTTTTTTTTTTTTTTTTTTTTTTTTTTCCTTTTTCTTTTTGCCTGTCCCGTTTGGCTCTTTTGCCATCAGAATTATTGTCTAAAGGCGAAGAAAGATGCCCAACGGATTTTCTTTACCAAATTGACCATCCCAGCTTTGCCGTAATGGTCCATTTGATTCACCTTTTATTCTTTATTTTATTTTCACTTGCTGAATACGGGACAGACTTGACTGGGGGAAAGAAAAGGGAGAAAGAAAGAGGGAAAGAAAAACAGTTGAGAAGAGGGACGGGGGAAAAGGGCAAAAAACAGAATAAGCAAAAAAAAAAAAAAAAAAAAAAAAAAAAAAAAAAATACATGTATCGATCACCTGGATCACCTGTTGAGAAAGAAAAAAGAAAACAAGCAGAAGAAAACGAGAGTAATACAATAAACAACATCACAATGATATATGGGAATATGACAGTAAATACTAAATATTAAACATTATTGTGCAGCACGTAAGATCGACAGCACAGTGTGCATTGAGGTAGGAGCCAAAAAGGGTGTAGTTTGTGTGTGTGATCACCCGTGTGTACACCTGTGAGCATGGACGCGCTTGTTTTCTTAAAAGGTTCCCTCATGTAATGATCTGCTAGAGGGTGTGGGGGGCCACTGCCCCGTCCTCCAGGGCATGAAGCAGGTATGGAGGAGATCAAAACTCCAGACATCCAGAGGCCCCCAGAACACAAGAGACCAAGGAAGACCAACAGAGGGGCAGCCGTGCCACTGTCCCAGAAAGAGCTGAGGAGAGTCCCAGATGAGGGGTCACCCAGCAGCCACGGAGCAGAAGCCAGGGGGGGTTGCAGCGACGTGCCCGTGAGCTCCGCCGGCAGCCAGCTGTGCCTGAGTGACCGAGCCCCAGGCCGAGAGGCCGGGGGCACCCCACCTCCGAAGTGGCCCAAGCGAGCCCCAGGCTCCAGGCCCCGATAAGCAGCTGCCAAGGAGTGAGCCGGTGTGCACCCGGACGCCCACCCCCGGACACAAAGAACCACCAACGCACCGATGTCTGAGGGAGTCCGCCCCCGGCAGGGGAAGTGGTGGGGGGAGATAGGCCTCCAAACCTTGGAGGGCCTGAGCTGTCCTCAGAGAGGTGGCGTCTGATACCCAACCTGACATATGGACACAGACATACAGGCACACACAGATACAAACATCCATTCCCACCCTCATGCTCTCATATGCACTTACTCCACACTTAACCAACGTGGAGACAGACATAAAGAGACGCTGTACACACAATCACACTCCCCAAGCGTACTCTACAAACCGGGTCTAGGTACCCTTGCCCCTGGAGGGGGGAACTGCACCCAGACCCAGGTTGTGTTACCCTTTTTCCCTGCGGTGGGGAGAAGCAGACCGCCCCGACTCCGCAGCAGCAGGGAGGCCCCACGTTCCGGACCCCAGTCGGACGGCCAACTCCTCCTCCTAGCCCCCCAGCTCCAGCAGACCGCAGAGAACGAGGGTGAGAGAAGACTCCTAACCTCCCTCCACCCGCTCATTGTAGTGTTGATGTATGTGTGTTCTAAGGTGCATTTAAAACCCAGGAGGGCATGGAGCTACCTGCCAGAGAGCAGCAGGTAAGCGCATAGTCCCTCCTGCTAGCCCTCAATGTCTACGTGTATTTAAAATTGAGAGGTGGGCAACGACGCCAGGGGTGAGGTGTACACCCTGATGGTAATTGAGATTCCGTGTAGCGTGCCCACCCCCAAGATCCTATATGTATGTGTAATGAGAGTGTGAGTAATGTGAATGTCTAAGTTGCGGGATAAAATTGAGGCAGAGGCAGCCAGAAGGGGACAGAGGGGGGGGTTACCCCCTCTGCACCCTGGTGACACACCCCCACTCCAAGGCCCTGCATGTGTGGGTGGTTGTGGTGGAGCGGGAAGAGGGAGGCAGCTGGAGATGGGGAGGGAAGGAAGGGAGGGGCAATTGACCCCTCCCTGGGGCCAGCTCCCCCGCTGACCCCAGTAGGCACCCCCATACTCCGCGACCCGCCAGGGAAGGGGGGCCCAGGCCCATCCGAACCGGGGCCCAGTGCAGCGGCGCCGCCCGGCCCCACAGAGCCCGGGGCAGTCCACCCAACCCCACCACAGAGAAAACTGCACCCACCCCATCATCCACTCATCTTCCAGACTACATAAGACAATAGACGCCCAGGCTGAGATCTTCCTCCACCTCTGCTATATCTCCCCCTCTTGCAGAGAGAGTTCCTGAGAGAGGAAAGCTCCTGCAAGATGTGACAACCCCCCCCCCCCCCCCCCCCCCCCCACCAGTTGAAGAGCCCCCCAGGTGGCTCGGCGCACCGGCGGCACCCCGCGCCAGTGGCGGGCCCCCATATACCCACCGGCCCACAACCCCGGCAACACACCAACCAGGACCCAGGCCCCCGAGGCCCGGCCAGGGCCCCAGGCCAGAGCCGGAGCGCCCCCAGAACCTCACGCCCGTCCCGGACCCACCCAGGGGCAGCCAGGCTACCAGGTCAGTAACCCCCGTCCGTCAGCACAGACCCTCCCCTAGCCCCGCTGCACGTAGCTACGAGGAAACCGTCACCCAAGAGCCAACAGAGCCCCTAATTGGCCATGACCGCTACCCCGGGTTGAGCCCCCCAAGGAAGATGCTCCCGAGGAACCCCCCAACGCCCTAAGCCTGACCCTACCCCCACACCAATCACAACAGTGAAGGCGAGACCAAAATATGACCCCCCACCCCCACTAGGTGATGGAGCTGATCAGAGGAGCCCAGAGCGATTGATCTGATGTGGTGGCAGAGGCTGTATCAAGACTAATGTAATCTAATAGATAATTTCTATATTGGTTAGAATTAAGATTGTTTTTATTTTTCCAGTTCATGAGGACTGTTTTCTTGGCTATGCATAGGGCAGTGAAAACCATATGGGCTATATTCTTTTCTGAAGTGACATTATCTAAGCTGCCCAACAAACACACTAAGGGGGAAGTTGGAATGTTACATTTCAGACACTTTGATAAGTCTTCACATATCTCGCGCCAAAACTTCTGAACTGGTGGACAGAACCAAAGAGCATGGATATAATTGTCCGGTGAATTGGTTTGGCAGTGTGAGCAGTTGTTGGTAGATGCAAAGCCCATCTTGAACATCCGATGACCTGTATAGTGCACTCTATGTAGTATTTTGTATTGAATTAATTGAAGACTGGGATTTTTGATTAGATGAAAGGTTTTTAAGCAAATCTGAGACCAGAAGTTTTGGTCTAAGTTAACTGATAAATCCGCTTCCCATTTTGCAATAGGAAGTGATATTGATTCATCTATTTTAGAAAGCATTCTGTATATTTTGGATAGTAATTTGGGGGTTTTAAGAGTAAAAAATTGAACCACACTTGGTGGTGTTTGTAGTTCAACTTGACCCGGTTTAAATTTCTTTTTTATTATGGATTTAATTTGTTGATATTCTAAAAATCTTTTCTTGTTGATCCCATATTGTGTAACTAGTCTGTCAAATGAAATAAATTCTGTTCCTTCTAGTATATGTTCTACATATTTGATTCCTTTACCATTCCAATCTGAAAAGTTTATCATATTATTGTTTTGTAATATGTCAGGGTTGTTCCAGATAGGTGTACGTTTGCATGGGATTAATGAAGACTCTGTCAACTTCAGAAACTCCCACCATGCTGTCAGAGAAGAGCTGATGTTGATGCTTTTGAAGCATTCATGTCGTTGGATGTTTGAGCTGATAAATGGTAGATCTGAAATCTCTAGATTATTGCAAAGTGCTTGTTCTACATCTAGCCAAGGTTCATCTAAAAGGGTATGTTTTAGCCATCCTGAGATAAACTGAAGCCTGTTGGCTAAGAAGTAGTGCTGAAAGTTAGGTAGTTCTAATCCTCCTTTATCCTTGGTCTTTTGTAGTGTTTTTAAGCTTATACGTGGGGGCTTATTTTTCCAAAGGAATTTGGACATATATGAATCTAGAGATCTGAACCAATCTTGCGGCGGTTTAGTTGGGATCATTGAGAATAAATAATTTATTTTTGGTAATACCATCATTTTTATAGCAGCAACCCTTCCCATGAGTGATATGGGTAGACATTTCCATCTAGCCAGATCACCTTCTACTTTCTTTAAAAGTGGGGTATGGTTTAATTTAGTTAGATCTGCAAGCTTGGGAGAAATATTAATACCTAAACATTTTATATTTCCCGATTGCAGTGGAGTAGAAGAGGAATTATGGAAGCAGCAATTAATAGGAAGGACTGTAGATTTTGACCAGTTAATTGAGTAATCTGATATTCTTGCAAAAGAGTTTATCAATTCAATCACCCCAGAGATATTGGTTTTTGAATTTTGGAGAAAGAGTAACACATCATCAGCATAAAGGCTGATTTTATGTTCCACGTTCTTGCATTTTATGCCCTTAATTGCTGAATTCTGTCTAATTGCTGCTGCTAGTGGTTCGATAAAAATTGCAAACAGTGAAGGGGAGAGTGGGCATCCCTGCCTGGTGCCCCTCAGGAGACATAAGCTGGAGGATGTCTGGTCATTTGTTCTGACACAAGCTGTTGGGGAATTATATAATATTTTTAACCAGTTGATGAAAGAAGATCCAAAACCAAATTTGTGTAAAGTTGCAAATAGAAATTTCCAGTTAACTCTGTCAAACGCTTTTTCTGCATCTAAGGAAAATATTGTAGTTTCAAGGTTTTTACTGTATGAGTAGTCTATCAAATTAAGTAATCTACGTGTATTTGTTGATGAGTGCCTACCTTTTATGAAACCAGTTTGGTCAGGATGAATTAAGAGGGGGGTTATTTTCTCTAGTCTCTTCGAGAGAGCTTTGCAGATTATTTTGAGGTCTACATTAATAAGGGATATTGGACGATAGCTTGAGGGATATACAGGGTCTTTGCCTGGTTTTAGCAGGAGATTAATGTTTGCAGAATTCATATTTGATGGAAGTCTGCCCTTTTCTTTGATTTCTAACAACGTTCTGTAAAAAACTGGTGCTAGAATCGTCCAGAATTCTTTGTAGAATTCTGCAGGAAAGCCGTCTGGACCTGGAGCCTTATTATTGGACATACTTATCAGGGCTTCCTGGAGTTCACCTGATGTCAGTGGCGAATCCAGTGCCATTGCTTGAGCTTCTAATAATTTTGGGAGAGTTATGTTGTCTAAAAATTGATCAATTTCCTTTTTAGATGGGTTTATTTGTGGTGAGTAAGTGTCGAAATAAATGATGTTGTTTGTGGATGAGTGTGGAAGTAGGTGATCGAAGCAGTGAAAGAAATAAAGAAAGAAACCAAGGACGAGGGTGAGCAGCATAAAAACAAGAGGGGGAAAAGAGAGAAGAAAAAAAAAAACAAAAAAAAAAAAACGAGAAGAGTGAAAAGAAAACGTAAACATTCCAATTAAATCACTGACGGAGAGTGACGGTGTTAATACTGCTATGAAATCACACTTAAGATGCGATTTGATACCGGTAAGTTAAACAGATGTTAATGCAAGTTAGTGTGAGTGGATAGTTGTTTTCTTTTTCTCAACAGGTGATCCAGGTGCATAATATATGTATTTTTTTGTCAACTGGACACATTGCACCAAAAACCAGCATAACCCCTCCTCCTGACCTTGGTGTGAGTGGAGCCCTCTGGTGGGCCACCACACTAGCACTGATCCCTGTGGTACTCCATATTTATGTAAAGTAAGTAAAGTAAAATTTTATTTATATAGAACCATTCTAGATAAAATGATCACAAAGTGCTTCACACAGGGATGACAAATTATAAAACAAAAACAGACAAAAGTTAACAAAATGCAATTCTAAAAAGATGTGTTTTTAGTTGTTTTTTAAAAGAGACTGCTGAGTCCACAGACCTTAAGCTCAGTGGGAGTGAGTTCCAGTCTGGGAGCCATAGTGGCAAAAGCTCTGTCTTCCTTAGTTCTCAGCCTTGTATGATGAATGACAAGTGGGCCCTGATCAAATGACCTCAGGGACCTGCTAGGGACATAGGACTGTAAAAGTTCAATGATGTAGGCAGGTGCTTGTGCATGAAGAGCTCTATAATGCAGCTGTATTAGCAACGGTGTCACATGAGAGTACTTGTTTGGTCAGAAGTCTTGCTGAGAGCCCTTGCTTAGGCATGTACACAGGGAATTACAGTAATCATGATAAAATGAATGCATGAATAATAATCTCCAGTTCAGTGCGAGATACAATAGGGCTTAATGTAGAAATGTTTCTTAAATGATAAAAGCAGGACTGAACCGGAGTTAACGTGAACATCCAAAGAGCAGAGTCACAAATTACACCTAGGTTCCTGATAGACAATTTCACAAATGTTGAAAGATGACCAAGAGCATTCATAATGTCTGTCAGGAGCACATACAAGGACTTCGGTCTTTCCTTCATTAAGTTGGAGGAAGTTGTCAGCCATCCAACCTCTAATGGATTCTAAGCACTCAAAATTCAAAATCTGAAGCTTAGAAACATCTTGGGGCTTAAAAGAAATGTATAACTGGATATCATCTGCATAGCAGTGGTAACAAATGTCCTAAAAGGGGCTCAAAAATCCCGGAGAGGAAGTAGATATATTAAAAGCAATAAAAGCCCCAGCACAGAGCCTTGTGGCACGCCATAGGTGAAGGAAGTGGAAGACGACCTGTACTTAGAAACTGCCACAGAAAAATATCGTTCATACAGATATGAGGAGAACCACTCTAAGGCAGATCCAGTTACACCAACCCAGTATTTCAGCCTTGCAAGCAGAATGTGATCGTCCACAGTGTACAAAGCCCAACGTGAGGTCCAACATCAGGAGAACAGAACATATTCCTGCATCGTTTTGCATCAGAATGTCACTGGAAACTCTAAGAAGGGCTGTTTCAGTACAATGAGCTCTATGAAAGCCAGTGTTAGATTTGTATTGCTGATTGTCATTTATGCTTAGAAATATCTACTCATATATGCTTAGAATTGTATAATCAATGCCATGTTGGTAGCGGTTTGATCCTTAATAGTCTGCAAAGGCTTGGTGTGCATTCCAGAGTGTTCTGGCATTCACACCTACATCCTGGGAGCATGGGAGAGGTCGTACCTTGTCTTATTGTTTTATGGTAGGATAAACGTAGCTATGTCAGTTTTAGGCTAAGAGCCTTTTGTTTAGATGGACCGCTAGACTCCTGGCACCAGCTTTGGGGAGTCTTCACAGGGTCACATCTTGACCCCCCCCCCCCCACACACACACACACACACACACATGCTTACACAACGCACGGGCAAGGTACTCTTTGTGTGTATGTAGACGTCATATGTTAATGAACCTATGTATATTCATGTGAGCTCAATAAAAGCACAATGTTATGGGGGAGCGGACGAGAGCGACTGGAGTCAAGCGAAGGAACGGCGCTTGTCGTGGTTCTCTCCCTCATGCATGAGTAACACGAAGAACTTTGCCTACTTGGTGTTCAATGCTTTTTCTGTGTAATTAAATTGTCTTGAACGTTCCAGCAAATAGGTTTATGTGATAGACAGACCTAACAGCCAGACTGAAATTTGTCAAGGATATTGTATTTGTCTAAAACTGCTGTAAGCTGCTTAACCACAACTTTTTCTAAAATTTTAATGGTATTTTTGAGATTGGCCTGTAACTGCTATTAACAGAAGGTTTTGACTAGCATGTTTAAAATAAGCAGGGACTAATCTCCAGATAAGTGTTAATTATGGTAAACACACAGGGACCGATAGACTGGAAGATGGAAGACTGGAAGTGAACAGGACCTCAGCGTGTGGTCCTGTTCACTTCCATTTACATGAACAAATCGGAGTCTATTAGATAGATATGATACAAACCACTGCAGCACAGTACCTGTAATACCTACAGCGTGTTCTAATCGCTCTAATTGGATATTATGGTCAACAGTATCGAAGGTCTGTCACTGAGGTCTAGCAGGACAAGCACAGAGATGAGTCCACTGTCAGAGGCCATAAGAAGATCATTTGTAACCTTCACTAAAGCTGTTTCTGTGCTGTGATGAGCTCTGAAACCTGACTGAAACTCTTCAAATAAGCCATTCCTCTGCAGATGATCTGTTAGCTGTTTGACAACTACTCTTTCAAGGATTTTTGATATGAAAGGAAGGTTGGAGATTGGCCTATAATTAGCTAAGACTGCTGGGTCTAGAGATGCTTTTTAAGTAAAGGTTTAACTACTTCCAGCTTGAAGGCCTGTGGTACATAGCCGATTATTAGAGATAGGTTGCTCAGATTTAAGATTGAAGCATTAATTAATAATAAGGCCAATGTCTTAATTGAATCTTGAAGCTACCTCTGTACCTCATCCTCCGCTGTAGAACAGGTCACCTGTGGACTATGAAAACTGAAGAAGCTGTTGTCATCATTTTCTGGCTCATTTCCCACTGAGACATGTCCAGTGGTGCTGGTATCATTAGAAGATTCTGTGTTGAGGAGATGAGCCTCTTGAACCATTGTTCTTCTCATGGATTCTCTCTCATCATCATCAAGCCACCAGAGTCGAAATGTATGTAAATGTATAAGAGTTATTATTGACAGTTATAAACGAAAATATTTTGTTTCCATAAAACTGAATATGCAGCATTTTACAACCTACTACTGTATTTCCGCAGTATAAGGCGCACGTAAAATCCTTTAATTTTCTCAAAAATAGTAATTGCGCCTTTTAATCTGGTGCGCCTTATGTATGAATTCTGGTTGTGTTTACTGACCTCGAACCAATTTTATGTCAACAAAATGTTTTAGTACGACTTTGGTAAGCTACGAAGCTGCACCGCTTGATGGATTGTTGGAGCATTACGGCTACCATAGTCAGGAGCCTCATGGACTCATAGTAATCTGGGTCCAAAACTCCGCTTCAGGTCCCAAAGTCAAACGAACACTGCAGCACACTAAGGGTTAAAAAACGTCTAAATTCCTTCATCATAAATTCAGTCATCAGTGATACTGCTTTACCAGGTGTAACAATTAAGTTTAACATCTAGGCATCCATGAAAAACAGAATTTAATAAATTTAACAGAGTTAGAATTTAGCAGGAAGTTAGCAGAAAGTTAGCAGGAAGTTAGCTCGCTAGTTTCGCTAGTTACTTAAAATGATATACCATGTTCTGACTGAGAGATTTCTGGGAAAAAACAAAACAAAACATGCAGCTCTGCTATTACTTCCAGCATAAATGAAGACAGAAACCTACACAGCAGTGACATTCGTAGGGTTACTGAAGTTGGGCTAGCTGGTATATAATGATGTGCTACGTGTTTGCTAGGGACACAGCTACGTTAGCATAACATAAAGCATAACACGGTGAAGCTGGAGGATGAAGATGAAGTTTTTTTCCACTCGATAAAAGTTCCCAATGGTTTTTGACAAATGCAATCACATGGAAAGATGCTGTAGACCACATGTGTAAAACTCAAGGCCCGCGGGCCACAACTGGCCTTGCGGACATTTATATCTGGCCCGCGAGATCATTTTCTATAGATTTATTGTTATTGTTATGCATGGCCCGGCGATATCAGGCTCTACAAATCCCATAATGCAGCGCTGCAGCCTCCTTGCCGAATGCTAGGCTACCTGGGAACATTCCCACGTCAATCAAGTCAAACTTCTGTTATTGGGAAGCTAGCCGCTCACAATGGTTGAGAGAAAAGTTGATTCTGAAAACAGAGCCTTTCAGCACCAGTGGGCGGCTGAATATATGTTTACAGGCATTTCTGGTAAACCCGTGTGTCTTATTAGTGGAGCTAATGTGGCTGTAATTAAGGAATTTAATTTAAGACGGCACTACGAGACAAAACATCAGGATAAGCTGAAAAACCCAAATGCAGAAACTACAGAAAGTAGAAGAGCTAAAGAAGAATCTGACATTTCAGCTGACTTTTTAAACCAGAGCAAAATCACAAAGTGAAGCTGTTGTGAAAGCAAGTTTTATTGTGGTAGAGGAGAAAGCCAAATCAGCCCGGCCATTTACCAAGGAGAGTTTGTGATGAAGGTGTGTGACATCTTGTGCGATGCAGATTTTGGCAAATGTGAGCCTGAGAAGAAACGTATGTCAAAGTGTAACCGACATGAAACTGCCCTGGGACAAACTTGTTGGACTTACAACAGATGGAGCGCGGTGTTGTGCGGTGAAAAAAGCGGACTAGTCAGCAGGATGCGAGTAAAAATGCAGGAGGAGAACTGTACCGGTGAGTTAACAGCATATCACCGCATCACACACCGGGAAACGCTGTGTGGTAAAGTCCTAAAAAGGGAGCATGTAATGATCACCATGACGAAGACCATAAATTTTATCTGAGCTAAAAGTTTTAATCACCGTCAATTTCAATTCTTTTGAGTTGGTGGAAAGCGGCGTCATCATTCACGAAACCTTTACGCCCATTCTCCCGTTGGTTAGCCCTGCTAAAAGGGTTACTATCTCAAATGCGCCTCCTTTTATTAAAAATGAAACTTTAGCCAAGGAGCTGTCACAGTATGGCCAACTGGTTTCACCCATAAAGATGGTCTCTTTGGGGTGCAAATCTGTGCTCCTCAAACATGTTGTGTGTCACAGAAGGCAGGTTTTTATGATCCTCAAAGACACCGCTGGTGAGCTGAACCTGTCTTTCAGTTTCAAAATAGAGGGTTTCAACTACATGGTGTTTGCTTCATCTGAGAGCATGAAATTTTTTGGTTGTGGTGGAGAAGGGCATTTAATTCGATCCTGTCCGGAGAGGCTACAAAACACGCAGCCCGCGGATGATGCCATTAGAGAGCCGGTCCCAGCCAGGGCTCCTGGTAGGGACACGGTGATCGCTCATGCGAAACCCGCTGAGCCCGCGGGCAGCTCCCCCGTGGCTGAGGCGGACCCCGCTGCCAAGGGGCCTGTAGAAAAACGGCTTTTTACGAGCAGTAACGGGTCTGATGAAACTAGCATTGTGAAAAGTGTTGATGTTGTAGAAACGGATCTGACTAATGACCAGTCTGCAGGTTTTTCTGACACCAGTCAGACAGCTGACACGACTCTTGACTCTGTGTGTGATGATCTTTGTGAGGATTTGCTGAAGTTGTCTCAAAAGAGGAAGAGCTCTGAACCTGCCTACTGTAGTACAAAAACGTCAAAAGCTAAGAGAGGAAACGGAACAGGAGAGAGCAGTATGGAGTCTGAAAGTGATTTGTCCCTGAGCCAGGAACACCAGAATCTGTACTCTCCTGCTGAGATCAGGAAATTCTTGCAGAAAACCAAAGGCCTCAGGATGGTGAAAGTGGAGGATTATTTTCTGGACCTTAAGCTTTTTGTTGAGTCGTCTCGGGTCTTGACAAAAAAATTAGGAAATTTTATTGATGATGTGTTGACAGACCAAGAGATTTATCGTTTAAAGAAACTGATTTTGAAAGTGAGATCTCAAGCACTTACTGCTGATGATGACGATGTTGTTTAGGAACACACTCTATATGTCCCTGTCTTTTTTCCTCTGTCTCGCTTCTCTCATGTGCGAATTCAAAATAGGCACATTAAATTTGAATGGTGCTAGAGATGAGGTGAAAAGAGCTGGGGGGGTTTTCGAGCTTATGGACTTAAAGAAATTAGTTATTATTTTAGTTCAGGAAACTCACAGTACTGGTGACAATGAGAGTGACTGGAGGAAGGGCTGTGGGGGAGATGGGGTTTTTTTTGTCATAAGTCCAGTTGTAGTGGAGGTGTGGGGATTGTGTTCTCTAAGAATTTTATACCTGTTTCTTGCGAAGCAGAGGAAATAATAAATGGGTGTTTGCTGAAAGTTTAAGTCAAATATGAAAATGTGACTTTTGTTTTTCTCAATGTATATGCACCAACTAAAGGAGTGGACAGAATGGGTTTTTTAGATGTCCTGTGTGATACTGTTAAGGTTTCTAGCGATGATGAGTATTTGTTTTTATGTGGGGATTTCAATTGTACTGCTAACCCACCTTTGGACAGGAACCACATCGAACCTCATCCTGCGTCTTCTCACAGGCATAGGCAGCTGGCTGCAGCTGTGGACCTGTCAGATGTGTGGAGGTTTTTCAATGGACATCGGCGACAGTACACATGGAGTCATTCTAAGGACAATTATTTATCTTTGGCAAGAGTGGATCGCATATACTCATTTAAACATCATTTGAGTATTTTTAAGGACTGTCAGATAACCCCTGTTGGTTTCTCTGATCATTGTCTGGTTCATTGTTCTGTTTTCATTAAAAATGTTCGTGTAAGGAGTGCCTACTGGCATTTCAATACAGCCCTGTTACATGACAACACTTTTAGGACGCTTTTGAATTTTTTTGGCTCACTCACCGGAAATCTAAATCTGACTTTGCATGTATCCAGCAGTGGTGGGATTTTGGGAAGTGTCAGATCAAACAATTGTGTCAACAGTACACTCGTAATGTTACTATGAGAAACCTAGAGACTCAGGTGGTAGAACTGCAAAGTTTAGCGGTGTCTACAGGAAACCAGGGGCTTTTAGATTCCCTCAAATCCAAAAAGGCTTTTTTAGCCGACCTGTTAGGCACGACAGCCAAAGGGGCTTTGGTCAGGTCACGTTTCCTCAGTGTCACGGAGATGGATGCCCCATCTCACTTTTTCTTTGGACTGGAAAAGAAGAATGGGCAAAGAAAAATTGTTCACTCTCTGTCTGACGATGGCTCAATAATCTCGGATCCTTCTGAGATCAGAAAGTTTGCTGTCAGCTTTTATAAGGACCTTTTTAAGAGTGATTTCTCAGAAAATCCTAGTTTGTGCAATAGATTCTTCAAGGGACTCCCTCAGGTGGCGGCTGAAACCAATCGGAATCTGGAGGTTCAGCCGACTTTGCATGAACTTCATGCTGCTCTGATGAGTTTTCAGAATGGTGGAGCTCCTGGCATTGATGACCTTCCTGTTGAGTTCTACAAAGCCTTTTGGTCTGTGATGGGTGAGGATTTGCTGGAGGTTGTCACGGATAGTCTGCATAAAGGCTTGCTGCCTCTGAGCTGTAGAAGGGCGGTCATCACTCTGCTGCCAAAGAAGGGAGATCTGCGCAGTTTGAAGAACTGGAGTCCAGTATCGTTGCTCTGTACAGACTATAAGATTTTCTCCAAAGTCCTGGCCACCAGGCTTCGAGACGTGATGGCTTCTGTTGTTCATGGGGACCAAACGTATTGTGTGCCGGGCAGGCTGATAAGTGATAATGTCACTTTGATTAGGGATGTTTTGGACCTTTCTAGCTCTTTGGGTATAGATGTTGGTCTCATTTCTCTAGACCAAGAAAAAGCTTTTGACCGGGTTGAACACCAATATTTGTGGCACACTTTCACTGCTTTTGGCTTCAGCCCAGGTTTTGTAGCCATGATTCAGGTTCTGTACCATGACATTACGAGTGTACCAAAAATAAATGGGGTCTTGAGTGGTCCTTTCAGTTTTCTAAGGGGGTGAGGCAGGGCTGTTCTTTGTCAGGGATGCTGTATTCCCTGGCAATTGAACCTTTGATTCACAAATTAAGACAGGACTTGTGTGGCGTTTATATCCCTGGGTGTCACTCGTGACTTCCGCTTCCGGGTCCCTCGTGGTGGCCGCCTCGTGCTCTCGCTTCAGTATGCCACCCAAGAAAGGCCCAACACCAGAGGAGGTTGAGGACATTAAAACCTCCCTCGGAGCGCTGTGCGGAGACGTGGCCGCAGTCAGGGCGCAGCAGGAGCTGCTTCTGGGGCTTTTGGAGGAGGTAAAACAGCTACGCCTCCAAAATGCCGAGAAGGACAGGCGGATCATGGATCTCGAGCGGCGGGTGGATGAGCTGGAGCAGTACACCCGTACGAACGACGTGGTCATCAGCGGTATTAAAATCAAGCCGCGCGGTGGCCGGGAACATCGGGGAGCCCAGCGACGAGGAGACCCGCTCGGTGGAGCAACAGGTGGCGTCCTTCCTCCAAAGCAAGGGGATAGAGATGGACCTGGAGCACATAGAAGCATGTCACTCACTGCCCAGGAGGAGTGACAGACCGCCGGCCATCATCATGAGATTTGTCAATTGGAAGAACAAGGTCGCACTGCTGAAACAAGGACGCAAACTGAAAGGCACGGACGTTTTCATTAATGAAAAAACGCAGACATCGCGAGGAAGGCAAGGCAACTGAAGAAGAACGGTAAAATACAACATACATGGGTAACAAACTGTAAGATTTTCATTAAGCTAAACGGGACACCAGAAGAGGCAAAAGTATTGATAGTGAGGAACATGGAGGATCTGGACAAGTACAACTGACACCAATGTATCAATTACACCAGGAAATGACATGGACACGTTGAAATTAATTCTTCAACAGAAAGTAATTGATCTAGATTGTGAATATAAGGAGCATAATATAATAGATCCAGAAATAGATTCTGAAAGTAACTTTCTCTCTTCTTTTGTTAAAAATTGTAATTATTTCACTCAGGAACAATATTAAAAAAAATTTACCTAGACGAGAAGCTCTCATTAATTCACTTTAACAGCAGAAGTATGTACTCTAATTTTGATTTCATTAAGGACTATTTGCAACAATTTTCTCGCCCCTTCAGTGTTATAGCCATCACTGAAACTTGGTTCAATGTCGATAAAGGAATAGATTTCTGTTTGAATGGATATGATTTAAAATACATGAATAGATTAAATAAGGCGGGCGGCGGGGTTGCTATATATGTTCATAACTCTATAAAATATAATGTTGTAACAACTATGTCTATGGCTATTGATGGAATTTTGGAATGTTTGACTATTGAGATCATGAATGAAAAAAAGAGAACTGTTATAATAAGTTGCATATATCGGACACCCAGTTCAAGTATTGACACTTTTAATGAATGGATAGAAAAAACGTTTGCTTCGGTGAACCAAAAATTACTATTCATCTGTGGTGATTTTAATATTGATTTGCTAAATCCAACAAGGTTAAAAGCCATTGATGACTTTACTGACACGATGTACAGCTTATCACTATATCCAACAATAACGAAGCCAAGCAGAATAACATTACATAGCGCCACTATTATTGACAACATTTTTACTAATGTCATGGATTTCCAAATTAATAGTGGCCTGCTTGTCTGTGATATAACTGACCACTTACCAGTTTTTACTTTGTGTGACTGTGATTTAAGAAAAATAGATACCAAGATCATGATAGCAAAGCGAATAATAAATGAAGGAGCAATTCATGCTTTCAATTTTGATTCCGCACAACAAGATTGGAGTTCAGTGTATGAAGAGTCAGATGTGGACAAGGCTTATGATAATTTTCTAGATATTTTTACCATGTTGTACAATAAACATTGTCCTGTAAACGAACACATGACAAAGAAAAAAAAGATAAAAAGTCCTTGGCTCACAAAAGGAATTATTAATGCTTGCAAAAAGAAAAACAATTTGTATAAACAGTTCATCAACGTAAAAACAAAAGAAGTGGAACAAAGATATAAAGCATATAGAAATAAATTGATTGATATTATAAGAACGAGTAAACAACTTTATTATAGAAGAAGATTATATGAAAATAAAAACAATATAAAAGGAACTTGGGATGTGTTAAACAACTTAATTAAACAAGGATCTTCTGGAACATCATATCCTGAATATTTTACTCATGCAAATGGTGAAAATCACAACATGAGTAATATTGTCAATGGGTTTAATAAATTCTTCATAAATGTTGGCCCTGAACTAGCAGCGGACATCCCGTGTCATAAAAATGAAAATAACAGTAATATAAAATCAAATCCCTCTTCACTGTTCCTCTCAGCTACAAATGAGCAAGAAGTAATAAATATTACATTAAAATGTAAAAGTAAGTCTTCAATGGATTATCATGACATAAATATGTCTGTAGTTAAACAGGTTATTCTGAATATTGCTAGTCCCTTAACATATATCTGTAATTTATCATTTCAGTCCGTTTTTTTTCCAAAAAAAATCAAAATTGCGAAAGTAATACCACTATATAAAAGTAATGACAAACACAGTTTTACCAATTATAGGCCTATTTCTCTACTGCCTCAATTCTCAAAAATTCTAGAAAAACTTTTTAATTCAAGATTAGAAAAATTCCTTGAAAAACATCGAATAATTAATGTTGGTCCGTATGGTTTCAGAACGCAAAGAACCACTTCAATGGCGATAATTGAGGCAGTAGAAGAAATTACTGATACACTGGATAAAAATAAATATGCAGTTGGTATTTTTGTTGATCTCAAAAAGGCCTTCGACACAATTAATCACTCAATTTTATTGGATAAATTGGAAAGATATGGTATTCGAGGGAAAGCTGGTAACTGGTTAAAAAGTTACCTAACGGGTCGGGAACAATATGTTAGCATAGGGCATTACCATTCAGAGAAACTTGGTATTACATGTGGTGTTCCCCAAGGGTCAGTGTTGGGACCAAAACTTTTCAATGTATACATAAATGATATTTTTGATGTTTCTCAAGTACTTAAACTCATACTGTTCGCAGATGACACCAACATATTTTTCAGTAGCGATGATTATACTGATCTTGTAATAACCGTAAACAGGGAGCTAAAATTAATAAAAAAAAATGGATGGACATAAATAAATTATCATTAAATATAAATAAAACTAAAGCAATGTTTTTTGGTAATTTAAAATATAATATAGAATTACCAATTATCATTGAAGGTGTACCAATTGATAATGTTAGTGAAAACAAATTTTTGGGAGTCGTAATTGATAACAAAATTTCATGGAAACCCCACGTCAGACACATAAAAACCAAAATTTCCAGAAGCCTCGCACTTTTGAACAAAGTGAAACCATACCTTGATAAAGATGCACTTCGTACTCTGTACTGTACCCTGGTTCTTCCATATCTTACATATTCAAAGGAGCTTGCAAAGAAAAGCGTCTGGACTTCTTTAAGTTACTTGAAGACGTTTCACCTCTCATCCGAGAGGCTTCTTCAGTTCTAAGGTCAAATGGTGGAGAGTCCCAGATATAAACCTGGTGGGAGTGTCCCCCCACAGAGGGACAAAAGGACCCCCTGATGATCCTCTAATCGCCTGAGCCAAGGTGTGGAACTGGGTGTGGGTCCCAATCAGGCAGAGTTTTGGGTAAGTTCATTGTGAAACCCGGCCCCACCTTATCATGCGAATTCCTGAGGTCAGATGGCCCAGGGTGTGAGTGGGCCTTAAGGCGTCTGGGAAGGGATCTCAAAACTGGATTATAGATGGCAGAGAGTTGGTGTCGTAAACCACCGCCTCTGTTCAAAGATGTTCGCTCACAGTGGACATAGATGGCATAGAGCGACCATCTTTGAACAGAGGCGGTGGTTTACGACACCAACTCTCTGCCATCTATAATCCAGTTTTGAGATCCCTTCCCAGACGCCTTAAGGCCCACTCACACCCTGGGCCATCTGACCTCAGGAATTCGCATGATAAGGTGGGGCCGGGTTTCACAATGAACTTACCCAAAACTCTGGCTGATTGGGACCCACACCCAGTTCCACACCTTGGCTCAGGCGATTAGAGGATCATCAGGGGGTCCTTTTGTCCCTCTGTGGGGGGACACTCCCACCAGGTTTATATCTGGGACTCTCCACCATTTGACCTTAGAACTGAAGAAGCCTCTCGGATGAGAGGTGAAACGTCTTCAAGTAACTTAAAGAAGTCCAGACGCTTTTCTTTGCAAGCTCCTTTGACTACGATGACCTGGATGACTGAGAACCTTCACAGACATATCTTACATATTGTGTGGAAGTGTGGGGAAATACATATAAAAATACAACTAATCCATTAGTCACAGTACAGAAACGAGCACTGCGTATTATTCACAAGGCTGGTTATCTAGATCATACTCACAAATTCTTTCTTCAGGCAAAGTTACTTAAATTCCAGGGTCTGGTTAATTACAATACATCCATAATTTTGTATAAAGCTTTTACTAAACTTCTACCGGCAAATTTACAAACTAGATTTGAAATTCGAGAAAAGGTTTATAATGTGAGAGATTCAAATTACCTAGAACTCGAACAACCCGTAAAGGTTTTTGTGTGTCTGTATGTGGTGTGAAAATCTGGAACAGTCTGAGTTTACAATTGAAACAATGCAAAAATATTCATAGATTTAAATCCCTCTACAAACAGTTGGTCTGGTCACAGTATACTCAATGATGGTTTTTAGTGTGCTCTGTAATGTCTGTTGTCTTACCATTGCTGCTATGGATTCCAAGAGAAAAAAAAAAAAAAAGAAGAGTGTGCGTATGTATGTACAATGGAGCAAAAAAGTATTTAGTCAGCCACCGATTGTGCAAGTTCCCCCACTTAAAATGATGACAGAGGTCAGTAATTTGCACCAGAGGTACACTTCAACTGTGAGAGACAGAATGTGAAAAAAAAATCCATGAATTCACATGGTAGGATTTGTAAAGAATTTATTCGTAAATCAGGGTGGAAAATAAGTATTTGGTCAATAACAAAAATACAACTCAATACTTTGTAACATAACCTTTGTTGGCAATAACAGAGGTCAAACGTTTACTATAGGTCTTTACCAAGTTTGCACACACAGTAGCTGGTATTTTGGCCCATTCCTCCATGCAGATCTTCTCAAGAGCAGTGATGTTTTGGGGCTGTCGCCGAGCAAGACGGACTTTCAACTCCTGCCACAGATTTTCTATGGGGTTGAGGTCTGGAGACTGGCTAGGCCACTCCAGGACTTTCAAATGCTTCTTACGGAGCCACTCCTTTGTTGCCCAGGCGGTGTGTTTTGGATCATTGTCATGTTGGAAGACCCAGCCTCGTTTCATCTTCAAAGTTCTCACTGATGGAAAGAGGTTTTGGCTCAAAATCTCACGATACTTGGCCCCATTCATTCTGTCCTTAACACGGATCAGTCGTCCTGTCCCCTTGGCAGAAAAACAGCCCCATAGCATGATGTTTCCACCCCCATGCTTCACAGTAGGTATGGTGTTCTTGGGATCCTTCTCCTGTCGCATCCTTTCAGGTCTCCAGACAGATACAGAATATGCAGTCAGGGTCAGATGTGACTGTGGTTCAGCTGGAAAAAGCAAAGAAAGCATCACTGTTAAAGTCTGCACAACAACATTTAAACGCCTCGCAGAACTTCTCAGGATTAAAAGTGAAAAGATCAAATCTGATTCCCCCTCAGTTTACAAACTGCCTCTGACAGAAGAACACATGAACATAGATGGATGCAGGAAGTTTAACTTTGGAGAACAAAGCACGAGGCCGAATCGTACAATAATGCTTTTTGGAGTGACAGGATCAGGAAAGTCCACTCTGATCGATGGGATGATCAACTACATTGTTGGTGTAGAGTGGGAGGACAGTTTCAGGTTTAAATTCATTAATGAGGATCAGTCAACATCACAAGCTCACAGTCAGACCTCTGAAGTCACTGTTTACAAAATCAACCACCAGGATGGATTTAAAATCCCGTTCTCTCTGACCATTATTGACACTCCAGGCTTTGGAGATACAAGAGGCATAGAAAGAGACAGAGCGATCACAGAGCAGATACATAATCTCTTCTCTGCTCAGCACAGAGTCACTGACATTGATGCTGTGTGTTTTGTAGCACCAGCTGCTCAAGTGAGATCCACAACACAGAAATATGTGTTTGATTCAGTGCTCTCAATCTTTGGCAAAGATGTGGCAGAAAACATCAGCATTGTGGTGACATTTGCAGACGGTCAGCGTTCTCCAGTTCTAGAGGCGATCAATGCTGCAGGAGTCCCATGTCCTAAAACAAAAGACGGGCTGCCGGCTCACTTCAAATTCAATAATTCAGCACTTTTAGCAAACAACAAATCAGCCGAACGAGACAGTATGAGTGATGATGATGATGAAGGAGACTTTGATCAAATGTTTTGGGAAATGGGGACAAAAAGCATGAAGAGGTTTTTTGCTGCTCTGAATAAAATAGAAACCAAAAGCTTGACACTGACAAAGGAAGTCCTCAGAGAAAGAAAGCAGCTCGAGAATTCAGTTGAGAATCTGCAGGAGCAGGTGAAACTTGGGTTAGCCAAGCTTGAGGAGATAAACGAGACGAGTGAGAAACTTAACATATATGAAGCAGTGATCAGCAGATACCTGGGAATGGAGACGATGAATGCTTAAAAACTGAAGGCTGAATATGAAACGTTACAGGCTGACGTAGTGAAACTAATGGAGATATCTGCCAAGTGTCTGAACAGACTCAAAGAGATAACACTGAAGACAAACCCTCTGTCCACTCCAGAGTACATCGACATGCTTATTGAAGGAGAGAACTCTGAGGGCAAAGCAGGCTGGAAGAAACGAGTTGAGTCTCTGATGGAGATGAAAGAAAAAGCAGAGATCATGGCTAAAATAGAACAAGGAGAGAAACTCCTTCACTGAACATTCATGTGATCACAGAGAAGAACAAAGAAAAGGTCGAGACCAGTTTGAACTGAGACGATAAAGATCTGAACTCACTCGACGAAGACAAATAACACATAAAAAATCTCATATTTACTGTTTGCTGCCTGATAGATCTAGTTTTAAACTGATTTATCTTTAACATAGAAGTGTGATTATTGGAGTGGACTTTACAATGTTCAACCTTTTACTTTTTGTTTTCAGCATATTTTATATTCTTTAACTTTGATCTAATATTAAGTTTATTTTCTCAGTGACTCCTGATGTTGATGTTTATGGAGTTTTTAATGTGTTGATTTTTATGCTTTTATTTAAAAAGTGTAATTTTACTTTTTGTTTCCTTTCCTGTAATTTTTCTGGATTTTTCTGTAATTTAGTTGCTTCATAAAACACAGTAAATGTTTATCAGCTATCAGCAGGGGCGCTGCTAGGATCAGAGCTTTGAGGGTGCTGAGCACCCAGAGAGCTGATCAGCCAGGTAACAAACTTTACTCGGCGGAGTTTGAGATGTCTTCCCTGTCTCTGTCAGTCCCTGCATCCTTAAATGTCTCCAGTTGTCCCGAGTTCTCTCTGACTGTCTCCTTGGTGCATTTAAACCCCAGTTCCTCCCTGTCCTCATCGTCTGTTGTCTTCGTCTCCGTTATCAGTCATCATAATTTTACCATCTCTGTGCAAGTCTGCAAATTTCTTTATTAAATCATAAGATTCTTTTTTTTTTTTATCAGTATAAAATACTAAATATTAAACATTATTGTGCAGCACGTAAGATCGACAGCACAGTGTGCTTTGAGGTAGGAGCCAAAAAGGGTGTAGTTTGTGTGTGTGAGCACCCATGTGTACACCTGTGAGCATGGACGCGCTTGTGTTTAACAGGTTCCTTCATGTAATGATCTGCTAGAGCAGACCTTCCCAAAGTGTGGGGCCCGCCCCCTAGGGGGGGCGCGGAGCCATTGCAGGTGGGGCGCAGAATGAAAAGGGGGGGGAAAAAACAAAACGCTTGACACTGCTAGCACGGGCGCCCACAGAAAAGCAAAGCAGGAGATGAAACATCGTTGAATATGTTTCCAAACCAACTTTATTCTAAGCCAAAGACTAGAAAATATGGTGAAACATATCTTCCCTTTGGTTTCACCTCCACAAGAGCCAAGGTAGGTCTTATTAAAACCCGATCCTTTTGTCCCCATGATAGAACAGAGAAAACCCGACTCATAGTGGTCAAAACATTTATATTTCTTTTTATTCAACCATCTTCCGGAAGAGAAAGAGCCCTGCACAGCCCCAAAAGCTAGTTGCAGAAACTCTAACATTAGACTTTAAAAACGTCTCACATATAGGTGTTATTTTGGTACTTTACACGGCACACAGTTTCGATACAAACACTCCTTATATGGTACAAGTTCCTCTTTTCTGTCTGGCTTCCTGTATTTATTAATATACTTGTATAGCTCTACACTAACTTCCTGTTTTTCAGTCTGGCTGAGCACTTAGTTTATGAGTCTAAAGTGGCCTTGCTGTACAAACCTTCATTATTAAAGTACATAAAACAATATAATAAGAAAATCAGCCTTAAAATATATATTTAAATCTCAACATCATATAACCAAAAGGCTTTCAATAAATAATAGTAGATAGATCTGGAATGATTTTCACAAAGCCTTCTTAAGAAGAATATTTCTTATATAGGACCAATGTTCCCTCTAAGCTGCGCTGGCTCGGACTCTGCACACAGAAAATCTGTGTTGCGCACAAAAAAATCTAACCTGAATTGAAATTAAAGTAAATATGTTAACAGTTCTGTTTTCCAGTGTTAGTCAGTGACTGGCTGCTCCCGTATGGGATCAGAACGATGCCACCTTATCCCATAGTCCAGCCAATGATGCGATTCACATTCGTATATACGCAGCTAATCAGCATTGTTGACAGGCTATGACAGCGTCCTTATGTGCCGACACCGGCGTTTTAGCAAAGCGGCTGATGTGGAGTGAAGCCACGATGATGACAACGTGTACAACCATTGGAGATGTGAGCAGGACAGATGGAACAACTGACGGGAAAAGTGTGGACTTTATACCAGTTTTTAAATTGTGTTGATCGGCCGTAAAACCAGAGTTATGATAAAATATCTGCAATGTTTGGTTTTCTTCTTGAATACTGTCGTTGTTTATATTTACTGCGGGAAGAAACGGTAAAAAAGACGCTTAATAAGGAAACGCTCGAAAGCTTGTGAGCAAAAACACCCCCCCCCCCCTCCCCGCCTTTCCTATTGGTGAAAAATGTAAAAAAAAATGTACCACGTCGACCAATCAAAAAATGATATGGCAACGTGGCATTTAGTTGTTTAGGAAGGGGGAAGATTGCGAGAGATTTGTTTAGCGTTTAGCGCAATTCTTGTGTAGTTAGTGTATAATTAGTGTGTAGTTAGTGTGTAGTCAGTGTGTAGTTAGTGTGTAGTTAGTGTGTAGTTAGTGTGTAGTGTAGTCAATAGTGTTGTGTTGTGTGTCAGAACAATGAGGCGACTGCTGAGTGTTACAGGTGTTACAGCAGTGACACATCTGCTGCTGTCAGGCCTGCAGGTATCAGGCTGTTGTTCTCCTTCATCTCATAGTGGACACAAATTATTTTTTGGAGTGACACAAATAATTTGTGTGGCATCAGATTTGATGCAGAACAGCTGATTGTTCTGTAAATAGTTTGAAATGTTTATTAAAAAACGCCTTGGCTGCATTTTTAGGTAAACAGCTGCAAAAAACTTTGTTGTTTGCATAACTTAGTTACTTTTTTGAAGAAGTAACTATATGATTAATTGCCCAACATTGGTCATTATTTACTGTATTTTGCAGACAGAGTTACAGACTCTCTCCCAGACCACAGACTCATAATACAGTCAGAGCTTTATTTAAAAAAAAAAAAAAGAAAGTTGTGTTTTCAAAATTGGAGTTCAAGTTATTTTTCCTTCCAATAGTGTTAACATGCTACACATGGTCAAGATTTTTTAAATTTTCATTGTAAGTGGGCTAAAGCAGTTAATTAAAAGTAGTCTAACATAAATGCTGTAATTTGATTACTTTAATAAACATGTAACTTGGATTCAATGCTGGCGTGACCACAGTGCACACGTCTGCTGTTGCTCACAGTGGTCCAAGGGACGCTCAGGGAGTTTGTGTGTTCAGACACATGAAACATTAAAGGGAACATTGATTCTCAGCCAGGCCAAGTTTGTTTACTATATTTGTTAAAGAAGGGTTGTTTACAACGTTTTGGCAGCAAAGACGGGCAGAGAGGCTCCCAGGTGCATCTTTAGCAGGGTCAGGTTTATTTAACCATATGCTTGGACTTGTCACCGTTGGCCATAACATGATCAGAGGTTACTTATTGACCCTAACAACTACATTTCATACAGTACTGATGAACAGGTGCTCATACAACAAGTGGCACAGACTTTATTAATATATTTGTAAATAATATTTGACCTAAATATATGGGTCTTGTGATTTGAAGATTTAGGTTAGATGCGTATCTGTCATGGTCTGGGTGTGTGGCTGTAAAACTCCATTGAAGGTCTGGACCTCCCTGGTATCCACCCATGGGCAGGGCCTACAGCCCCCCTCACCTGAAGTTGATTGAGGCAATCAGGTTGGAGATTTAAGCTGCTTGATGACACTGCTTCCTCGCCAGTTCGTCAACTACCATATGTTGGTAACCAGGTCTCACGCTTCATGTTCATGAATCTCAAGTGCTTTACTAACTTTGTAATCTCGTGTTCTAGTTACTCCAGGAAAACTCCATCATACTGAACCACTCATCTTGGAAATCTGGTTAACCCGCCAGCTCTCGGAATCATCTCCTTGCCTCACCTGCCTGCCCTTACACCACCTCGGGACCTTCACCACTCAGGACAGCTGCCACACACCACCAAACCCACCTGGACCGCACCACCTCTCCTTCAACGCTCCCACCTGCACAGTAAGACGAAGATTTTCACAGCTTCCACTCTCTCCAGAACTCCTCATTGGCTACCGCTCTAACACTGCTCTCCTCTCTTCCAGTACTTTCCTAATCACCAGCAGCTGCCGTTGCTTTCTTGGACCTGTCCCCTTGCTTGTCACTCTCCCCTGGCCAAGACCCTCACACCCCATATGTCAAGCCTTAAATCAATTACTAACGTCAACGTCATTTTGGTGTTAGTTAATAAACCTTTGTTAAACCCTTTACTCTGCGTCCGCCTTGGGTTTCCTGCACGTGGGTTTGATTTTTGGTGCTCAGCCTCCGGCCGTTTTGTGACAGTATCACAGTGGTTCCATTATATAAACACTCTGGTGTAGGTGTATATAGTGTATACGAGTATATATAATTACATAGTATATGTCCAGTGTATTCAGGTATATATGCCATTAAAAACATTCCACAACATGGGGATATCACCGGGTAAACTTCAGAAAGTTCTTAATATTATTAGTCAAGAGAAAGAAGAATGCAGACGGTGTTTAAATTAACCTCACAAATGTCACAGATCAGTCAGTAGGGCTCCTGAAAAGTCTGTGACACACCTGTTTGAACATCACCAGTTAATTTGCCACACCAGTTAATTTGGAACACTGGTTCCCTGACACAGAGTAATGTAGTGTACAAACAACCTCTTGCAAAAACAGATGACAGAACATAGAAGAGCTCCTTAGTCCAGGACTCCACAGTCTATTCACACCTACAGGCTAAAATTCATGTGTTGCAGCAGCTCAGGATTACAAATAAATCTTTCCTAGTTCAAAATTAAAAAGTTTAAGTTACAAGTCTAAAAGAACAAATACATGTGTGTATATTCATATAAAAACTGAACTTTAAATTGAAAAGAGTATGAGAAAGTTTCAAGAATGAGACATGTATATGTATGAACTAAGCATGAATAAATTTAAACTGCAATAACACAGTGTGGGTGCTTAAGCTGGTCTCAAAAGTCTTTTTCTTTCCTTTTTGTAAATCCTGTATAACAAGTGTGACTTGTGGTTCTCCCTCCCTGTTTACAGAGGAAGCAGGTCACACATTTCTGAGAAATCAGTCCCTCCTCTCTGTATGTCCTATAAAAGCCAAAGTTGGGCAAAGTTTGTTCCTTACAGAGACGTCAGAGGCAGAAGCAGAACAACCTGAGAGACCAACTCCTGTGTGCAGTGAGTACTGTGGTTACATGTTTTATTTGCTTTCTGACTGTAGTTATCTTTTGAATAAAAGCTTAATCAGTATTCATATCAAGTCAGTATTTTTTTCTTATAACAGAAAACAGTTGAAACCTTTAATTTTCTTGCTAAAAATCATTTACCTTCATCAGCTTTTTCAAATAATCTCACTTTGTCAAATCACAACAACAGTCGCCTCGAGGTGACTGTTGTTGGGATTTAACGCTATATAAATAAAATTGAATTGAACCTTCTGTGAATGGTACTCATGGCCACTGAAAACATAACAGAGTCAACTGTTACTAACTAACTACTACTAACCCCAAGTTGCCTACCGATGCATCCATCAGAGCATGAATGTGTGTATGTTAGTTAAGAAGCACTAGCTAACAACTTAGGAAAAGGTGCTTGTGCAAATGGGTGTGACTGGATGAATGTACGAGTTCTGTAACGCGCTTTGAGTGCACATGATAGAGTAGAAAAGCACCATAAAAGAACCAGTCCATTTTCCATTTATCAAAATCTCATCTTTAAGGTCTGCACATTCACAGGCAGTGTTAGACCGAGATCTGCCTTCTAAGTTCTCTGCTGTTTTTCTGCAGTTTGAACCTGGGAATTTTTCGGTCTTAAAGGAAGCAATCGACCATTTAAGACCTTGTAATACTGATGGATGTCTCTGTCCCACTGCAGCCTTTGCTTAACCAGTCTTTAACATCATGTAGACAGTTAACACAGACCTTTCTCACCCTAAACGAAAATAAGACTGAAGTTATTGTTTTTGGAAGTGATGCCCCTTTGGATAAGTTAACTGATACGCTCGGTCCTCTAGCTTGTCATCACCTCCACACTGTAAGAAATGTCAGAGTGTTTTTAGATAGCTCTTCAAATTAGAGAAACAAGTGTCCACAGTTGTTGAAATCAGTTTGTATCAGTTATGTGAAATTGCCAAAGCGAAGCCTTATCTTCCTCCTAAAGACCTAGTAAAACATTTATGACTTCATCACCTCTAGACTGGACTACTGCAATTCTCTCTACCACACTCATCTCTCCATCACTTGCAGTTCGCCCAAAATGCTGCTGCATGTCTTCCAACAGGTGTTAGAAAGTATGAACTCATCACTCCAGTTTTAGCAAATTTACACTGGCTCCCTGTAAAATATTGTATTGATTATAAGATTCTTTTTTTTTTTTTTTTTTTTTTTATTGATTGATTGATTAGCATTCAAATATCTCAGTGAAGACAGAACAAAGATTTACCACAAAGCAAGAAAGCATGAGACAAGGCTAATCAAAAGGTATTGGCTGAAGCATTTGCTTATTACGCCAACCCTTTTAACAAAAGATCTTTTAGCATGCAGCTCCTGTACACAGGGCTCGAAGCAAATAATAAAATTCAATTCAATTCAATTCAATTTTATTTATATAGCGCCAAATCACAACAAATGTCGCCTCAAGGCGCTTCATAGATACAGAGAAAAGCCCAACAATCATATGACCCCCTATGAGCAAGCACTTTGGCGACAGTGGGAAGGAAAAACTCCCTTTTAACAGGAAGAAACCTCCAGCAGAACCAGGCTCAGGGAGGGGCGGCCATCTGCTGCGACCGGTTGGGGTGAGAGAAGGCAAACAAAGCAAAAACAAAACAAACAAACAAACAAACAAGAAAAAAACAAAAAAACAAAAAACTTTCCACCTAAGTAAGTAACTACATCAAAGCAAAAGAATCAAGAGGTTTTTTTGTTTTTTGTTTTTGTTTTTTTTTGCTCTTTTCATTCTTGATATATATATTTTTCTAATACTCTATTTTTAAACATATTTTTAAACAAGGAAAATGAACTACACCTTTTTAAATCACTGTCATAACTATTCCACAGGTTAACTCCTCTAACAGAAACACATCTCTGCTTTATATTTGTCCTTATCTTGTTTTTTTTAAAGAAATCTGTTCCCCTTAAGTCATATTGACTCTCTCTGACTTTGAACAGCTTCTGAGTACTGGGGCAAAGCAAGTTATTTTGTGCTTTATACATTATCTGTGCCATTTTATATTCAACTAAAATCATAAAATTTCAGGGTATTCAGATTAATAAACAAAATGTTAGTTGGTTCTATATAGTTTGATTGGTTTATAATTCTTATAGCTCTTTTTTGCAACTTGAAAATAGGAAGAGTGTTCGTTTTATATGCATTACCCCATATCTCCAGACAGTAAGTCATATATGGAAGCAACAGAGTACAATAGAGTGTGTATAATGATTTTTTGTTCAGGACATGCTTTGTTTTATAGAGAATAGCAATGGTTTTTGACATTTTTGTTTTCACATGGTTTATATGAGACTTCCAACTCAGCTTATCATCAATTATCACTCCAAGAAATTTATTTTCGTACACTCTTTCAATTTCAATTCCATTAACCCTGATTTTAGATACATTTTTCATTTGTCTAGTGCCAAAAATAATCAAT
Organism: Neolamprologus brichardi; assembly: GCF_056152115.1. NCBI lineage: Eukaryota > Metazoa > Chordata > Actinopteri > Cichliformes > Cichlidae > Neolamprologus > Neolamprologus brichardi. The sequence goes on along the minus strand of NC_142121.1, from coordinate 2,282,981 downwards.
TTTGTTTTCTTTATATTTAATGATAACTTATTTACATCAAACCAGTTTTTTAATATATTTAACTCCTTTTCCGCTGTAGTCAGAAGCTGTTCTAGGTTTTTACCTGAGCAATACAGAGTGGTATCATCAGCAAACAATACACATTTTAACAGTTTGGAAATGCTACATATGTCATTTATGTATAATATAAATAATTTAGGGCCCAGCACAGAGCCCTGAGGAACACCACAAGTTACCTTCAACTGCTTAGATTTTACATTATTGAATTCGACATATTGATATCTGTCATCCAGGTAACTTTTCATCCACTTGTATGCTAACCCTCTTATGCCATATCTCTCTAGTTTATTCATTAATATAGAATGATCAATCGTATCAAACGCCTTTTTTAAGTCTATAAAAACACCAACAGTATATTCCTTATTATCTATAGCATTAGATATCCCTTCTACAAGTTCCATCACTGCCATCGAAGTGGACCTTTTCACTCTAAAGCCATATTGGTTATCACTTAGGAGATTATGCTTCTCAATATATTTATCAAGTCTATTAACAAATAACTTTTCTAAAATTTTTGAGAACTGTGGGAGCAGTGATATTGGCCTATAATTGGTAAACTGACTTCTCTCTCCGTTTTTATGGATTGGAATAACTTTTGCTATTTTCATTTGTGAGGGAAATACACCAGTTTGAAAGGACAGATTACAAATGTATGAGAAAGGTTGCACTATATATTCTATAATACTTTTAACTAATATCATGTCAATACCAAAACAGTCAGTGGACTTTTTATTTTTAAATGTCTTCACAATGTTAATTATTTCTCTATGAGTTACAGCACCAATAAACATGGAGGACACATTCTGAGTAATATGTTTATTTAGGTCGTTATTATTTCTTGACTCTGGAATTTCTTTTGCTAAATTAAAGCCAACATTTACAAAGAAATCATTAAATTCATTTGCAATGTCTTTAGTTTTATCAAGCACAATATCTTTATCTTTTTTTAAATAATCTGGATAATTCTTATTTTTTGAGCCCTTTTTGATTATACTATTTAATATCCTCCATGTTTCTTGTGTGTTACTTCTACTTTGCTCCAATAATTTGTGGTAATATTCTTTCTTACTTGTTCTTATAGTATTTACTAATCTATTTTTATATAACTTGTACTTTATTTCAGCATCTTTTGTCCTCTGTTTTATGAATCTCTTATATAGATTATTTTTCTTTTTACATGCATCTTCTATCCCCTTTGTGATCCATGGCTTATTTGATCTGTGATGCTTTCTAGTGATTTTCATTAAAGGACAATGTTTTTCATATAGTGAAATTACAGTTGATAAGAATGCATCATATGCACTATTTGAATCTTCATTTGCAAAAACCTCATTCCAATTGTGTTCCTTTAAGTCCACCTGGAGGGCAGCAATGGCTCTTGTTGTTCTAAGTCGTATCATATCAAATATTTGATTCTTTTGTTTAGTTTTAATCCCAAAATAATTTTGAAAAATTGCAAAAACAGGAAGATGATCGCTTATATCAGTTATAAGAAGTCCACCTACTATTTCATGGTCAATTTTATTTGTGAATATATTATCTATCAATGTAGCTGTATCAATTGTTATTCTACTTGGTTTTATAATTACAGGGAAAAGGGAGTTACTATACATTGTATTTATGAAATCTGTTGTTTTCTGATGTCCATTTGGGTTTAGCAAATCTATATTAAAATCACCACAAATTATTTGCACTTTTTTATCATTTAGGTTGCTAAACATAGCAGCAAGTTTTTCATTGAATGTCTCAAGGCATGAACCTGGTGTCCTATAGATGCAACTTATAATTATATTGTTAGCTTTTTCAACATGGATTTCAATAGTGACACATTCCAATACGTTATCTATGGTGCTTGACATACATTCAATCAGACTACATTTAAAAACTTTATCTACATATAAGGCAACACCGCCTCCTTTTTTATTCACCCTGTTCATTGTAAATAATTCGTATCCTTCCAGTCCCATTTCACTAATTTTCTCATTATCGAGCCATGTTTCTGATATTGCAATTATATTAAACTTTTTTAACTTACTTAAACATTCTGTAATTTTAGAAAAATTTTTATACAGGCTTCTACTATTGAAATGTATGACCGACAATGCATTTGCCATTTTAATATTCATATTGAATTGGTCATCTGTATAGTACTCACAAGTATTATTGGTGTTATTGTAGAAGTGGGTATCTGGGTCAATGTTACTTTCAGGGTCATGCATGTTGTGCTCTGCATAGTTAAACGTTTTGAAGTTCGTTTTCTCAGCGTGTGTGGCAAAATAACCACCTTGACAGTCCTTTTCATAATCAAATTCTTCCTCTTCAATATCTCTGAATGGAAACCTATAATCTGTGTCCAAACTTGTCATTTATGTGTTTTTGTTGTTGTTGTTGTTTTTTGAGCCGTAAGGCCAGAAACACTTTCCATACCCATTGTTCATTATCCAATCGTCACTTTTCCAATAGATTCCAGAGCAGATTCCTGATTATTTATATTGCTCTAAGTCTTTGAGTTCTCTTATCATCACAACTTTCGCTTCTTCGGGATTGCCATTTAGTCTTATCATTACTTTGCAGTTCCTCGTCCATGTCGCTTGTATCTTATTTTGTTTTCTCAGGCTGCGTGCCTGTCTTGCAATTTCAGCAGTCTTTTTCGTTAAATGTTCATTTAAATACACACCAGTCCCTTTAAGCTTCTTACCCTGTTTCAGTAACTCAATCTTTGTTTTGCGACTCACAAACCGAAGAATAATTGATGGCTTTGTTTTACTGTCTTTCCTGGGGAGCGTGTGGCATGCTGCAATATGATGGCTCTGAATACTTACATTCTTCGTTTGAAGGAATTTTATCACTTGCTGTTCAAGCGTTTGCAGCTCCTCTACCGGGGCATCTTCACCATCTTTACCTCCCCCAGCTGTTACTCCGGCGTAGGTTCGGTGTTGCGTCTCCAGTCCACTTATGACTAAATCATCCATTCTTGTGTATTGTTCAAGGTCCTCGATTCGCCGTTCCAAGTCATCTATTTTCTTGTCCTTGTCCTTTATGAGGTTTTTTAGTTGTTTTATTTCATCCATTAGGTCATGTAGCATACCTTGTTGTTTAGCCACTTTGCTCAGTTCATCAGACATGAAATTAAGCGATTTCCTAATCTCCTCCAACTCCTCTTCAACTCCTGGGTTTGCTTTTTTAGGCGGCATTTTGAAAATGATGAGATTTGTATTTCCTTGTGATGGCCCGTTGAAGTCACTGTTGATTAACTTGTTGGTTGAGCCTTGGCCTAGTGGTTGCTGCAGGAGCCTGGGCCTAGTGGCTGCTGGAGGATCCTGGGCCTAGTGGCTGCTGGAGGATCCTGGGCCTGGTGGCTGCTGGAGGAGCCTGGGCCTGGTGGCTGCTGGAAGAGCCTGGGCCTGGTGGCTGCTGGAGGATCCTGGGCCTGGTGGCTGCTGGAAGAGCCTTGGCCTGGTGGCTTATTTTTCAGTTTTGGTGCAACAAGCTACCAATTGTCTGGTGTTCGTTTCTTTTTCCGTAGATATGTGTGCTTCCTTCTTGTGTCGTTTGTTGTAAGAAAAGAGTTTTACTTACTTTCAAAGTTTTAAATGATATGGCGAGCAGTTACTTAAGCAAATTCCTCAACATATATAACCGCAACAGAGCACTGAGATCTTAGTACAGCCCAATAAAGGAGATGGAGCCTTCACAGCTGCAGCGCCTAGACTCTGGAATACCTGCCACTCAATATTCGTACTTAAGAGTCTATACAGCGTTTCAAATCGCGTCTTAAAACTCACTTTTTTATGCTGGCTTTTAATTCAAGTTGAGTTCCATCAGGTTTGTTTTATGTTCGTTTTGTTTTTATGTTAAATATGTTGTCATTGAAGAAACTGTTTTTACCAGAGACCTGACGGCATCCAATTTATTATTCTGAATATTTCCAGTTTTGTTTTTGGAGGAACTAATAAATCTGCAGGTTTCACCAGAGAAGCTTCTGTAACTTGTCATTAACAGCTCTGTGGGAGTCACGGTGGTGGAACGATATCGCAGACGTTCAATTTCAGAATTGTTACAAACCAACAGGATACACATGCAGCCCATGCAATAATGTTACTATAAAATGTTTTCACCTCAAAGGGCCGAGGGAAGCTCAATAGGTGGCAATTTTATATGAATCATTTTCTGAAGCAGTTGAAACATAGTAAGAACTGAAATATCTTTAAGAATTAATTCAACAATACTTTATAAGTACATACTTCACACATATAATTTCATTGGTGTTCCTTAAATACAGCCTTAGTAACATGAATAACCTCAACTTGCTCTCACAGATTTATTTGTGTCCATCGTTGTTAGAGCACTTCCATGTTTTCTAACACGTGGAAGGTCCTGAGTGTGAAACCAGCAGGTCTTTAATACTGGATGCAATACTGTGATGGAATAATTCAGTAACAGCAGTCAAAACATAAGAAACTCTTAAATGTATAGAATCAAGATCACTTGATGTTTTCAGTTTTCTGGGCTTTTTCTCTTTAGTGCACCAACAAATCAAGAGCTAAACTTATTATAAAGCTTCAGATAAGCTGTTCTGTTTGTAAATTTCTTTTCTCTGGTTTTCCCTCCTGGTTAAAGCTGCAGCATAAAGCTCAGACCATTTCTGGGAAATCAGAGTTCTTCCTGACCTTCACAAAGGAACAATCGCTGGTGGGGTGTGTTCCTGTCAGGGACTTCATTCAGCTGTGAGTATGTGGTTTGACTTGATTTGTTTGTTTTAGATCTTCCTGATTCCTCATTGCTAAGATTTTTTTAATATTTTTTATATTTAATATTTTCAGGTTATTATCAGGAGGTCACCGACTAATCCGCAGGTCTGCATGCCAAATATTCTTGGGCAACATCAAGTTGCTCTCCAATGCATCCCCTGGAGTATGAATGTTAGATAGAGAATACTTGCATAGAAAAAAGTGCTTGTGCGAGCAGGTGAATGAGACAAGTTGTGTAAAGCACTTTCAGTGCTCAGAATACAAAGTGCTGTATAAGAACCAGTCAGTTGGCAACCTTGTGGTTTACTGACTTAGACCACTGAAACTTCAGCTTTCTGTCTTCTCACCAATGAGAGGAGCAGTGTGAGCGAGAGTGACTCACACTCTCCTTTGATTACATTTACTGAACTATTGTTATATTATTGTGTATGTTATGTTCACATCAGTGTTGAAAAGGAATGCACATTATATATTTGTTTTTATTATATAGGTTTTTATTTGTTTAAATACTAATGACAATGAAGTGACCAGTGCTGTCAGCGTTGATCTCGTCAAAATGACGTTAACCTCATAACCACATTAACGCGGCAAATCTCCGGTAGCTCATAAACGCGTTAGTGCCGTACAACCCACACATGGGGCGATCCACGTCGACTCGCTTACGGAGATTTGGTGTAAGAAGCATTTCAAATGAAGCTTTGCAGTAGCTGTGGACCAATAAAGAGTTTTAATGCCTGAACCTGCAGCTGTTTGCTTTCCAGTGGATCCACAGCTGTGCAGGATCACCATCTACTGATGTAATAAGGTTTTATCTTAGTATGTAAATGTATAAGAGTTGTTATTGACAGTTATAAACAGAAACAGTTTGTTTCCGTAAAACTGAACGTGCAGCATTTTACAACCTACTACACTGTCACTGTCTCACCCAGGAAGTGCCAGGTGGAACTATTCCAGATGTTGTCAGTTATAGTAATGGTATAAAAACAAACAGCTGGACAGCAGAAGAACCAGAAAAACATCCTCAAACTTTTTCTATGATTTCCAGGTTAGACTGAAGGATGGACGGTACATCAGGCGGTGCGATGGAGGTGGCAGCGCTCGGTCGGCCTTTCAGCGTCGGGATGCTGTACGACTGTCGCAGTGACTCGCTCGTCCCTGGTAAGAATTCACATGTAAAGATTCTTGATGCATCACAAGCTTTCATTTTTTAAAGCCAGTCGACTCTAGAATATATATATATATATATATATATATATATATATATATAACACCCAGCACGCCCCTGCGGGCGGTTTATCCTTCAAGCTCGGGTCCTCTACCAGAGGCCTGGGAGCTTGAGGGTCCTGCGCAGTATCTTAGCTGTTCCCAGTACTGCGCTCTTCTGGACAGAGATCTCCGATGTTATTCCCGGGATCTGCTGGAGCCACTCGCCTAGCATGGGAGTCACCGCACCTAGTGCTCCGATTACCACGGGGACCACCGTTACCTTCACCCTCCACATCCTCTCGAGCTCTTCTCTGAGCCCTTGGTATTTCTCCAGCTTCTCGTGTTCCTTCTTCCTGATATTGCTGTCATTCGGAACCGCTACATCGATCACTACGGCCGTCTTCTTCTGTTTGTCTACCACCACTATGTCCGGTTGGTTAGCCACCACCATTGTGTCCGGCTGTATCTGGAAATCCTACAGGATCTTAGCTCGGTCATTCTCCACCACCCTTGGGGGCATCTCCTATTTTGACCTCGGGACTTCCAGGTTATACTCGGCACAGATGTTCCTGTACACTATGCCGGCCACTTGGTTATGGCGTTCCATGTATGCCTTGCCTGCTAGCATCTTGCACCCTGCTGTTATGTGCTGGATTGTCTCTGGGGCATCTTTACACAGCCTGCACCTGGGGTCTTGCCTGGTGTGATAGACCCCAGCCTCTATGGATCTTGTACTCAGAGCTTGTTCTTGTGCTGCCATGATTAGTGCCTCTGTGCTATCTTTCAGTCCAGCTTTGTCCAGCCACTGGTAGGATTTCTGGATATCAGCCACCTCCTCTATCTGCCGGTGGTACATACCGTGCAGGGGCCTGTCCTTCCATGATGGTTCCTCGTCTCCCTCCTCTTTCTTGGGTTTCTGCTGCCTGAGGTATTCACTGAGCACGCTGTCAGTTGGGGCCATCTTCGTGATGTATTCTTGGACGTTCGTTGTCTCATCCTGGACTGTGGTGCTGACACTCACCAGTCCCCGGCCCCCTTCCTTCTGCTTAGCGTACAGCCTCAGGGTTCTGGACTTGGGGTGAAACCCTCCATGCATGGTAAGGAGCTTTTGTTGTCTTTATGTCAGTGGCTTCTATCGCCTCCTTTGGCCAGCCTATTACCCCAGCAGGGTACCTGATCACGGGCAGGGCGTACGTGTTGATGGCCCGGATCTTGTTCTTACCGTTCAACTGACTCCTCAGGACTTGCCTGACCCTCTGCAGGTACTTGGTGGTTGCAGCTTTCCTAGCGGCCTCTTCATGGTTCCCATTCGCCTGCGGGATCCCCAGGTACTTGTAACTGTCCTCTATGTCTGCAATGTTGCCTTCTGGTAGTTCAATCCCCTCAGTTCTGACTACCTTCCCTCTCTTTGTTACCATCCGACTACACTTCTCCAGCCCGAACGACATTCCAATGTCATTGCTGTATATCCTTGTGGTGTGGATCAGTGAATCGATGTCTTGTTCACTCTTGGCATACAGCTTGATGTCATCCATGTACAGGAGGTGGCTGACAACTGCTTCGTTCTGTAGTCGGTATTCGTAGCCAGTCTTGTTAATGATCTCACTGAGGGGGTTCAGGCCTATGCAGAACAGCAGTGGGGACAGAGCACTTGATGGTGACTTGTGCTATGGGCTTGAAGTTGGCCTCTAGTGTTGTACGCCACATCCCCATTGAGTTCCTGATGAAGGCTCTTAGGGTCCCAATGATCTTGTACAATTCTAGGCATTCCAGTATCCAGCTGTGGGGCATTGAGTCATAGGCCTTCTTGTAATCAATCCAGGCAGTGCACAGGTTGGTCAGTCTGGTCTTGCAGTCTCGGCTGACTGTTCTGTCTACCAGTAGCTGATATTCTTGCCAATTCCTTTCTGTGTCCCGCTCATGTATTGACCCATGTTCCTGTTCATCTTAGCCTACCGTCCGACCTTCAGTTAGCCATTCCGGGTGTCCCTCGTTAACTAGCAGCTGGTTCATTTGTGCTGCCAGACGCTCGTGTGTGCAGTCAGCTTCTTTAGCCAGTAGGCGTGAACCATGTCGGGCCCTGGTGCTGTCCAACTCTTCATACTGGAGACCCTTTCCGTTAGTTGGCTAAAGTAGCCCTCCGTGTTACTTTGATCTTGCCCTCTAGCCTCTAGTGCTCAGATGAGTAGAAAAGCGCTATATAAGAACCAGTCCATATATGTGTATATATATATATGTGTGTGTGTGTGTGTGTGTGTGAATATATATATATATATATGTGTGTGTGTGTGTATATATATATATGTGTGTGTGTGTGTGTGTGTGTGTGTGTATATATATATATATATATACACTCTGGGCACTGACTCCCTTTTGGAGCCTTGTGGCACCCAGAGGAACTGTAGTTTTTAACATTTCCAAGTTTCAGCTCCACATGGTTTTAACTGCACCCAGTTGTGTTAAAGTGATCCGGACTGTTCCTTTGTCCTGCTAATTTTTTATTTTTATAATTCTCAAAGAACGTTCAAACTGAGCCTTCAAACAGAATTAAAACCTGCTGCTTGCTCAAAGTTGTTGGATTCTAGCAGATTAGTGTTTTAAGTCCTGTGGAAACAGCCGAGGTTTTATTATTCCTTCTTCTGATTTCTATTTATGCCTTTTTGTAAAAGAAAAAAAAACAACAACAAAAACAAGTTCTAACTAGCTGCTGTAATCAGTGTGCAACTAACAGGGCCTAAAGATAACATAAGGATAAGAACATCTTCACTGATCCTCATGAGTAAAGTTAATCACTATTAAAACAAGTTGGCAGCCATGATGCAACACCTGGAAATCAGCTCCAACTCTTGGAGCGCTTTTCCATTTGGATCTACTCAGGTTGGCTTGAGTCGACTCAGTCCTTACGATTTCATCATTAGCTGGTAGTACCTGGTACCAGATACTTTGTGAGTACCTACTACATGTCACTGATTGGCTGATCAGTAACATGCAGTCTTTTGACAGTGGCGTAAACTAAATTTTTGATATTATTACTGTTATTATCTTAAATACTGAAAACTCAGATGCAGAGCCTGAACTCTTCATTTGAAAGAAATCAGTTAATCTGGTTCATCCAGACAAACAAAAGATTTGTGCTTCATTTACTATTTTTGTTTCATTTTGGTGAATATCACAAAAAGAGATGAAAAAACAAAACAAGGAAAGTCATGAAATCAACAGCAAAAGTTTGACAGTTTTGCTCATAGAAAGACACCGCTCTGTTTATTTATTTTAAAATTCACATTTTTTTAAAATCATTTTTTAAAATGTATTTTAGGGTGTCTGATTTAATTGATGGAGTCCTGGTAGTACTTTTGTTGCTTCTTCTTTTGCAGGAATGACTCTGTGGGATCGTGATGACCTGATAAAAGATGTTGGAGAAAGACCGCAGGCCTCTAATGAGTTTGAAATTGTTGCATCTGAATCAATTTCTGGCAAATCTTCAGCTCTAAGTGTTGATGCTTCACTGAAGGCAAGTTTCTTGGGTGGACTGGTTCAGGTTGATGGATCTGCCAAATATCTGAATGATAGTAAATCTTCCAGAAATCAGGCCAGAGTAACACTCAAATACAAGGCAACCACAAAGATCCAGGAGCTGTCCATGAATCATCTTGGAAGAGGAAACGTGAAGCATCCATATGTTTTTGATCAAGGCTTAGCAACACATGTAGTCACAGCTATTCTTTATGGAGCACAAGCTTTCTTTGTGTTTGACCGTGAAGTTTCTGAACACGAAAATCATCAAGATGTTCAGGGCAACTTGAAGGTGATCATCAAGAAGATTCCCTTACTTTCTGTAGAGGGTGAAGGTTCCCTGAAGATGGAAGAGAAGGACAAAGCCAGTCTTGATAAATTCTCCTGTAAATTTTATGGAGACTTCTGTCTTCCAAAACCACCAACAACCTTTCAAGATGCAGTAGAAGTCTACCAGAGCCTGCCAGGATTACTGGGAGACAAAGTTGTACCAGTGAAGGTCTGGCTGCTGCCACTGACAGCTTTAGATTCTTCTGCTGCTAAACTCGTCCGTCAGATCAGTATAGGATTAGTTCAAGAAGCACAGAGAGTCCTGGAGGACTTCAGTGAGCTGGAAATGAGGAGCAATGATGTACTGGGAACCACCACTGCACAGCAGTTCCCACAGATTGGTAAAAAAATTAAAAGTTTTAAAGAAATGTGCTCTGAGTTCAAGCTGGAATTCCAACAAACTTTGGCCAAGAAACTTCCATCAATCCGAGGAGGAGGAGAAGAGGAAGCAGAGCTTGCAGAGATCCTGAAGAAGAGACATTCTTCACCTTTCAGCAGCAAAAACCTGAATGACTGGATGGACTGTAAAGAGAGAGAAATCTACACTTTAATGTCTTTTACAAGGATGATGAAAAACACCAAAATCATCTCGTCTCAAAATGATCTGTACAAGGAAAGTCTCAGTGCAGAGCATGTTGTGTGTTTTGTTTTCACCTCTCTGGGAAAGGATGAACCATACCTCTCAGCTTTATCAAGATACTTAAGAGGAAAAACCAACCCAGACCTTCAAGATCCTCACACTCATGATGTAGAGAAGGAACAATGGTACGCCTCAAAAGAAGTAACAGCTGAAATGAGGAAGAAAGCAAAACTCTTCAGTGATTTTGCAGAGGCCAACAAGGAGAACAAGAACATGAAGTTCCTGACAGTGGGGTTAACTAATGAGACACAGGAAGGTTCCAGCATCCACCTTTATGAAGGTGGATTTGCTGTCAGTGAGAACTTTGAGCCTCCTTCAAAGCCTGAAACTGTGACAGCAGCTGACAGAAACCACAACAGTGTGACACTGAAGATTTCTCCACCCAGATTTGGAGCAGAGAACATCACCTCCTACTCTGTTGAGTACTGTGTCAGTGGAGAGGATGGATGGCAGCAGAAGACAGAAGCAAAGGCTGAAGAAGTCACAGTGAGAGATCTGAAGCCAAACACAGAGTATGTGTTCAGATGCAGAGCAGTGACCTCAGCAGGTGTCGGGCCGGATAATCAAGTTTCTATTAAAACAACTTCAAGTGGCAGAAACAAAGAAACACGTTTGGCAGAAAAACTGAGAGATAAAAGTGAAAAGATCAAATCTGATTCCCCCTCAGTTTACAAACTGCCTCTGACAGAAGAACACATGAACATAGATGGATGCAGGAAGTTTAACTTTGGAGAAGAAAGCACGAGGCAGAATCGTACAATAATGCTTTTTGGAGCGACTGGATCAGGAAAGTCCACTCTGATCGATGGGATGATCAACTACATTGTTGGTGTCGAGTGGGAGGACAGTTTCAGGTTTAAATTAATTAATGAGGATCAGTCAACATCACGAGCTCACAGTCAGACCTCTGAAGTCACTGTTTACAAAATCAACCATCAGGAAGGATTTCAAATCCCGTTCTCTCTGACCATTATTGACACTCCAGGCTTTGGAGATACAAGCGGCATAGAAAGAGACAGAGAGATCACAGAGCAGCTACGTAATCTCTTCTCTGCTCAGCACGGTGTCACTGACATTGATGCTGTGTGTTTTGTAGCTCAGGCTGCTTTAGCACAACTCACACCAACACAGAAATATGTGTTTGATTCAGTGCTCTCAATCTTTGGCAAAGATGTGGCTGAAAACATCAGAGTTCTGGTGACATTCACAAACAGCCAACGTCCTCCAGTTCTAGATGCAGTAAAAGCTTCAGGTGTCCCATGTCCTAAAACAAAAGACGGGCTGCCTGTTCACTTCAAGTTCAATGATTCAGCCTTGTTTGCAGAAAACACATGTGTCAAAAAATGCACAGATGATGCTGTTGATGACAATTACAATGACGATGAAGAACAATATAATCATGATGAATATAATGCTGATATTAGCTTTAATGAGATGTTTTGGAACATGGGGACGAAAAGTATGGAGATATTTTTTGCTGCTCTGAATGTGATTCAAATTAAAAGCTTGACACTGACACAGGAGGTCCTCAGAGAAAGAAAGCAGCTCGAGGATTCAGTGGAAGATTTGCAGGAGCAGATTAAACTTGGATTAGCCCAGTATGAAGAGTTAAGAAACACAAGACAAAAACTTGGTGAACACAGGGACGAAATCAACAGAAATAATAACCCTGAGTTTACAGTCGCTGTCATGAAGCCTTATAAAGCTCGTATTTCTGGTACAGGAAACTTCATCATCAACTGTCAGCAGTGTCATGTCACCTGTTACTATCCCTCCTCCACATCCACGGATTCAGAGAAAGAAGGCTGTGAAGAAGCTGCATCACATGGATTCTGCACCAAGTGTCCAGGCAAATGTCACATTAATGTACATTTTTTACAGAAGTACAGTTGGGAATATCAGAGAGTCAGAGAGAAACAAACAGTGAAAGAGCTGAAAGAAAAATATCCAAAAACCAACAAAGATCAGACAGTTGTTGAAGGACTGACATCAAACCTGAGTGATCAAGAGTGTCATCTGCAAAATAAGGTGAAGACACTACTGCAGAGATCTGCTCAGTGTCTGGACAGACTGAGAGAGATATCAGTGAAGCCAAACCATCTCTCCACTAAAGAATACATCGACCTGCTTATTAATGGAGAAGAATCAGAGACCAAACAAGGCTGGGAGGAACGAGTTGAAGCCCTGAGAGAATTAAGAGGAAGGTACCGTTTTAGTAGTTTCCGTTTTCGTTTCAGGTAAATGGCCTGTATTTGTATAGCACTTTACACAACCAGTCATCCACACATTCACACACTGGTGATGGCAGCTACATTGTAGCCACAGCCACCCTGGGGCGCACTGACAGAGGCGAGGCTGCCGGACACTGGCGCCACCGGGCCCTCTGACCACCACCAGTAGGCAACGGGTGAAGTGTCTTGCCCAAGGACACAACGACTGAGACTGTCAGAGCCGGGGCTCGAACCGGCAACCTTCCGATTACAAGGCAAACTCCCAACTCTTGAGCCACGATCGCCCTGTTTTATGTCACATTATGTCAGATAGTTTCAGCTCTGTATGAACACTGAACCCCGACCGTGTCCGTGCCGTCGGGGGAGAAAGTCACATCTCACTGATTCTGATGCATCAGAGGCTCCGCGCTTTGTGTTCACGTCTTTGTGCAGAATCAGTGTACCTGCTCTCATTTACTGTTTCAGCTGTTTGGTGGTTGTTGAAATTTTGTGAGGTTTAACCTGAGATTCTGGCATTTTGATGGGACGATGACAGAGCCGGCCTGATGTCATCAGATGCTGCATTTAAAAATTCTGATTATCAGCTGATTTAATGCTGTGAACAGTTATTCTCTTGGAAGAAGTATTGTTGTTTCTCAAGGAAATAAAAAAGAGCTCATAAACTGCGCACATCATTGTTAAATATACTGGTAGTGTAGTAACATTGGACTTCTGATTTATTACTGATTTAGTAACACTTAAATTTAAAATTTTATAACATCATCATAAACAGCTGCAGATTAACAGTGATGGGAATAACGGCGTTTTTCAGTAACGAGTAATCTAACTAATTTCTATTTCTATCGTTGTAAGCCAATCACATGACCACTTTAAGACAAAGCAACAAGGTGATATATACCAGTTTTTAAATTGTGTTGATAGGCCACGTAAAACCAGAGTCATGATAAACAATATATATGCATGTTTTTCCTCAATAGTTTCCTCTCTGCTTATGACCAAAAGAAAAAAAAACCCTACCCTTTCGTCCTAATGAAAAAATGCACCATGCCGACCAATCAAAAATGATTAGCATGATTAACACACCCCACTTTGCAGTTATTTATTTGTAAAAAATGTTTGGAATCATGTATGATTTTCGTTCCACTTCTCACGTGTTCACCACTTCGTGTTGGTCTTTCACCTGGAATTCCATTAAAATCGATTCATGTTTGTGGCTGTAATGTGACAAAATGTGGGAAAGTTCAAGCGGGCCGAATACTTTTGCAAGCCACTGTATATACATTAGACCAGTATTTCCCAACCTTTTGGAACCATGGCACATATTTTACTTTATAAAAAAATCACACAGCACACCACCAACCAAAAAAATATCACAAAAAGCATTTTGATCATTTTCCCCTGCTTACCAGGTATAGCAGAATTGGATCGATTTGTCCCCATTATACCTTTTTTTTCTTTCTTCTGACTACCACTCATGCTAGGGCCTTCATCTGGGTCAGAATTTCTCCAGGATCCGGGTTAGATTGACGTCTCACTTGCAGCATGACTCTGGCTGCGTCCGAATTCAGGGGAAGGATGCTTCATTGCCATTTGCAGTGTTGGGAAGGTTACTTTTAAAATGTATCACTTGATTGATTGATTGATTGAATCTTTATTTTGAACATGTTAAAAAAGTACATCAACATAGAATTAAAAGAGACAAATAAACAAAGCAAAACAAAAAGAAAACGAGCAACCACAACTACAAATATCTTTTATGTTCAAAAAGGAGCAGGAAGAAGCATGAGCTTATTTAATCCCACCCCTTTTCCACTATCTAGTAAAATTATAGACTACCGAAATACCTCCTTGCAATCACATTATATGTCATGTGTATTTTTTTATTTTTTTTTATTTTTTTTTAAATATATATACATATATGTTTCTATCTATCCATACATACGTATACACACATACGCACATATACACATTTTCAATAACCCCATTAACACCTCAAAGGATACACAACCTACAAATATATATATATACCCATACCAACATACCCGTGCACCCGCACACACATGAAAATATTAGTCAAGAACACCCTATCAAATCTCTACCTCCTCCCTGTACCCTGTAAAAACCATCTCCTTAAACCGCTTTTTAAACTGTGCCATGCTCGGACTTTGCTTTATATCTTTACTTAGTCTGTTCCACAGTTTCACTCCACACACAGAGATGCAAAAACTTTTTAATGTTGTACGGATACGAGGATGTTTTAAATTTAATTCCCCCCTCAAATTGTATCCCTGTTCCCTTTTAGAAAACATTTTTAGAATATTGTCAGGAAGCAGGTTATTTATTGCTTTATATATAATTTGTGCAGTGAGAAAATGAACCAGATCTGTGAATTTGAGAATTTTTGATTTTAAGGATAGTGGATTTGTATGATCTCTGTAACCGGTTTTATGGATTATCCTTATGGCCCTTTTTTGTAATATAAAGATTGATGATAGCGAACATTTGTAAGTATTGCCCCACACCTCTGCACAGTAATTCAAATACGGTGCAATCAGGGAACAATAGAGAATGTGGAGTGATTTGTGGTCCAGAATGTGTTTTACTTTACTCAAGATTGAGACACTTCTTGAAATTTTGTTATGTATATGATTTATATGAGACTTCCAGTTTAATTTATCATCTATAATCACACCAAGAAACTTATGTTCAAGTACTCTTTCAATTTCCACACCATCTATATGAATCTGCACTTGTGCATTTCTAAGGGAATTCCCAAATAAGATTATTTTAGTTTTACTTAGATTTAGCGATAGTTTGTTCCTGTTAAACCATTTTTTAATTTTGCACATTTCTGATGTAATTGTATCCAGCAGCTCCTTTAGATTCCCCCCAGAACAAAAAATATTTGTGTCATCTGCAAATAATACTAATTTTAATATATCAGATGCCTTACAAATATCATTTATATAAATAATAAATAATTTTGGACCCAGTACAGAGCCTTGTGGAACACCACAAGCAATGTCCAAGCATGATGAGGAATGGACACCCAGCTTCACAAATTGTTTCCTGTTACTTAAATAATTTTTCACCCATTGCAGTACAACCCCCCCTGATCCCGTACCGTTCCAGTTTATTAATTAATATGTCATGATTGATTGTGTCGAATGCTTTCTTGAGATCCAGAAATACTCCAGCTGCATACTGTTTCTGATCTATAGCATTCGTAATCTCCTCAATTGATTCGATTAATGCCAGAGATGTTGATCTTTTTGATCTGAATCCATGTTGACTGTCAGAGAGTAATTTATATTTATCTAAGAATTTGTCTAATCGTCTATTAAACAGGTTTTCTAGGATTTTGGAGAATTGTGGTAGTAAAGAAACAGGCCTGTAGTTTGTGAAGTGGCGTCTATCCCCAGTTTTATACAGCGGCACAACTTTAGCTATTTTCATTTTGTTTGGCACTTTTCCCGTCTGAAATGATAAGTTGCAAATATATGTTAGAGGTCCTACAATTCCTTCAATGACCTTCTTGACAATTTTCATGTCAATATCATTACAATCAGTTGATGTTTTATATTTACACCTGTGTACAATGTCAATTATTTCTTTTTCCTCCACTGATGTGAGGAACATTGAGTTAGGGTTCCTATCAATCAGGTTTTCACTACAGTCTACTGATGGCAGTGACTCAGGAATTTGTTCTGCCAGTTTTGGTCCAATATTTACAAAATAATGATTAAAGCTGTTGACCTTATCAGCAGTGTTTTCCATAATATTGCCATTGTCGATAAAGTATTGAGGATAACTTTGCTGTCCAGAATTATTTTTAATGATACCATTTAAAACATCCCATATTCCCTTCATATTATGTTTATTGTTGTTCAATATTTTACTATAATACTCCTTTCTACATACACGTATAATATTGGTCAACTTATTTTTGTATTTTTTATATTTATTTTCAGCATCCTTTGTTCGTTGTTTTAGGAATTCCCTATAGAGTGTATTTTTCTTTTTACATGCATTTTGTAAACCCTTAGTGATCCATGGTCTATCTGAATATTTGTGCTTTCTGTTGTATTTTATTGTTGGACAGTTTTTTATTGTACAATTCCATGAATATTCTTAAAAATATGCCATATGCAATATCAATATCAGTTTCTTTGTACACATTGTCCCAGTCCTGATTTAATAGATCATTCTTAAGTGCATTCATAGTTTCTTCTGTCCTTACACGTCTGTATCTCAGTTGTTCTTCATGCTGATTTTTCTTATAATTAGTGTCATAAACTGCAAAAACTGGTAGGTGATCACTGATGTCATTAATTAATATTCCGCTCATAATCTTGTTTTCCATATTGTTAGTGAAAATATTGTCAAGTAAGGTGGCACAATGTGGTGTAATTCTACTAGGCCTGGTTATTTTAGGATGTAAACTCAAACTGTACATAGTGTTTAGGAATTCGTCGGTCATTTTATGCTTTTTCAGATTCAACAGGTCAATATTAAAATCCCCACAGATAAACATAACTTTTTGATTTGTTTTAGAGAACATTTCCTCTATGAAGTCATTAAATACTTGAATACTAGAGCCAGGTGTTCTATATATACACAGCTAATTATTACATTTTTCTCTTTTTCCTTAAAAATTTCAATTGTTATACATTCTAATAAATTATCAATTACAGTTGTCGTGCTTTCTACCACCTTGTAATTTAGGTTTTTATCCACATACACAGCTACTCCCCCTCCACTCTTGTTCCTTCTATTTACAAAATTCACTTCATATCCCTCCAGTCCAAAGTCCAGTCCTTTCTCCGCATTGATCCATGTTTCAGAAATGGCAATAATTCCAAATGGATTTGTCAACTCATTTAGATATTCCTTTATAGTACATGACTTAATAATTGATCAACAAATTGATTTACTCTGCCTTACAGAAACCTGGTTGCAGCAGGATGATTATGTTAGTTTAAATGAATCAACACCCCCGAGTCATTCTAACTACCAGAAATCTCGAAGCACAGGTCGAGGGGGCGGTGTGGCAGCAATTTTTCACACCAGTCTATTAATTAATGAAAGACCCAGACAGACTGTTAATTCATTTGAAAGCCTGATGCTTAGCATTGTCCACCCCAGCTGTGAAACTCAGAAACCAGTCTTACTTGTTATCATCTATCGTCCACCTGGGCCTTACACAGAGTTTCTGTCTGATTTCTCAGACTTTATATCTAATTTAGTTCTGAGCTCAGATAAAATAATTATTGTGGGTGATTTTAACATCCATGTTGATGCTAAAAATGACAGCCTCAACATGGCATTTAATCTGTTGTTAGACTCAATTGGTTTCTCTCAAAATGTAAAAGAACCCACCCACCACTTTAATCACACTCTAGATCTTGTTTTAACATATGGCATAGAAACTGAACATTTAACAGTGTTTCCTGAAAACCCTCTCCTGTCTGATCATTTCTTGATAACATTTACATTTACAATAATTGATTACGCAGCAGTGGAGAGTGGACTTTATCAAAGTAGATGTCTTTCTGAAAGCGCTGTAACTAAGTTTAAGAATATAATCCAGCCACTATTATCATCGTCAATGCCCTGTACCAACACAGAGCAGAGCAGCTATCTGAACGCTACCCCAACAGAGGTCGACTATCTTGTTAATAATTTTACCTCCTCACTACGTACGACTCTGGATACTGTAGCTCCAGTGAAAACTAAGGTCTCTAATCAGAAGTACCTGACCCCGTGGTATAATTCTCAAACACGTACCCTAAAGCAGATGACTCGTAATCTGGAGAGGAAATGGCGTGTCACAAATTTAGAGGATCATCATTTAGCCTGGAGAAATAGTTTGTTGCTTTATAAGAAAGCCCTCCGCAAAGCCAGAACAGCTTACTACTCATCACTGATTGAAGAAAATAAGAACAACCCCAGGTTTCTCTTCAGCACTGTAGCCAGGCTGACAAAAAGTCAGAGCTCTTTTGAGCCAACCATCCCTTTAACGTTAACTAGTGATGACTTCATGAACTTCTTCACAAATAAAATTTTTATCATTAGAGAAAAAATTACCAATAATCATCCCACAGATGTAATATTATCTACAGCTACTCTTAGTTCCATTGATGTTAAGTTAGACTCTTTTTCTCCAATTGATCTCTCTGAGTTAACTTCAATAATTACTTCCTCCAAACCATCAACGTGTCTTTTAGACCCCATTCCTACAAAACTGCTCAAAGAAGTCCTGCCATTGATTAATTCTTCGATCTTATATATGATCAACCTATCTCTAATAATCGGCTATGTACCACAGGCCTTCAAGGTGGCTGCAGTTAAACCTTTACTCAAAAAGCCATCTCTAGACCCAGCAGTCTTAGCTAATTATAGGCCAATCTCCAACCTTCCTTTCATATCAAAAATCCTTGAAAGAGTAGTTGTCAAACAGCTAACAGATCATCTGCAGAGGAATGGTTTATTTGAAGAGTTTCAGTCAGGTTTCAAAGTTCATCACAGCACAGAAACAGCTTTAGTGAAGGTTACAAATGATCTTCTTATGGCCTCTGACAGTGGACTCATCTCTGTGCTTGTCCTTCTTGACCTTAGTGCAGCATTCGATACTGTTGACCATA
This sequence comes from Neolamprologus brichardi, assembly GCF_056152115.1. Lineage (NCBI taxonomy): Eukaryota > Metazoa > Chordata > Actinopteri > Cichliformes > Cichlidae > Neolamprologus > Neolamprologus brichardi. Next base: position 2,263,606 of record NC_142121.1, on the reverse strand, counting down.
ATATCCTATTAGAGCGATTAGAACATGCTGTAGGTATTACAGGTATTGCACTGCAGTGGTTTGTATCATATCTATCTAATAGACTCCAATTTGTGCATGTAAATGGAGAGTCCTCTTCACACACTGAGGTTAATTATGGAGTTCCACAGGGTTCAGTGCTAGGACCAATTCTGTTTACATTATACATGCTTCCCCTAGGCAGCATCATTAGAAGACATAGCATACATTTTCACTGCTATGCAGATGACACCCAGCTCTATCTGTCCATGAAGCCAGATAACACACACCAATTAGTTAAACTGCAGGAATGTCTTAAAGACATAAAGACTTGGATGGCCACTAACTTTCTGCTTCTTAACTCAGATAAAACTGAGGTCATTGTACTCGGCGCTGAAAAGCTTAGAAATATGGTATCTAACCAGATTCTTACTCTGGATGGCATTACCTTGGCCTCCAGTAACACTGTGAGGAACCTTGGAGTCATTTTTGACCAGGATATGTCCTTCAACGCACATATTAAACAAATATGTAAGACTGCTTTCTTCCATTTGCGCAACATCTCTAAAATTAGAAATATCCTGTCTCAGAGTGACGCTGAAAAACTAGTTCATGCATTTATTACTTCCAGGCTGGACGACTGCAATTCATTATTATCAGGATGTCCAAAAAACTCACTGAAAAGCCTTCAGTTAATCCAAAATGCTGCAGCAAGAGTACTGACAGGGACTAGAAAGAGAGAGCATATTTCTCCTGTTTTGGCCTCCCTTCATTGGCTTCCTGTTAAATCCAGAATTGAATTCAAAATCCTGCTCCTCACATACAAGGTCTTAAATAATCAGGCCCCATCTTATCTTAATGACCTTGTAGTACCATATCACCCTATTAGAGCACTTCGCTCCCGCTCTGCAGGCCTACTTGTTGTTCCTAGAGTATTTAAAAGTAGAATGGGAGGGAGAGCCTTCAGTTTTCAGGCCCCTCTTCTGTGGAACCAGCTTCCAGTTTGGATTCGGGAGACAGACACTATCTCTACTTTTAAGATTAGGCTTAAAACTTTCCTTTTTGCTAAGGCATATAGTTAGGGCTGGACCAGGTGACCCTGAATCCTCCCTTAGTTATGCTGCAATAGATGTAGGCTGCCGGGGGATTCCCATGATGCATTGAGTTTTTCCCTTCCAGTCACCTTTCTCACTCAGTATGTGTTAACAGACCTCTCTGTATTGAATCGTATCTGTTATTAATCTCTGTCTCTCTTCCACAGCATGTCTTTTATCCTGTCTTCCTTCTCTCACCCCAACCGGTCGCAGCAGATGGCCGCCCCTCCCTGAGCCTGGTTCTGCCGGAGGTTTCTTCCTGTTAAAAGGGAGTTTTTCCTTCCCACTGTCGCCAAAGTGCTTGCTCATAGGGGGTCATATGATTGTTGGGTTTTTCTCTGTATCTATGAAGCGCCTTGAGGCGACTTTTGTTGTGATTTGGCGCTATATAAATAAAATTGAATTGAATTGAATTGAATTGAATTGAATTATATTGTTGAAGTTGGCATACAGACTTCTGCTATTAAAATGGATTATTGATAATTTATTTTCCGTGTTGATGGTGTGCTTAAACTGTTCATCAGTGAAGTAGCAGCAGTTACTGCTGATGTTGTAGAAGAAGTTATTTTCCGGGTCTATATCCTTTTCTAAGTCTAGAACATTATGGTCTGTGTATCGAAATGTTTTCAGTTCAAGATTATCATAAAGAGAATTCCAATGAGTTATACTGATATTGTTGTCGGATGCAGATGAAGCTCTTTTGGACTGTGCCATGTGTTGTGATGTGTGTCACATCACATGTGTATTCATACCTTCAGAGTAAGTTGAACCTCAGTATTTGTCCAGCTCCTCCATATTTCTGATGACCAACACTTTGGCTTGTTCCGGTGTTCCATTGAGTTTAATGAATACTTTGCAGTTGGTGGTCCATGTATTTTGAATTTTTCCCTGTTTCTTCAAGTAACGTGCCTTCCTGGCAATGTCCGCATTTCTTTTTATCAGATGTTCATTCATGAAGACATCGGATCCTTTCAGTTTCTTTCCTTGTTTTAACAGTGCTGTTTTGTGTTTTCTGTTTGCAAATCTCACAATGATGGCTGGTTTGTCACTGTCATTTTTTCGGGGTAGAGGGTTGCAAGCCTCAATGTTGTTATAATCCACTTCCACACCTTTGGACCGTAGAAAGGTAGCCACTTGATGCTCCGTGGAGTTGACATCTTCCTCTCCTGGCCCTCCTACATTGTCGGCGGCGACCGCCCGGGCCTATGACCGGGGTTTGATGCGAAGCCCCGTGATGATGACATCGTTCATCCGGGTGTACTGCTCCAAATCCGCCACTCTGTTCTCCAGGTACGCCAGCCGCCGATCCTTCTCGGCGTTCTGGATGCGGAGAGCCTTAACTTCCTCGACCAGGTCCAGGATGGCTTTCTGCTGCAGTTTGACAGTAGAAATCTCCTCTGTCATAAACTCCAGCGACTTCTTAATATCGTCACCTTCCTCGGCTGACAGAACTTTTTTCGGGCCCATGCTTGTAGCGTTGCCGTGACGACCGGCTAGCTAGTTGATGCTAGCGTCCTTCCTCTCTCTCACCGCTACGGTTCAAAAACGTCAAGTTGTGAGTTTTCGAGAGGTCGCAAATGACGAGCCACCACTTCTGGACGGTTTCCCACACACGCTCTCAAAGTTTAGTATCCGCGGAGAGCTGCCGTTTTCAGGAGATATGTTAAGTTTGTCAACGTTTCTGCTCAGAGAACCTGTTGCTGACCACTTAGTGATGGGATTTGCTTTAATTAATTTATTATTAACAACAATATAAAATTATGCACAAAAGGAATTACTAATGTAAAAATAATATGTGGTTTTATTTATATATGTTTATATATAAATATATGCGGTGGCCTCTAGAGACAAAACACGTACAAACTCCAAAACACATTTCTAGCGTTAACTGAACTTCCAAAACAGCTACCTAGATCACTTAAATTATACAATTTAAAGCATATGTGTATTGTTTGTGTATTTATACACAGGCACTCATATATATTCAAATAATTAAAAAAAATAAATTTCATTTACCTGTTACTACCACACACCAAAACCGGTCGTTGGTACTTGCTGGCTTGTGTAGCCACTAGGTAACAAAAGCTCAATACTGCCCCTAGCATCCTGGAGTATCCTATTCACATTTCAACTTTTAACTATTTAAATTTTCAGCTTTTTCCTTTTAAACAAATTTAAAGTGAAACAACACAAAACACTGCAAACCACAACAAAATTAAATATAAATTAAAATATGAAAACAAAAAGATGCACATTCTCTGTCATATGGACCTGCATGAATAACTTTCGGAATCCTTTATCATCTGCAACTGAAAATAGTTGTGGATGATTACTATACCTTTCTAATGTGACGTTGTTGTCCCTGGCTCTCTTTCTCTCTCTCTCCCTCCCGCTCTGTTCCTGTGCTACTGCGAGTGTAACTAGACCCAGACCAACAGTATTGTTTGACTGATGGCCCTTAATATAAAGACTTCGGACTTTACGTTTCCCAATTTTTGCTTTAAGTTATTTTGTTATTTACATAATAATGTAAATAAGCTAATAATGATCCTTATTGCTGTTTTAGAGGAGCCCAGATGAATCTTGAACAGCACATATAGTTTTTTTAAAATTATTTATTTTTAGCTGGTTTGCTAGAAATTGACCGGATTTATTACTATGTTCATAATTTTGTAAGCGTAGTCTTTGTACTAAGAATTTTTGTTTTTTTTTTATCAATTATCTCATTTAATTCTAGTATTGTTTTGCGTATTTTGTTCAATGTTTCCTGATCTTGGTGGGAAGCGTAGGCTTCTTCTAGTGATTTGATGGTTTTTTCTAATTCCTGAATATTTTTGTTTTCTTTTTTCTTTTTATGTGATGAGAAAGAAATTATTTTACCTCTCATCACAGCTTTCCCTGCTTCCCATAAAACAGAAGCTGATGTTCCAGGAGTGTCATTATAGTCTAAATATGAAGTCCACTCTTTTTTAAAATATTTAATAAAGTCTTCATCTTTGAGCAGTGATGTATTAAATCTCAAGTTTTTACTTGGCATAGTATTATTCTTGTGCATTAGTGTTAAAGATACAGGAGCATGATCGCTGACAGCTATAGGGTGAATCTCAGTGTCTGAAATGTCGCTCAGCAGTGAGCTGCTGACCAGAAAATAATCCAGATGAGAGTAGGAGTAATAAACATGTGAGAAATAAAGTATATTCCTTACTGGTGGGGTGAAGGGAGCGCCATGCATCGCAAAGACCAAAGTCGCTCATATACTGTTTGATTATATTTGTGGACTGCCAATTACACTGAGTTCCTGCTGTGTTGAGCCTATCCATTTCTTCATTTAGTCCAAGGTTGAGGTCGCCTCCAAGCACAAGTGTGCCATCTAAGTGTTCAGAGAGTGCACTGAAAAAAACGTGAAAGAATGAGGGATCATCAACATTTGGACCATATACACTTACAATACATAGCTTTTTATCACGTATAGATAGTTTAATGATTAAGAATCTGCCCTCTGGATCTATAACTGTATCAAGTACTGTGAAATTAATATTTTTATGTATTAAAATTGCTACTCCCCTTTGTCTAGAATTATAACAAGTTGAGAACACATTAGGAAACTCAGGTGTTTTAAGTTCATTCGAACCTCTAAGAGGTCTGTGGGTCTCTTGTAAAAGGACAACATCTGCCTGTAGTTTTTTGAGTTGGTTAAATATTTTTAACCTCTTTTCTCTGGAGCCAGCTCTACCCTACGCTTTACATTCCATGTAACAAACCTCAGTGCACCCATAGATGTCTGTGCATAACTAGGGGTGTACTCTGTGTGTGTCGCTTAGACAGGTGGAGAGAATACATCACTTGTTCATAAATAAAGAGGAGAGAGAGAAAAAATGTGTGGCGAGATGCTCCCTGAGTCTGACTATGTGTTTGCATATTTACTAATATGAGTACGCTTGGCTTAAGTGTGTATATCCTGTAGGTCTGTGTGCGCTGTCTGACTGATGTAAATGTGCTGCCGTTGAGCGCATGACTGTGCATGATCGTGCTGTGAGTATGTGTTGAAATAAATGATGTTGTTTGTGGATGAGTGTGGAAGCAGGTGATCGAAGCAGTGAAAGAAATAAAGAAAGAAACCAAGGACGAGGGTGAGCAGCATAAAAACAAGAGGGGGAAAAAGAGAGAAAAAAACGAGAAGGAAAAAAAAAACAAAAAGAAAAAACAGAAACATTCCAATTAAATCACTGACGGAGAGTGACGGTGTTAATTCTGCTATGAAATAACACTTAAGATGCGATTTGATACCGGTAAGTTAAACAGATGTTAATGCAAGTTAGTGTGAGTGGATGGGGAAAGGGTGTAGCGGATTCTTATCTGGTGTGAGGTTAATACAGCCACGGAGTGATGTTGGGGTCGCGGTGGAGCTGTCCGTCCACGTACAGCCGGTCCACAGTGATGACAGCGCGGGAGCCCTTCTGGATGAAGCCGCGTCGGATTGGGAAGAGGACCCTGCGTCGTTCCAGGATCTCTTTAGGGAACTGGTCGTTCACGCTGAAGTTCGTTCCTGTTAATTCCCTGACGCGGCTTTTCACATGTTGCTTTTGTTTGAAGTGGCCGAATTTGGCCACAATAGGACGTGGTCTCCCGGCCGTAGCCCGAATGGGGCCGAGGCGATGCACCCTATCGAAGACGATGTTCTTCACCGTGTCCTCCAGCAGCTTCAGGTGGGTTTTGACAAAGCTTTTTACCGTGGTCTCCGCGTCCTCTCCAGCGGCTTCTGGAATACCAGAAAATACCAGATTATCACGCATGCTACGAGCTTGTAGATCAATAACTGTTTCTTTTATTTTTTTTATTTTCTCTATTTACCTGAGTAACATTGTCTGTGAGAGATTTCACCGACTCCCTTAGCGTGGCATTTTCAGCAGCGAGCGTTTCCACCTGCTGCTGGCTGAACTCCAGGGATTCTCGCAAGGATTTAAATTCCCGGTGAAGAATCTCCACCAGGGACAGCCTTGCGTCGAAACTGGACAATTGTTTGTCAATTGACTCCAGTATGTCGACAATATCTTTGCCGGCTGGCAATGTTGTGCCGGGGGAATCTGCCGGGCGTTGTCTTTTCGATGACGGCGTCTCAGATTTGGCCGGGGAAGCTGCACTCTGGGCCTTCTTCATTACGAGATCCTGGAAGCACTGGTCAATGTAATCTTGGAGAGCCTCTAAACTCTCCCTGTTGTTCTCCAGGGTGTTGGAGATGATTTAAACAAATGTTGTTAGTTATAAGACAATTGATAAGTTTATTTGGTAATACTGAAGCTTAAATGAATTTGTTCAAATCTAAACTACCATTTGCTTTAATTCTCCGTCAAAATCTCCGGCGTCTGACGTCAGTTACAACATGAGTCGCTTACCTTGTCCGTCACCCTCCTTGTCCGTCCTTACAAATAAGTCTTATATTGATTTGAGTTCGTTGCGCTATGCTGCTTTGTTCGCGGTGGCTTTGCGGGCTAATGCTTGTTGTGTTTTGTAGGAAAACCAGCTTACAAAATGCAGGAATGCGATCCAGACTGGGCCCCTCTATCAGCCTGGGTCATACCGAGTTTAAAGCTGCTACCACAGCGAGATTTGATCGGCTAAGAGAGAGAGAGCGATATCAAAGCAGCCACGAAAAGTCCCGCATATATGTGCCCAAGTGTTGTATTGAAGCACTCAAGTCATGAATAACTGTTTTCCATTATGTTGTTTTAAAATGTTGGACGTTTTTTTGCATTGTTGATGTGTTTTTCACCGAAGCAGCTAATAAAGCACAATGGATTTATGTAACAATTTTGCCTTTTTCTTGTGAGATTCTATAATAGAATGAAACAATAATGCCAGTTATTAAATTGACAATAAATTGAGTGAATTATGAAACATGTATTTTATTCCTATTAGATCTGAAAATGTTGTGTAATACTACAACCTGAAAGGACAATTAGATTGCGTTGGCCTGTACAGGAGATAAAGGAAAAAAATTTACAGCAGCTGTGAAATGGAATAGTCCAAATCACCAAAGTAAACTGGACCTGGGCTTGTTGCAGGGATCTGAAGTTACTAAACATTTTCTTAGGACCATATAATAATAAATATGTGCGTGATTAAAGTTGGGCAGCACGTTAACGTCCTTATTCCACTATGTTGATTTTTTCCTCGTACTTTTTTCTTTGCCTTTTCGTCAAGTCTGTCTTCGTACGGACCTGCCGTGTTCTCCTTCGTTTTGTACATAACTGTTTTGGGGGCAAATAAGATGCAAGTAGGGATTAAAACCACAGAATTAATGATTGCTGGTGCTCGAAATGCTAACGCTTGTGCAGTGTTTTGGTTTTGTTGCCACTCGTACCCACAATGCAATGCGCGAAAGTCACGTGGTCTTTCAATCTCTATTGTGGCCAAATTCGGCCACTTCAAACAAAAGGAACAGGTGAAAAGTCACGGCAGGGAATTAAAAGGAACGGACTTCAGCGTAAACGACCAGTTCCCAAAAGAGATCCAAGAACGATGCAGGGTCTTCTTCCCAGTACGACGCGGCTTCATCCAGGAGGGCTACCATGTTGTCATCGCCGTGGACCGGTGTTCCAGATTAAGTGGCGTCATAGATCAACTGGCTTTGGTCGAACAGATGTGTGGTAGACTTGCTTTTCAGGAGCCGCTACTCACAAAACAGCAAATAAATACCAAATGTGTCATCTGTGACACTTGTGAGGTTATCTCAAACACACTCCGTCAGTCTTGATGCTCTTGAACAACAAAATGTTAAAAAATGTTGCGAGTTTACCTGGTGATTGTCTTATGCGCGACGCGATCACGGAAAACAGCAAACAATTAACACCACGTCGATGCTGTTCACAGGACAGCAAGAGTAAACGATCGGGAGACTCTAGTCGTCGTTATCGTTTTATTTCTCCGATTTCAGCGTTTTTGCTTCACAACTAAAGCGAGCAGTTTTACTTTGTGCACTAACATGGACTCGAGTCAACCAGCACCACCTCTGACCAAGTGCCACAGCCTACAGCCAGATCAACCTGTGACACACATCTGCACCACGTTTGAATTTGTTTGATGCACAACACGTCATGCAATAAACCTTTGAACTGAATGAAATGATATCATGTATTTATTATTGGCCTACATCAGTAAGAAATGCCAAATTATATACACAAAGTCATAGAAATCACCACTCCAATTGGTCATCATGATTTTAATATTTTTGTTTTCCATAACAATGAAATACGCCTTGGACAAATATGACACATTAGTGTTGTCACATCACATCCTGTAAGCATCTCCTGCCTGTGTCTTTTCTCTGGAAATGAATATTTTCAGCCAATATAGGCAATCCATCAACATGGCTGGAGAGTTGGTGGTTATATACAGTCTGTATAAGTGTGGTTAATCAAATAAACATAAAGGAGATGGCAGTTACTGTGAATTCACAGCAGTTACACAGTGATTAGTAACAAACAGAACCAGTGAGAGTGAGTGGATTTAAGAAAGTCAGTGACTCAGGTGTGTCGATTGGTTTGTCATCTGCTGTTGAGTCTGGAGGAGACGTAGAAATCTTTTGTTTTAAATCCCTGGAAAAGTTAGGAAGATTCATGTTTTAAAACAAGCACTTTTTGTGAGAAGAGTCTTTCTGTTAATGAGTAAAGGTCAGGTGGAGTTTGTCCCTTGCAGAGATTATAAAGGCAGAAAGCACAGGATGAGGTCAGAGGATCCCACAGCTTTCTCCTGTGAGTACACCAATGTTTTCTCTTTGTCTCCAGGTGGAAATTGCACATATGGACTTAGCTCTGGGTCCGTTATGTATTATAATAATGGACAAACTACTAATGCATACTGAACTGTATTCTAGGAACCAATGAACTGATGCTACAGTTACAGTAATGTGTTGTCTTCTTATGTTAAAAGTAGAGGAGAGGTTTTTAAGATTGAAGATGCTTTAGAGTGCAGAATGTAAGAAGTTAAATGCTAATAAAGCAGAGATAAAGGAAAAACAATCTGTAGGTCAACAGTGTGCATGTTTAAACAGACACATAAACAGGATGGCAGCTTTATACAATGTATCATCGATTGTCATGAATTGATTAATGTTGAATTTCTTACTAAATATGTTCTTGTTAAGCTGAAGAAAAGGACAAGTTGGGCAATAAGAAAATAATTTAATATTATCTGCATAACCTGTGTATTAATTATGAGAACACAGCGAAGCATAAAAGTTTAGGACACGAAAGCAAAAGTATCTCTCTCAGGCTTATCATGTCCAACTCTCTTATCACAGTTCCTCCCCAACAATAAAAATTAAGGGTAAAGACTAAGGTTAAAAAATAAGCAGTAAAGTTGTGTAAGGCAAATAACTTTCCACTGACGACATACTATTTTTATTTTAATATCTGACTCAAACTGAGGACTTAGCTCTCCAGCCACAGTCAGTACTCCAAGTACTGTAACAGTAACTTTTTTACCAACACGAGCAAATTTTTATCCAACGCACACAGCTTGAACTGAGAAATTAAATGTTACTTTTATATAAATGAGAACTTCAACTGGCAGGAAATGTACTGAAAGCCGACATACAAATAGTTCGAATTTTCTTAGGCACTTTTCATTTAAAGGGAGCTAATTAGAATTATTAAACAATATGTTAGATGTTTACAATAATAATTTTATTAAGAGTAAGTTAGTAAAGCATTTTTCTTTTAAATCTCACATAAAACCCTTATTAACTAGGACAGTTAATGAAGTGTAAGAAACCAAATTTAAGAATGACTGACAAACACTTGGTCTGAATACTAACAGGAAGTCTGTTTCAAAGATGAAGTAAAAGTACTGCAAAAAGATCGTAACCCTGAAGAAATATTTTGTGAAGGAGCAGAGCATCAACCAAATTCAGTAAATTTGTAGCAGGACAAAGAGAAATGAGTTAAATATGCTAAGATTAAAGAGTGTGAGGATGGTTAGTAGTACGAATGAGAACATGAACAAACAGAAGAGAAACAAACTAACAAGCTGTTCATTTGGTCCTGTTCAGACTGAGCCATGGACTCTGAATCTGGCAGTACAATGGAGGTGGCGGCACTCGGCCGGCCTTTCAGTCTTGGAATGCTGTATGACTGCCGCAAAGACTCACTGATCCCAGGTAAGAATTCAATATATAGATTATACAGATATATTTTTTCCAGAAAAGAAAAAAGTGACATGACAACACAGTTAGCCAAGAAATACTTTGCTAGTTCAGGTACAGTGGGACAAAAAGAAGTCAGTGGGGAACAAGAAAGTATCAGCATGGGACAACATCTATAATATGAGCAGAGGGGTGGTCCTGCTGGAACATAATGTAGTGATGCTCTGCCATTTTTATCCAGAAGTAAAATATGGAGAGCTGAAATGTAGTTCTCACTTTAAGAATATTTCATGCAAGAAAGTTAATAAAAACAAGATTTAGTAAAAGTCTGTGCCAACGCAAAACCACAGAACATACACACACACAAAAAAAATCTATTGGCATTTACCAAAGAGGCACTCAATCAGTTTTGTGGGGGAAGTAGTTGATGACGCATTTTGCCCATGGAAGTCCTTTGGGTGATTTAACAATCCACCTAATGATATACAAAGATGCAGTCAGTTCATTTCAATAATTACTTACTAAAAGCTGCTCAAATTAGTGGCTCAGAAACAAGCAGCCAATGAGGAAGCAAATTATGTCCAAACAAAAATAATATAGTCAAACAGGTTTTACACGTTTCTCTCTGAAAACAGTGTGGCAGTTAAATGAGACGATGCTGAAGAAGAGTCAGTATGATTTTGAGATGAAGGATAACTCTTCTGATAGAAAGATTGTGTGAGGTCCTGAGGACTGAGATACAGGTGGGGTGCAGAATTTATCCAGATTAGAGCTGCATTATTACAAACTATTCCACCATATAAGCCTGAAATCAGACAACCTGTAGGATGTGCAGAAAAATATCAAACATTATTTACCTTCAAACGCTGAGCCCTCCCTTTGTTAATGAGCACAGTTACTGTGCAGTGTGTAATTATGCAAGTTGTGCTTGTTTTTCTGCAGGTTGTGAGGTGGCAGTAACTTATTTGTTGATGTTGTGTATTTCAGACATTTAACTGATAAAACTCAGTTTAATTAACAGCTGCATTTTGATATTTTAGTATGGTATGTAATCTGTGTGCAGAAATCTAGCTAAAAACCTGAAACACACTTTAGTTCAGTTCAAGTTACAATATGATCTGAGTATTATCACTGAGGAGCAGAAGAGGACTTATCTCTAAGCACTCATTGTGAGGATGGAGTGAAGAGTTACAGGACTCCACTTAAAGCTGTGACCCATCACACTAACGGTGTGTTCACACCGAACGCGATGGACGCGAATAGAGCGTCAGGTTTACATGTAAAGTCAATGGAAAAGCGCGATGACGCGCGATTGTGGGTCCCGCGAAAATTCGGAAGCAGATTTGCGTCGCGAAAACGCCAAAACGCGTGAAACGCGCGTCAGTGTAGCGCGTCTGGCGCGTTTGACTCGCGAATAAAACCACGCGCGTGAGTTTTTGTGTTGCATTTTGTGCATACGCGCGTTTCGCGTCTACCGCTCGAGTTGGAAAAATCTGAACTCCAGCGTCAAATCGCGCCGCGACAACCAATCAGGAGCCTGGTGACGTGGCTCTGACCTAGGTCAAAGGGGCAGATCCAGCCAAAGCCCTTCATTCTTCATTCAGAATGGAGTGTTACGGATTCAAATATTGGGAATGGATACAAGAGGAAAACCAAAATAACAACACTGGTCCGGCCGGGTCAAGTCAAACGATGATTTAATGAACACACGCGTGGGAGATGGACACCATACACAGACAGCATCAGATCTCAAAATGGTGGAGCCTTGATCAAACTCTTATAGCCTCTAGTGGCCCCCACCTAATCATCAGAGCCTAAACATTCTTTCTCACACAGCGCCTAAGCTACGACCTTGGCTCCCTGTTTATCTGCTCCTGATGAAATGGGGCAGTATGCTCTGTTCTCTTCTAATCAGACAAATGAGACGATGACTTTCTGTGAACAGTATTTCTTATAACTCAGCAGTATAATGCATCATAAAACAATATCATTCATTCACAATAAATCAACAGTCTAATGTAATGCAAATCAGTTTACCAAATGTAATAATTATCACCTTCTTCTAGTTCAGGAGCATAATGCAAACTGAAAACTACATAATAATTCACAATCTTTAATTAGGGGTCTAACATGGCATAAAATAATATCATAATCCCACAATTCCCCCTGATGAGCTCTTTAGACATAAAGAGCTCACTTACACCCTGCAATCCAGTGTTGCCGGGTTCATTTCTCCTTACTCCTGAGGCCTTTTGTCCCCCTGTTGGGTGAACCATATGTGAGATGACCTCTGTGTTTACGCAGTTCAGATGCAAGAAAAACTTTTATTACAACAACAACAGTAGGTACAGATGATACTCCCATCACTCCCCAGTTCTCCCACAGCTTTATTTCAGTGCTACCTTATACCCTCCAAACGTACTCGGACTAGAACCTCTGTCCGAGGAGCTTTTAACCTTTATTTTATTGCTGTAGGCACCAGTGTCTTCCAGTCGGTTATTCTCTGCTCTTGTTTCCTTCAACCTCAGGGGTTAGACAACCCTTCAGTCGTTGCACAGATCAGGGGATTATTCTGCCCCGATTTCAAACAATGATCTGTGTATTCTGGGATCACAGCTGTGTTCCCCAGGAAAAGGAACAGAAAGGTGTTCTCCTTATGACCAACAGCCTCTCGAACGTCGTTGGTGTGGTGTTCCTGGATTTCCGTCAACCCCTTCGTGGTTATCACTGTGTTTATTTGATCCATCCTTTTTAGGTGACTAACTGGAGCCCAAAATGCCATGACACTTGAACCCAGTTGATGTTTCCGCAGTCACCGTAACTGTCTCTGCTGCCAAGGATCCTCGTATATCTGTGACCTCGTCTGGTGTCTGTTCCTTTCTCTGTAAGAGACAGAAAACCAAAACACCTCTCTTCCTAGCTCTAACAATCTAATGTTGCTGTCTACTGATCTTTTGGTGATTCAGAATTTGTTTAAAATATTCAGAATGTCTCAAGGACTTATCGTAATTTAGTGTATGTGTGTGTAAGCGTGGTTGCATGTAACCCGCTGCACTCAAGGCATTTCTTACACTTTATCAGTCCGGACTATCGCCGAACGAAGCTTATGACCTTCAAAAGACCGAGTGCCAACTCATTATAAGCACATTTGCAAGATATATATAAAAATGATTAAAACCACTCATTCTAATAAAAGACATAAAAAACAAATTAGCCATTTCTAATTCTAACATGTGTCCATTCAATTAAGCTAGAAAATTAAAAAACAAGGTTAGTGAGCTCATATCTTAGAAAGTATCAGACTTTCTCCTATCCAGTGTCGTTGGTCCAATCTTGTTATTCTGTGTTAGGGAATGAAATCAATTTAATTGTCATGTTAGATCTGTTCAACACCTGGCTCCGCCCAGAGCCTGCGTCTTCACAATCGTCTACAAACAAAACCTGTATTATTATGAACTTCACTTCAACATGAACTTGTTGACTACTTTTGACACCTGTAGATAGAAGATTAACATGGGGTTATAACAATCACTGTAATACAAATGTTAATATGTCAATAGCTTCAATAAATGTTCAATGCAATGCTTGTTATATGATTCTGATGCAGCAATAATGCTGATGCTAAAATAACAGTAAAACACACCCTTTTTATCCCTTACTGACCACAGCAGGGGCCTCTATGTTTTGATTCAGCCATGAAGCTCACCTGATTCATCACTGAGCCCCACCGGCACTGGCATTTGACAGGGTGGCGCTGCCTATTCTTCCTTTAATGTCACTATTTTCAATCTGTTAATTAGAGTGCTTAAACATGAAGTAGACTACGTCCACAACAAGTCAATACAGCTATAAATGTGGGCAATTATCAATCTATTACCAATCAATAACAAACGACAGCTTTTATTTTATGCATGCTTTTAGTCAACCACTCACCCACAGGATCTCCAATCCCAGAAAATTCCTTCTCCTCATTTAATGAGTCTGTCCTCCTTCCATGCCCTGGTAACTGGTCCATCCAGAGCTGTATCATTATGAAATATACATACAACAAGCCAAACCACACCTTGGTCACACCAACCCTTTTCCGCCCTGAAGATGTCCAACGCCATCTCAGTCTGGACTGTCAAAGGTGACTTTAACGCTGACTGTTCTGACAATCCATTTATAACATTTCCTGGTCAGATTAGCCAATCCCTGCACACTGGAATAAACATAATCAACATGATCAACATTTTTCCTGCGTGTTTTTCACCATCTTATTTATTCCAACGCTCCATCCTTATGTGGTTTGTTGCATTATGTTTATCTAGAACTCCACTCTGTCTCTAAATGTTTGAAGAATTTTTCATGTTTGGGGTCAAGTTTTAAGAATTTGACCATACGTGAAATTAATGGTGTTATTGTAACATGGTAGACTAGTGTGCCTGTGTTAATTCAGCTCCATATTATTGTGTGAAGTTGCACTGGGTTGGGAGTGGTTTTTTGTGCGTGTGTCACATTTTTGGTTAGCCAATGGCTGGAATGGGGTTGGACTAATTAGAGGCAGGTGTACTTGATTGCACTGATACACTGGTCTACTTATAGCCCACACTACAAACACTGCTGTGTCATTTTGTCTCTCTGTGCATGTATGTAATGTGATAATCTGATATGTTTGGGATGGATGGGTTTTGTGCTATGAATTTTATACTGAAGGTGTCATTTTGTCTCTCTGTGCCGGCCAGGGCCTATTATATGCCACAGCCTAAAGGCAGCATAGTTGCACAGGTTGGAGTGATCACTGGCTATATGCTTGCAGGGTAGTGGGTCTCCAAGGACAACTTCTACCCCTGTTAAAGGCAACATGTGGAGTGCAACTGGCCGTGTGGCATAGCTGGCTCTGGCCTTGGGACTGTGTTTTTATTTGATTCATGAATGGGACACTGGACTGTTTTATCTTTTCTCTTGATATTTTTTGTCACTAAATTATCTTTTAGAATTTTATTGACTGTCATCGTTTTGCCCACGACTGAGACGGTTGGTCAGACCTAAAATCTTTCTTTGGGTGTGTTACATTATCACCCCCATCGGGGCTTACCTTTCCCACTTCTGATGATATTCCTCCCTATTCTTTGCAAGTACCCGCTTTTGGTGGCGAGAAACTGTTGGTGTGGTCAAGTGGGTGCTGTAAAAACAAAAGCTCAGGACAGAACAGTTATCAGTCATGTACTTCATACAAAATTAGCATATATTGAATTTCATATTGATCCTCTGAGTGTAATGGTACATTTTAATTTTAATTTATCAAAGCTAAACACAATAATTTTTCTTTATTTTGCTCTTGTTCTTGTGCAGCACCACATACCCCTGTCGGTTCTATCTTACTTTTCTAAATTATTGACTATTTCAATGGAGAACCTAAATGACTTTGACCAACGTTTGTCATTACATATCTCTATTTTGAAAGTGACAGTCTATCATTCCCCTGTTATTCATACACAGCAAATTCAAAAGTGTTAAATTTTTTGGTGTTAGTAGTCTTACATTTAATTTCACTCTAATTAGAGTCACATTCTTTTCATTTAACTCTCAGGTGTAAAATTATAGTAGTTAAAATCGAGTGTTAAAAATGAGTGTTTCTATTTCAAATCTGGAGGTGTTACAATGGAAACATTAACTCTTGACCTCTTAACTCTGAACTCCTACAGGGGCTATGACACCAATAGAGTAAATTCACAGACTCCGCCCCCAGCACGGCTCCAATCGAAGCTGAAGTGAAGCCGTTTCAAAACATTTTGCTCTACATATTTGAGTTGTTTGCCATGCTTGGTAAGTCATGTTTTCAAAGATTGTTTCAATTATTGTTATTAGCTTTTACTTCTGTGGCTCTTTGGAGTTGAGACAAAGCTGTGTGAAAGGCATTAGCCATGTTGCTCGCTGATAGCATAATATTCTGTTTTAGCTAGCTGAAAGGTATTGTTTGCGGGCAAATACCACAGCCTTGAAAAAAAGCTTGCATGTGAATTTTCAGTCAAACCTTTGGTCAAATACTCCTAAAACAATGTCTAGAATGTGAAATGTTGGTATAATGGTGCTACTTGAAGCCTGAAAACGATCTCCCATAAAAAACGAGCAAACAGCAGTAGCAGATGTCCCAAGTCCCGACTGAGTTCTACGTTAGCACTTAGATCCCTCCAGAGTTTTGTGCACACGGTTTAGGTAAAAATGAAAAACGTTGAGGTTTTACATTTAGTTCAGTATTACCTGTTGTCTGTGTTCTTGTCTTTTGGGAAAATACTTTACACAAGTAATGTCTCAAAAAGGATTCCTTTTTTTTTTTTCTTTTTTTTTTTTTTACTGTGCTGCAATTGATTTGTGCCATTAATTAGTGTCAACTAATTTTTATTCAATCTCCACATAGGATATGCTTGTGAAGATGGAATATGGGGGAGAGCAGAAGTGCGTTGCAGTTCCACAAAGTGATGAATGAAGGACATGCATATTGTATTTTGTATTTATTGAAATAAGTAATGAGAATGCTGTTATTTGCATTTACCAGCTCACCTATGTCAGACCTTTTGATAAACGAAATTCTAATGAAAGTGAGAACATGTACACTGTTACATCTTTCAGAAAATGTTTTGAAATTGTGGTGCACAGTTCAGAATAAATGTTTTTCAAAAACCATTGCGTCTTTTTAGTAAATGTTTATTTCCAAAAGAAATTTCTAGAAGTTCAGAACAGTAAAATTCCCGCTTTTTAGAATTAATTAGAAGATAACTCCTACGTAGCTAAACTAAAATACTCCTTGAGAGTTAATATATAAACTCTTAACACCAAGTGCTAAATTATCAACTCCAGAGAGATTTGGTGTCTAACACTAAATCAGAGTTAACGTACCAACTCTCCAAAAAGAGTCAAATTAACACTCTCTGGTGTGGACCCATATAGACACTTCAAAAGTGTTGAAATCAAATCTGACAGTGTTAATTTAGACATGCTGGATTTGCTGTGTAGGTATCAATAGAGTTTTTTCTTGCTTTTTCTATCAAAATTGATTGACTTTTTACAGTGGCCCGCTATGGTTAATAATAACATGTTCAGTCATGAGTGAAATCAAAGCTTCTCTTCACTTTAGCATTTAACATTCCCAACAATATAAAGTGATACATTAATCGAAACACAGCTAATAAAACACAATTTTCTTGATGGAAACATCAGTAGCTCAAAATTAGCAACCAAAGGGTTAAGTCTGCAGTTCACACTCATGTGAAGCTACAGCCTCCCCCCCTAGTCTCTGTCCTCCTACTCCTGCAAAAACAAAACAAAGCGAGACAAAACATCCACCCTTCTTTTACAAGCTGGGTGAATTGTTTGTAGACATGTACTAATCCTAAAGTCGGTACCGTTTTTGTCTCAGTGTCAAGTCAGTTTAAACATTTAGTCGTCAGTCCATCACAGTCCAGTCACATGCATACATTCACACACATTCATACCAGATATTGCTGATAATGGAGTCTCACGCGCAACCTAATCAAGCCTCCATCACCAGCAAGATGACGTCATCATTTTAAAGGAAAACAGTTCCTTGTTTTTTGACTGGATTGACTCGCTGCAATCCTTTTAGGCTCAGGACTTCTCATGTGATCAATGTCCCATATAAGTGAATTTCTCCAGAGCCCATTATAATTATGGAGAAAAATACTTTGCAACTGTTTCTAGTAATCATGTTTTATAGCGCTTTAAAGTTCAATCTCTCAGGCCTGGATTAAAGAGCTGATTTGTTAAATCAGGAACTCACAAAATACCAAAATATCACCACCGGTGGATCACTCCTCTCAGATGTTCTTATTTCAGTGCACTGTAACAAAAGCAAAAACAAACGTAACCAATAAAATACTCATATAATAACAAATACCGGGGCCCGTTGGAAACATGTCCAAGCATAAAACCATCTTTCTCTCTCTTAGAGAGAGAAAACAATCCAAACCTCACTGATAAAATCAACCTAGTGTTAAGCAAAACCCAAAATCAACCAAAACTTCACCAGAAAGTTTTTCTCCGTCCCGGGACAATATTGTGTAAGCATACAGGTACCGTAACTTCTTTTTGCACTGACAAAAACATGTTGGACTTACTTCAGTCAATAGTGAACACTAGTTGCACACAAATGTTTTGCTTTGGTAGAAACTTAAACAACTGAGTTAAATCAACACAACCTTTTCATATTCAGTAAACCTGTGCATTTTGAGTTCATATTACATGATTAAGACATGTTCAGATGGAGTAAGTTAAGCTCCTGGAATATTTTAATCCTTCACAATTCTGTCATTTTTTCAACACTATTCACTAACTTTTATCCAAATTCTACTTGGTCCCTTAAATACTACATGTTGTCTTCATATTGCCTACGGTTCAACAAAGTCTAAATTCTGATTACCATAAAAATTGAATGGGTCTACACCAACTACCATCCTCCTATCTTTATCCTAATTGCACGAGGGCTGGGAAATAACTCTAAAGTGATAGGTTACGAGGCAGGGTGCACCCCGAACAGGTCACCAGTCTATCACCTAAAAACAAACAACCATTTACACTTACATTCACGGATAATTTAGAATCATCAATTAACCTAACTCTAATAGCTTCATGACTTTTCACTGTGGCAGGAAACCAGAATACCCAGAGAGAAACCACTGCAAACTAGCCAGACTGTGGACTTGCACCCAGGACCTTCTTACTGTGGAGCAACAGCACTCACCAGCATGCCAACAATGTAGGAAATACAGGGAAGCTATGATTTCCTGTTGAATTTTATACAGATCTTTAAAGCCTGAGGCAATTGTGTTAAATACACGTGGGATGCTTACGTAAATCCAAGGGCTGGCCCCCTTTTCTTTTTTTTTTTTTTATTTGTTATTATTATTTTTTTTTTTTTTCTTCAGTGTGTTCCTCCTTCAATTAAATCTCAATCACAAACATGTGACTCTCCGAAATAAGGCTCACACCGTTAATTCATAATTTTCACTCTGTACCACTGCTCCTTATCAGGCTGTGTGAAGCACAGTAAACAATTCAGTTGAGGCCTTGAGCCATAAACAGACATCACTCACAGACATTGTTTTCATAACCAAACTGCTCCAGACCCTGTCCCCTAAATCTACACAAATGCCCTCTGGGTGACATGAAATGCATTTAACCAATTAACAATCAATGGCTTCTTGTTGCTGTAACAAATTCTGTATTTGGACGTTTGTGTGCAGCATTTTGCGTATCAGCATAGCATTTGTTAGTAAAGCATTCTTCATTGCAGCAGCGTGTGTGTATCACTCTTCATTGCACAAACATGTGTATGTGTATGTGTGTATGTGAGTGTGTGTGTGGATCACTTCTCAGTGAATTGAATCAGCATTTTGATTTGTGTGCATGTGTGTGTGTCATTTCTCAGTCAATCAACAAGTGCATATGTGTTCATATGTGTGTTTCTCTTGATTCTGAGTCAGTGTATGTAGAGGTGTGTGTTTGTGTGTGTGTTTGTGTTCATCACTTTCCTGTTCTGGTGTTCTGGGTAAACCATGGCCTGAAGCGTGCTCTGGGGTCCTGCCCTCCCCCTTTTCAGTCCGTTTGGGTCCATTGGTGCTGCTGCCCAAAGTTCTCTCCATACTGGTTCTGGCCCCAATTGAGGCAGTCCTTTTCTCCAGTGTCCTGCATCTTCTCCTTGTCCAGGTCCTCCTTAACTTGACCCTTTTTGCTTCTGTAGGTCTTTCAGGGTTTGCTCCTGCTGTTGGAGCTTCTCGTCAGGTTTGGCAACCTCCTGCTCCAGCAAGCTCCGGGCTGATTTCAAGTCCTGTATCTGGGACTCTAAGCCTGACTGATGGGTTCGATTAGCAGCCAGCTCCTCCTGAGCCATGCTCAGTTTCTGCTCTGATGTCTTGAGCTCTCACTGAGGGCAGAAACCTCACGAGTCTTTTCCGTACACGTCAGATTGAAGTTTTTGATGTTTTCCTTGCTTTGCTCCACGGCCTTCTGCAGCTCTGCTGTTCGGCTCTTCTCAGAGGTCAGCTCCTGACCGAGCCCCGACACCTGTGCCTTCAGCTTATGTTCTTCTGCTGCTTTTGTCCAATCTGAGGTGCCTCCTGACCTCAGTTACTCCTCGTGTCTCTGGCACGCCCTTTTTGCTGCCCGATCCTCCGTGTTGGTCCATCACTGTCCTGCACAGTTTTAATGCAGTGTTGTTAAGGTCAGCATTCTTTTGCTCGGCCTCACTTTTCATCCGGGCTTAATAGGCGTCTCGTCACAGCTCTGTCAGCTGAAGCTGTCTGGAAATCTCCCCCGTGTAGTGAAACGGGCCTTGGATTTAACGTTCTCCGTCTCCGCTGCATGAGATCTCTTTCCTGCAGCACTGTTGACATTCTCAGGCTGTTGTTGTGGGTCCAGCTGCTGTAGCATTTGGTCAGGGTCACATCAAAGATGGTAGAGAGGAGAGGAAAGATGATAGAGGGGAGAGCAGGAGTCCAGGTCAGCCTCGGCTTTCCGGGCCGACAAAGCAGCCTGTAATTAAGCATAAAGAGAAAAAACAAAAACAAAACAAAAACAGACGAACAGGAAAATGATGTTGTTTGAAAATGATGTTGTTTTGGCTATGTTATTCAGAGAGGGGCCAGGCCCTGTGTCAGCCTTCTCCCCCCCTTTTTTTTGTTTTTTCTCACTATATAATCAACTCATAACCCACCAAGTTGACAGGACAACACAGGTACACGTTAAAATTCTTAAGATCATGTTTAATAATTCAAAAAAAGGAATTTTATTTCATTCAGTAATCTCTTGTATTATTCAATCAGAAAAAAAAAAAACATGTCACAATTCGACTCTTTTAACCACTAAATTTATTATTTCATCACTGGTTTGTGATTTACCAGTGTCTGTCATTTTGAAGTCAAGTTGTTGTCCTGCAACCCAGAGAGTTTAATTGTTAGTAGTGGATAGACTTTATCATTTAACATCAGGTGTATGTTAAGTTTCGCTGCTTTAAACTTGCTGGAAAATTTTCACGTGTTCATGAATGTAAGCTGTTTCTTCATTGCGTGTATGTGCGTTTGTGGGTGGGTTATTTTAACTTTTTTTTCAACAAGGCATTTCTCTAATTGTGTGTGTTTTTAATTTTGTTTCCCAAATTTTGATCTCCCACCTTAAATAACAGCATTCCATGTCTTCAGCCAGGAATTAGAGCTTGCTTGTGAGATTCAGGGACACATGGTGCCAAAAACAATTCAGTGAAAAACTTGCCTGAAAATTTCCAGTGATGGTAACCGATAACTGGAGGAGAAGATGTCCTTTAAGCTTCTTTTTCGGGTGGGGACAAAGTGATAGGTCAACCTGTAAAATTTTGAGCCAGAGCTTGGCATGTGTGTCGTCCCAATTTTATTAATCTATCCTTTTGCTGCTGTACTCAGGTCTCCTGGTTGAGAGAAATCCACCTGTATTAAGAGACTAAAACATTCATTTACTATTTTTCTTACAACATCCATTTAATTCATCCACCTAAATTTTACTCTCTCTCTTGGTGCATAGTTCACACAGTCAGGCAGTTACCTTTTATGGGCATGCAAGTTTCCGGTCACTTACCCCCAGCAGCTGCGAAGCCGTCTCTCCCATATCAAAACTCAGCCAAACATTAAACATTCACCGTAGTCATTCAAAACTTTATTTGTAATATTATAATCAGCAAAATCAGCGTTTTAATTACAGGCATGTATCATTATTTGCAAATTATACTTATAAAACTCAATAACACGCTAAACAGGAAGTCCTCTGTGGGCTTCACAGCAGCCACCTCATTTGCATGTTCACACACTATCTAAAAATAGCTTGCAGCGCTGCAGCGCGCTGTCGTCACACACAGCCTCGTTTCACACTCAACTCTATATTATATTACAAAGACGTCTTATATTTACAATCACTCTCAGGCCTGAAAGTTTTAGCGCCTACACAATTTTGACAAATTTAAGATAACGGGTCCAACCGAAGAAAGTCCAACTTTTTTGTAATCAATTAACCAGTATCAGACTTTAACTGTATCTGGCCTCATCTCTAAAATCCCTAAGTCAATTTACAGTGCCCAAAAAAGCGCAGATAAGGAGACTCTAACTCCTAGCTTGTTCCAGGATGCCCTGTACCCCACAGTCAAGCCAACTGAACTAACCCTGTTCGCCGACAGGTCAAGGTCGCGCGTCCGCGGCCAGGAGGGAGCGTAACCTCCGGGCTATGCGCCTCTTAGTGGACTCTAACCACCGTTCTAACAAAATTTATAATACTTTTAAACAACAGACAACACCCAAAAACAAGAGTATGACTGAGGCAGATGCAACGTTATGGACAATGGAGACTCTAACTCGCAACATGACCAACACAGATGCAATCTTTAGACCAATGGAGACTCTAACTCCCAAACTGACCAATTCCCTATCCATCTACCTGAGACTCTAACTCAGTATTATTACCTTTACCTGAGACTCTAACTCAGTATTTTTACCTTTACCTGAGACTCTAACTCAGTATTTTTACCTTTACCTGAGACTCTAACTCAGTATTTTTACCTTTAAGCTTATTTCAAGTTTCAAAACTCATGAGATTTTCATCACAATCAAAACAGACACTCACCGGCAACTTTTACTGAATAGACATTTAATTTCATCGTCCAATTCAGCACACTTCGGATCAAATCAACAGGCCTGTGCCTACCTCTTTTTTAAAGGCGCCTGTCCACTCAGTTCGATTGCCGGATAATGTCTGCCCGTCTGACCACCTCGGACCGTCCAAGCCTCCAAAACTTCCATCCCAATACCACAGGACGAGCCCCCAAAACTGTTACGGATTCAAATATTGGGAATGGATACAAGAGGAAAACCAAAATAACAACACTGGTCCGGCCGGGTCAAGTCAAACGATGATTTAATGAACACACGCGTGGGAGATGGACACCATACACAGACAGCATCAGATCTCAAAATGGTGGAGCCTTGATCAAACTCTTATAGCCTCTAGTGGCCCCCACCTAATCATCAGAGCCTAAACATTCTTTCTCACACAGCGCCTAAGCTACGACCTTGGCTCCCTGTTTATCTGCTCCTGATGAAATGGGGCAGTATGCTCTGTTCTCTTCTAATCAGACAAATGAGACGATGACTTTCTGTGAACAGTATTTCTTATAACTCAGCAGTATAATGCATCATAAAACAATATCATTCATTCACAATAAATCAACAGTCTAATGTAATGCAAATCAGTTTACCAAATGTAATAATTATCACCTTCTTCTAGTTCAGGAGCATAATGCAAACTGAAAACTACATAATAATTCACAATCTTTAATTAGGGGTCTAACATGGCATAAAATAATATCATAATCCCACAGGAGGAAAAGCTCATCAGAGCCGTGGCTAATCACCCGGAGCTATATGATGCTAGCTACTACTTCTACCGAGACAGGAATAAAAAGGACCTAGCTTGGAGACACATAAGTGAGGAGATCGGGCAACCTGGTAAGTTCATTCCTTCTTCTTTTTAATTTTCAGACTGACCCGATGAACCCGCGCAAAAGCTAGCAAGCCCGCCTACTGTCCCGCTATTTTCCCACTGATGTACAAATACCTTTCCGCTAACAAGATAATGCGTTTATTCAGAGGACATCTGCAGGAGAAAGTGGAAGAGCCTCAGGGACACTTATAATAAGGAGAAGAAGACAGAGAAGGAGAAGGGGAGTGGGTCTGCAGCAGGATCGGGGAGAAAATGGAAGTTCTTCGTGGTCATGGGGTTTCTGGACCCCTTCCTCACCCCGCGGGAGACTAGCGGTAATATGGTGCTGACCGTGGAGAACTTCTCCCCCGAGGACCAGGGACAGCCCGAAGAGGCAGCAGGGGAGTGTCAGTCAGAAGGTATGTTTACATTGAGTTAATGTAGGCAGTTAATTTATGCGTGTTGTCATACAGGAACATATTTTGTTTATTAATAAACAGTATACAGTAGTCCCGCTGTTCATCCGTCACTGCCTCGCCTTTTCGCTGATTTTTTTTATTGCACCGTACAGCTTTCAACAATGCGCATTGCATTCTGCAGCCCAAATGACAAATCTCCTCCGTGTCGTGCCTCCTGTGCTTGCCAAACTTATCATGTTTGGTTTTGATAACCATCACGTCCAATA
Source organism: Neolamprologus brichardi (assembly GCF_056152115.1). Taxonomy (NCBI): domain Eukaryota; kingdom Metazoa; phylum Chordata; class Actinopteri; order Cichliformes; family Cichlidae; genus Neolamprologus; species Neolamprologus brichardi. The sequence goes on along the minus strand of NC_142121.1, from coordinate 2,239,194 downwards.
GAAAAAAACAGCACAAAAACACTCATAACTATGACCCTCATTCGGAAATACACACCTGCACCGGGAGCAAAAAAGGCGCACAAAAGTGGCGCCGCAGACGGAGAAAAAGCGCGGCATAATACTTTTACGTTTTAAAATCGACAAAGGTTTTCACTTTGAGAATCAACTTGTGAGAACTGTGACTACTGTTCATGTGCTGCAATAAATGAGAGACCACTGTATATAATAATAAGTATATAAGTATATAATAATATAATATTCTCTATGACTATTGTCTTCAACCTGTTAACATTTAATATTGTCTTCATAGAGTCAAGTAATCATGCAGCAGAGTCCTCCCCTGTCTCTTCTCCTGGCTCTCCAGTCCCTGGTCCCTCAGCTCCTGCTGCTGCACCCACAGGTATGAACATCAAGCACTGACAGCTTTTTACTCGCTTGAATTCCCTTGTGATCACCTTTACTAAATATCTACAACCAATCTGTTTATATCCTGTTTTTTTCAATTTTGAAAATGAAAATCTAGTAGCAGCCTTCTCATTACTTTGTGTTGTTTTGTGCTGTGTTTTACAGGCCCACAGAGGAGGACAGCTCGAAGGCGGGCGAGGGACGGGTCCCAGGACGGTCCATCGGCGGTGGAGCTGGCCATCCTGGAGTCCCTAAAGAGGCCACGCCCGTCTCCAACTGAACATTTCCTCCTCGGCCTTGTTCCTGTTCTGGAGAGCATGCCGCCTCAGACACGAGAATTCGTGAAATTTCAAATTTATAAATTAGTTTTTGAAAACAACACAGCTGTGTTAAATTTGGAAACATTGGACCCTAATGATCAGTAGTTTTCTGATGAGGCAGCAGGCTCTCCAGGGCAGAAACAATGTTCTTATTTTTCTCCTCCTTCTCCCTGAGGCTCTTCCACTCCAAGCTGGGTCCTTTTTATTCCTGTCTCTCTGTAAATAGTTACATTTCATATATTTATGATAAATGTTTTTGTTAATGAATTTATATTTTTTCAAATAAACATTTATAATGACAAAATGTCTCTGTTCTACTACACAGCAAATATTGGCACCCGACTTGACACAAGTAGAATTTATTTCATATTATACTAATGACAAAACATACTAATACAGTGGGATGCAAAAGTTTGGGCAACATTGTGAAAAGTAATTATTTTCTTGTACAAATCATTGGTTGTCACAATAAAAATAGTCAAATATATCATGTAGGAGACACACACAGTGATATTTGAGAAGTGAAATGCAGTTTACAGAAAGTGTGCAATAACTGTTTAAATCAAGCAGGTGCATAAATTGGCAACACAAAAAAAGAGAAATGAAATAAATATTTAGTGTATATCAATGTGTGTGTCTCCTATATGATATATGTAAGTGACATTTTTCATTGTAACAGTGATTCATACAGGAAAATAATGACTATTAATAAGGTTGCCCAAACTTTTGCACCACACTGTATATAGGAACATAGTGAAGACAAGTTATTTAAGAGAGTAAAAAGAGGTTAGTTTATTTTGGAGTAGAGCTCCATTTATTAAGAAAAATTTAAAAAGACAGGAACACTCTTTAGAGGTTTGTGGGTGGCTCTTAAAAGAGCCGTTGTGGGGAAGTCACTCGGACTTCAAACAGGCTACTCCTTTGGTTGCCAAGACACAGCTCCCTCCACCGAGAAGTGAGCCATGAATTTCTCCCTCACCAGGACAGCCTCTCTGGAGGAGTTGTTTGCTGGCAAGGAACCTGGACAAAATTGTTTAAAATGAGTATTATGTGTACTGCAGTTACAAAATACATTATTGAAATTCCAAAATTACAAATTGCAAAACATAAATCTTACATAAAACCTTTTGTAATTATAAGGATAATTACATGATATATATTAGATATAATCTAAAACAGTCTGCGGTGATTATATACAAATATTCAACTATCCCAGAATTAAACCAGGTCTAAATAAAAAGGAGTGAGTATCACTACAAAGGTTAACTCAGTGGTCCTAATGCTACAGTTTGATATCAGCAAATACCGAGCGCATACATTGATATGACACCACAGCCATGCTATCATTCAAACACTGATAACAGCATAAATCGAATTAAATCGGGACTTGATGAGACCTTCTGAGTATCACTAGAAATATTATAAACAGTCGTCTCCGTACCACAGTTTGCTATCAGTAAACAACGAGAGCGTTCACTGTTAGCATAGCACATCCATGTTAGCAGTGTATAAATGGATGGTTTAGCATGTATTAGCACAGGTATCAATAAAGGACTACCGTATTAAATACTTTTACTAACCTCAGGCAGATGGACAGGCGCTCTGCAGGTGGGATTGAGCGCCTGTAATTGGTGTCTAGGCGGGCGATTCTGGGACCGACCCGGGGAAGCAGGTCCTCAAACTGGCCGAGTGAAAGACGGTGATGTCGCTGGAATCGGCCGTCATCCAGGCGCAGCTCCTGGAGCAAATGGTGAAACTCACCAAACTGCTCATGCCTCTGGAGGACCTGATGGACCCAGGTACGGCGAGGGCGTCTTTTACGCCGCTGCTCTGCTCTCCACAGTACATAGAGAAGGGAGACTCTCTCTTCAAGCGCTAGCTCGACAGCTGCCATCTTGCAAAGATACCGGTCTGGCACAACTTCCTCCCACATCCCTCCCACATTTCCGGTTCACGCGCGTCAAAATATGATATTTTGACGCGCGATGGATTTTTCTTGGACACGCGTTGAGGCGCGAATGTGCACGCGTCAAATTAGGGGCGTTTGGGGCGTTTTTGTTCGCGTCCATCGCGTTCGGTGTGAACACACCGTTATACACCAACTATCACAAACCCCACAATCAAAATAATATGTGCTCTTTCAGCATCAAAAGTTAGCATTAGACTTAGTAAATCATGTTTGTGTGACTGAATTAAATATTCTCCTTTAATGCTGTGAAAGAGAAATTCTTTCAAATACAAAGCAATAAGGCCAGCCACCAAAACATCCGTGTCTACGTCTTTCCGTTTTAAAACTAACACTGTGCCTTTTCCTTAAGGCAAAGGACATGGATGCAGTTACTTTTATAGATCATGTGCATTTGTAGGAGTTTTTCTTTCAGAGCCAACAAGGAATATAAAATACAAAATGCACGCAGGTAATCACAGTATTTTAGAAACGATGGATTTACAGTATTTAACATTTCATAATCAACACAAGTGAAATTATCCAGAACACCGCAAAACACCATGGATCACATTCATGTAGTTTGTTTTTCATCCTGCAAATCTGTAATATACAACACTCAAATGTCAGTTAAACGGCTACAATTAATCTCATTTTATTAAAGTTAATTGAAAGTCTTTTTATTTATTTATTTTTTCAAGGAAAACTTCTGTTTGTTTGTTTTTGTTTGTTTGTTTTTCTCCATTTAGTTTTTGCACCAAAATGTGATTCAGTTTAATAACAGATCATTGGTTAACAGAATCTTTCAAAGTTTACAAGTGTTTTGTTGATTAGTTGTAGAGATGAGGGGATTATATATGTGTTGTGAAGTTTCCCAAACAGGAAGGAAATTCTAGATATGTTTGAATGTTCCTCAGAATATACGCAGTTTAGTTGGATTGAAAGACATTTTTTTAAAGAGACAAAACAAATATCTCCACCTCGTCCCCTCAACTTTAACCTTCCTGCCTTGTCTCCACTTTTCCTTTGAGAAAGGGCACAACACTATACTGCTGTTTGGACCTATGAATATCTGTATGGGAAATGTGCCCCATTATTCAGATCCAGCGATCCCAAAGATGCTTTCTGCAAAAACATACTAGAACAGTAAATCCAGAAACTATTTGTCAGCTGGTGAGACAGTTCATCCCATCCCAGGTAATTATGCTAGCCTTTTTTTTTTTTTAACTTCCACTCCAGATCTTGATTGCTGAAAGCTGTGGAGCAAATCATTTACTTCAAAGATTTTATTTTGTCAAATAATAAAAATTAATAACTTACTGGATCCTGACCCTCCTGTTTTTACTCATTCAGGCTTCTCTCCTGTTCATCCACTTAAGTCACATGAAGTTGAAGATTTAGCAAAAATATGAGATATTTTTCCTTCCTACATTTTGTGCTGTTTTCGTTGTTTTGCTCTATGAAATACCTTGAATGAAAACGTTGATATTGGCATCCTCAAAGGAGTGAACTTTGTCCTTTGGAGATGGTCTTGTCTCATCGAGGTGGCTCTTCACATTTAGGACAGAGAAGACAAATGGTTTGAAACAGGAGTAAATGAAGCCATTTATGTCCACTGTGAACAACCATCTTTCAACAGAGGGCGGGGCTTACAACACCAACTGTCTGCCATCTATAATCCAGCTCTGAGGTCTTTCCCAGACGCCTTAACACCCACTCACACCCTGGGACATCTGACCTCAGGAAAATCATATGATAGGGTGGGGCCAGGTTGTACAGTGAGCTCACCCGAAACCCTTTTTACACCTTGACTTGTGTGATTAGGTCTAATTGTTTAGGATCATTAGGGTGTCCATGTCCCTATCAGGTGGGGGGGCACTCCCACAGGGCTTAAATCTGAGACTCTCCACCATTTGACCTTAGAACTGAAGAAGCTTCTCAGATGAGAGGTGAAACATTTTCAAGCAACTTAAAGAAGTCCAGACACTTTTCTTTCCAAGCTCCTTAGACAACTGTGTACTATGTACTTTTTAAAAATAAACTGTATTATTTAGGAACTTTTAAAAGGGAGGCTGTGGATAAGATGGAGGAATGAATCTTTTGTTAGACTGGTGAATCGATCCCCAGATTCTCTAGCTCACACGATATATCAGTGTAAAACTTTCTTGCTGTTGAGGTTAAACTACACAGAACAGAAACGACTGAGATCTCAGCTGTTGCTGTGCTGTTACCCATGAAAAAAGAAGATCACTCTGCCTATAATATGTTTAAGGAGTTGATAAAGGAACTGTATTATGAACTGACTCAGGATTTATGGACAAGGGAGATTACACATACGTGGTTTATAAGGTTCCAAATTATCAGCACTGGTGATTATACATCATGAAAAGACTGTTGCAATAATTTTATTATCTATAATGATCTCCGTGTTTTGATTGTTCAGGAAGCTGAACTTGAGTTCTACTTTTTTAAAATACTGTTTAAAAAATACATGTGTATTAATATTACTCCCACTGCACTTTATTTATACAATAATAATAACAGCAACCTTGTGGTATTTTAGTGTATACAGTAACAATCTGTACACAGTATAGTATTTTGGCTTTTTTTCTTCTCATCTTTTTTTTCTGTTTTCATTTTCCTAGTGTGGGATTAAATGTAGTCTGTCTATGTCGTTACAGGAATGACTCTGTGGGATCGTGATGACCTGATGAAAGATGTTGGAGAAAGACCGCAGGCCTCTAATGATTTTGAAATTGTTGCATCTGAATCAATTTCAGACAAATCTTCAGCTCTAAGTGTTGATGCTTCACTGAAGGCAAGTTTCTTGGGTGGACTGGTTCAGGTTGATGGATCTGCCAAATATCTGAATGATAGTAAATCTTCCAGAAATCAGGCCAGAGTAACACTGAAGTACAAGGCAACCACAAAGATCCAGGAGCTGTCCATGAATCATCTTGGAAGAGGAAACGTGAAGCATCCATATGTTTTTGATCAAGGCTTAGCAACACATGTAGTCACAGCTATTCTTTATGGAGCACAAGCTTTCTTTGTGTTTGACCGAGAAGTTTCTGAACACGAAGATCATCAAGATGTTCAGGGCAACTTGAAGGTGACCATCAAGAAGATTCCCTTACTTTCTGTAGAGGGTGAAGGTTCCCTGAAGATGGAAAAGAAGGACAAAGCCAGTCTTGATAAATTCTCCTGTAAATTTTATGGAGACTTCTGTCTTCCAAAACCACCAACAACCTTTCAAGATGCAGTAGAAGTCTACCAAAGCCTGCCAGGATTACTGGGAGACAAAACTGTACCAGTGAAGGTCTGGCTGCTGCCACTGACGGCTTTGGATTCTTCTGCTGCTAAACTCGTCCGTCAGATCAGTACAGGATTAGTTCAAGAAGCACAGAGAGTCCTGGAGGACTTCAGTGAGCTGGAAATGAGGTACAATGATGTACTGAGAACCACCACTGCACAGCAGTTCCCACAGATTGGTAAAAAAATTACAAGTTTTAAAGAAATGTGCTCTGAGTTCAAACTGGAATTCCAACAAACTTTGGCCAAGAAGCTTCCATCAATCCGAGGAGGAGGAGAAGAGGAAGCTGAGCTTGCAGAGATCCTGAAGAAGAGACATTCTTCACCTTTCAGCAGCAAAAACCTGAACGAGTGGATGGACTGTAAAGACAGAGAAATCAGTATCTTAAAATCTGTCACCAAAAACATGAAAAACACCAAAATCATCTCGTCTCAAAATGATCTGTACAAGGAAAGTCTCAATGCAGAGCATGTTGTGTGTTTTGTTTTCACCTCTCTGGGAAAGGATGAACCGTACCTCTCAGCTTTATCACAATACTTAAAAGTGACAAACCAACAAACAAACAAACCAAACCTCCTGGTTAGTCTGTTCAATTTTATTTTTACGTTCATTTTCAATGTGTTCCACCAAAAATCTCACACTCATGATGTAGAGAAGGAACAATGGTACGCCTCAAAAGAAGTAACAGCTGAAATGAGGAGAAAAGCAAAACTCTTCAGTGATTTTGCAGAGGCCAACGAGGAGAACAAGAACATTAGGTTCCTGACAGTGGGGTTAACTAATGAGACCCAGGAAGGTTCCAGCATCCACCTTTATGAAGGTGGATTTGCTGTCAGTGAGAACTTTGAGCCTCCTTCAAAGCCTGAAACTGTGACTGTAGCTGACATAAACCACAACAGTGTGACACTGAAGATTTCTCCACCCAGGTTTGGAGCAGAGAACATCACCTCCTACTCTGTTGAGTACTGTGTCAGTGGAGAGGATGGATGGCAGCAGAAGACAGAAGTTGAAGAAGTCACAGTGAGAGATCTGAAGCCAAACACAGAGTATGTGTTCAGATGCAGAGCAGTGACCTCAGCAGGTGTCGGGCCGGATAATCAAGTTTCTATTAAAACAACTTCAAGTGGCAGAAACAAAGAAACATGTTTGGCAGAAAAACTGAGAAATAAAAGTGAAAAGATCAAATCTGATTCCCCCTCAGTTTACAAACTGCCTCTGACAGAAGAACACATGAACATAGATGGATGCAGGAAGTTTAACTTTGGAGAAGAAAGCACGAGGCAGAATCGTACAATAATGCTTTTTGGAGCGACAGGATCAGGAAAGTCCACTCTGATCAATGGGATGATCAACTACATTGTTGGTGTCGAGTGGGAGGACAGTTTCAGGTTTAAATTCATTAATGAGGATCAGTCAACATCACGAGCTCACAGTCAGACCTCTGAAGTCACTGTTTACAAAATCAACCATCAGGATGGATTTGAAATCCCGTTCTCTCTGACCATTATTGACTCTCCAGGCTTTGGAGATACAAGAGGCATAGAAAGAGACAGAGAGATCACAGAGCAGCTACGTAATCTCTTCTCTGCTCAGCACGGTGTCACTGACATTGATGCTGTGTGTTTTGTAGCTCCGGCTGCTTTAGCACAACTCACACCAACACAGAAATGTGTGTTTGATTCAGTTTTCTCAATCTTTGGCAAAGATGTGGCAGAAAACATCAGGGTTCTGGTGACATTTGCAGACGGTCAGCGACCTCCAGTTCTAGAGGCGATCAATGCTGCAGGAGTCCCATGTCCTAAAACAAAAGATGGACTTCCAACTCACTTCAAGTTCAATAATTCAGCCTTGTTTGCACAGAAAGGATCATCTGAAGAAGTCAGTTGGAGGAAGGGTAATAAAGGAGGCTTTGATCAGATGTTTTGGGAAATGTGGGCAGAGAGCATGAAGAGTTTTTTTGCTGCTCTAAGTCTTATAGAAACTAAAAGCTTGAGACTGACAAAGGAAGTCCTCAGAGAAAGAAAGCAGCTGAAGGATTCAGTTGAGAATCTGCAGGAGCAGGTGAAACTTGGGTTAGCCAAGCTTGAGGAGATAAAAGAGACGAGGGAAAAACTTAAACAATATGACGCAGAGATCAGCAGAAATGAGAACTTTGAGTTTGAAGTTACCTTCAAAAAGCCTTTTCAGGAGGACATTTCTAGGACTGGAAACTACATCACCAACTGTCAGCAGTGTCATGTCACCTGTCACTATCCCTGTACCATAGCAAATGATGCAGATAAAAGGAGCTGTTCAGCAATTGGGCCAGATGGATATTGTACAGAGTGCCCAGGGAAATGTATTTGGATTATACACTTTAACCAGAAGTATAAATGGAGCTATAAAGATGTTAAAGAAAAAAGAATAATAAAGGAGCTGGAAGAAAAGTATGATAGAGCCAGAGGAGAGAAGATGACTGTTCAGGGACAGGCTGACAAACTGACGGCTGAATATGAAAGTTTGCAGGTTGAAGTGATGAAACTGATGGAGATATCTGCCAAGTGTCTGAACAGACTTAAAGAGACATCACTGGAGCCAAACCCTCTGTCCACTCCAGAGTGCATCGACATGCTTATTGAAGAAGAGAAAACTGAGGGCAAACCAGGCTGGAAGAGACGAGTTCAGTCTCTGATGGAGATGAAAAAAAAGCAGAGCTCATGACTAAAATAGAGGAAGGAGAGAAACTCCTTCACTGAACGTTCATGTGATCACAAAGAAGAACAAAGAAAAGGTCGAGACCAGTTTGAACTGAGATGATAAAGATTTGAACTCAGTCGATGAAGACAAACGACACATGTAAAAAAAACCTCATATTTACTGTTTGCTGCCTGATAAGATCTCATTTTAAAATTGATTCATCTTTAACATAGAAGTGTGATTATATTTTATTGGACATTAAAATGTTCAACTTTTAACTTTTTCCTTTCAGCTTCTTTATATTCTTTACGTTTGATCTAATATTACGTTTATTTTCTCAGTGACTCCTGATGTTGATGTTGATGTTAATGGACTTTTTATTTTGTTAATTTTTATGCTTTCATTTAAAAAGTGTAATTTTACTTTTTGTTTCCTTTCCTGTAATTTTTCTGGATTTTTCTGTTGCTTCATAAAACACAGCAAATGTTTATCACACATATGAGAGCAGCTGTTTTATCATCTGTGTGAGGGGACGTAGTTTTACTAACTCAGACGTGTCATTTACACATTTACAGCTTCATTTTCATTTGCTTCCTGTCCACTCGTGCTGCCGGTGTGTTAGCTTTATCTAAGTAAAACCCTTTGCTGGAACAAAGAGACAATCCACTGCAGGGGCAAAACAAGATGCAAGACACCAGAGCTCTTTGTGTGATCTCGTGCATGAGGGAGGCAACTGAGACCAAGCCTTTTCCTACAGCTTGAACCCCAGTCGCTCTCGTCTGCTCCCTGGTAGCACTGCTCTATATTGTGGTTACATGAATATGCATAGGTTCATTAACATATGACATCTTAAACAGACATATGTGTGAACAAAGACTACCTGTCTGTGTGTGCATGTGTGTGTGTAAATGTGGATGTGTAGGTGTGTGTGTGGGTCAAAATATGACCCTGTGAACTTCCTCAGAAAGCTGGCGCGAGGAGTCCAGCGGTCCACCTAAAGAAAAGGCTCTTATACTCAAACATACAGATGTGTCTGCCATACCATACATCAGAAAGAGAAGATACAACCTCTCTCATGATCCAAGGATGTATGTGAGGTATGCCAGAACACTCTGGAAAAAGGAGTGAACGTCCTCCCATCTCATAGTACACAGAGTCTTACTAAGGATGAGACCTTCTATCAATATGCAAACAAGTATAGACTCTAAGCATATATGATCGTGTTTCTAAGTACAAATGTCAATTCTAAAATCTCACTCTGACACAGCGTTTGTTCACAGTTCAAACATTTATTCAAACAGTTTTTAAATTTACACTCAGTGACTCAACACAGTGCTTGTAGTTTGGTCAGCAGCCCAACAGAGGCCGCTCCCTTCCAGCAGAGGCAGCATGAAGAACTTCAGCCGTGTGAAACCAGCTCGTGTGACTGAACTGCAGCTGTTTGTAACAATGTTTGAATGTTTCCAGTGAAGCTGTGCTCCTTTAGTCTGTGCATTTACTACATTACACATTATTTTATTAGAATCATTGAATCTGGCAGTTCTGAGCTCTGTATTCACACTGTGAGTTACAGCAAGAGCTGATTTTTAAAACTCTGCTGACATTTTAAATCTTTCTTCCTCCTTTCAGATCAACATAAACTTTATGATCCTTGAGGGGCAATTTGCTTTGTAGCAGCAGCATAAACACACGACAAATACAGCCAAAAAACACAAATCCCATAATAGAATTTAAAAAATCTACATTTAAATCTATTTGTTCTGCAACAAGGTGAAGAATAGCTCGTCCCTGAAGGCAACAGCTGATACTCACAGAGGATGTGAGCTGTCACCCCGAATCCTTCCTGCCTTCAGGGTCGCCCTCCCTCTACACAGGAGGGCAACATCATTTAGCTTTATACCTGCTGTTTGCTGTCTAACAATGTGCTCCAGCTTCTTCTTATTCTTCAAGCTAAGAGACCCAAACACGCCTTTATTGTAGCTTCTAATGTGAACTCTGATGACCAGGATGGAAACAGATTATAACAGCTGTTTCAGGGTTTCAGTGAATTTTGCTTGTGTGCTTTTAATAACCACCAAAACAACAACATGAATGGACCAGTTTGTATAATGAGTGCTTGTAATTTTCACACTTCTGTCAATATTTGGGTATTTTGGGGTATTTGAAATCGAGTAAAGGGCCAGAGCACGTCTCCCAGGCTTTCTCTCACAGCTGTTAATGAAGCTGCTGCTGTGAGTTCATCTTTACAGGAAGGATCGAGAAGGAGAGGACTCTGAGACGTCAGCTTGCATCTACTGGAGGCTCAAATGTCTTTTTCTTCTACGTTCTTTCTCATCTCCAACTCCAGATACCAAACCAGCTGTAGAGTGTGACGTCTTAGTTTTAAACATGGAGGTCAAAATGATCTAAGACGGCCTAAAATGAACCAGAAGATGTAGAAATGTTTATTAAAATTATGATTACTTCTTTGATTCTTGTTACAGATTTTTCGAGATTCACATCCTCACCACAGACTGTATCTAAAAGATGGCCGTCACCAGTTAGTACAAGTAACCTCACAGCGGTAATATGATTGGTCAGATCATTGAATTAAACAGGCTCCAACAGCATAAACATGACGCAGAGGTCTAGTTCAGGTGAAGCTAACCGACAGCTAGCAGCTCCATCCACCTGTCAGTCAAATAGGCCACACCCCTAATAATGGTGAAAAAGTTTTTGGCTGTAAACATGTCTACTTCTGCTCTAATATTAAAAAGGTAAACATAGAAGTCTATGGAGCCTCTGGTGGACGTTACAGGAACTGCAGCTTTTTGACACTTAGATTTGTTGGACTGCAGGTATAAAAACTTTCATGAAGGCGAACAGGCTCCAGTCCACGGGCACAGACTGCTACACACAGCGCTGCAGTGGAAGCACATTTTCTCATGTGTGCTGATGCTGTCAGTATATGAAGCTGACAGCACTCGTGTACCTGTGCACAGCAGCTGCAGCTGTGCCGTCAGTGTGTTACAGTGAGTCGAACATGACGGAGCCTGAAGGATGGAGGAGGATCTGATCTGTGTTCAGTCATGTCGGCCGCAGCCTGCAGTGCAGAGATCCACACAGGAATGTCAAAAACACAGCGAGCGGCTTCATTACGCCCACAGGATCACAGAAACCATGGCAACGTGTGTGTGTGTGTGTTGGGGGGGGCACGGACAGGTGAGCTCCACAGGTGTGAATCATTAGCAGTGTTTAAGGGTGTTCCTTAATTTTTGTGTTTAAGTAAAATGTCTTATAAAATCAGTGAATTTTTAAAAGTACGTTACAAAAACACATTGTTCACTATTTGCTTTATGAAGACATGAATTCTACTTTTGACACATGTAAGTTATCATTTTTATTATATTTATAGGTATTAGGGCTGCACATTTTTACATTTCATATATTTTTCGCACTCTCGCTGCACTTTATTCTTCTTTATCATATTATATTAAAACTTTATTTTCTTGTAAATTGTGACATTTTTTAAATTCTCTTAAATTTTCTATAAATTATAATCATGACTTTTTTACTCTATTCTACTCTATTTAGTTTGATTTTATTTTGTTTACTCCAGCGCCCCCTTCAGGAGAACAGCCCCTGTGTTCAGCGTAAATGACCTTAAATAGAATTAGTTGTAAATATCTGAGACTGCGTGTCTTTGCTGTGTTGTGTTTAAGGACCGCAGTAAACACCAGTGAGGCTGGTCCCAGTCGTCCTGCAGGTCGGTGAGAGTCAGCGGCTCTCTAACCGGATCAAGTCTGTGAGCTGAAAACCTGAAATCCCTTCTTACCTCAGCAGGTGGTCTGACGCAGCAGAGCAGCAGCACCCCTGCAGCTCTCACATGGTTCGTCCCACACAGGAGCAGAGCAGAGGGAACGGTCCACCTCTGCAGCAGGGAGGGGGGAGGACAGGAACAGGAACCGTGAGGAGGTTACGCAGCTTTACCTGAATGTGTCAGACACGGAATTACACTGAAATAAGTGTTTCGGATGGTTTTCTTTTACTTTTTAGAAAAACACTTTAAACTGTGAAGTGACGGCGGCCGAGGGGGGAGGGGGGGGGGGGCTGCTGCAGGGCGACAGATGCTGGAGGAGAGATAAGACGAGATCACAGGCGGAAATATTTAACCTGTTTATCCAGCAGTGCAGGAAGCCTTAGATTATTCAAGTAGTAATACCGCAAAGTACAAGTACTCCTTCTGTGCAAACCCTGCCCAAAGATGAATTATTCTTAATTATAGTTTGTTAATATTCTCATTTGAATAATTCTTAGCTGATTATTTGATTTGTAAAAAATGAGAAAAATTGTCGTCAAGGTCAAAAATCCAAAATTATTTCCGAGAAAAGAGGAAAATATTATGAAATATATTATTTATGTTGTAGTTAAAGCTGTAGTAGGATGATTAGTAGGTCACATTAAATGTCGTTATGTCTGCTGCCTTCTGTCAGAAGCTCTAAATCACTAAAGAAGTAAAGCTTCTGCAAGCAGCTCAAACTGTTTTCCTCCAAAACTTCAAACTTTATTTTGCTGCATGATGATGCATCACAGCTGCAGCTGCTGCAGGTGGAGCCGGTCTGCATGCACAGTGGTTCCCAACATATGGGTTGGACCCCTCAGTAGGGTCACCTGACGAATGTGGAGGGTTGTTTTATGAGAGGAAAGGAGACAAAAAGCTGCCGTGGTCTTTTTTCTGAGCTGTTCTGAGATTTTTATTTTGCATTTAAAGAGTGTTTGAAAATAAGAAGCTGTTATGGAGCTCCAGAATATTCTTGAACACCCATCCATTCATTTTATTTTCATGTTCTTTAGGAATAAAAATCAGTCTTCAGGATGTTCAACACAATGTCTTAAATTTCTGTTGAGTTCCTTTAGATTCACTTTTATGATACCTACTGTAATTCAGCTATATTGGTTGATGAATTTTCTAACTCTTTTATTTCAACATGCGCCTCGATTTTAAACACTGTGGCTCCATTAAGGGCTAAACGTTTCAAGCCCACTTACCAACCATGGCTGAATGAATCCACTCGCACCCTCAGGCGTGAATGTCGCGGAGCCGAGAGGAAATGGAAAAGAAGACGAACTTCAAGTGTCCCTGGAAATCCTGCATAACTGCCGATCAAAATATCAGAAGACCGACAAAACTGCAAAAGCTTCCTTCCTGACAGAACTTATTGCTAACAACAGTCACAAGCCTCAAGTTCTGTTTAAAATCTTTACTTCAGTTATTAATCCCTGAGGGATGCCTCCCCCGCTCTCTGTGAAAAATTCTTACATTACTTTATAGATAAAATTTCAGCACTAAGAGCAGCATATCTACAGTTAACCAAGCCCCAGTTTCTAAATGCTCTATGTTTGAGCCTGTATCTTTTTGGACTCTGAAAGAAATAATTGATCCTATGAGAAGCTCTAATACGCTTCCTTCCCGCATTATTAAGGAAGCTCTGACTAATATCAATCCCTCTATCTTACTTCTAATGAACTCGTCACTGTCATCAGGCTGTGCTCCGACTGCCTTCAAACACACAACCGTACAGCCTGTAATCAAGAAAAGCAACGCTGACCCCAACAGTCCTTCAACCTACAGGCCGATCTCTAAACTTCCTTTCATGTCTAAAATTTTAGAAAAAATAGTTCACCGGCAACTTCAGTCCTTCTTAGAGACACATGGTGTCAGTGACAAATTTCAATCTGGATTCAAACCAGAACCGAGACAGCCTTATTGAGTTTTTAATGATCTCCTCCCAGCTGCCGATTCTGGGCGCCCTGTGGCTCTAGTCTTGTTAGATCTAACTTCGGGAGTGAGAGAGGTAAGTGAGAGTGAGAGAGGTAAGTGACGGAAGTGACGGGTAAGGTAAGCAACCCATGTTGTAGGTGACGTCAGACGCCGGAGATTTGGCGGGAAAAAAAAAGCGAATGGTAGCGTAGAGTTTAACAAAGTTTCCTTAAGCTTCAGTACTGCCAAATAAACTAACCAACTGTCATATAACTAACAACATCTGTCTTATCATCTCTAACACCCTGGAGGACAACGGGGAGAGTTTAGACGCTCTCCAAGAATACATCGACCGCTACTTCCAAGATTTAGTAATGAAGAAGGCCCAGAGTGCATCTTCCCCGGCCAAAACCGAGACGCCGTCATCGAAGAGATGTCGCCCGGCAGACTCCCCCGGCACAACATCGCCTGCCGGCAAAGACATCGCAGATATCCTGGAGTCAATCAACAAGCGATTGTCCAGTTTCGATGCGAGGCTGTCCCTGGTGGAGATTTTACACCGGGAATTTAAATCTCTGAGAGAATCCCTGGAATTCAGCCAGCAGCAGGTGGAAACGCTTGCCGCTGAAAATGCCACGCTACGGGAGTCGGTCAAATCTCTCGCTGATAACGTGACCCAGCTAAACACTGAAAATAAAAAAATAAAAGAGTCCGTTATCGATCTACAAGCCCGTAGCATGAGAGATAATCTTGTTTTTTCTGGTATTCCAGAATCTACCGGAGAGGACGCGGAGGCAACGGTGAAAAGCTTCATTAAAATCCACCTGAAGCTGCCGGAGGACACCGTAAAGAACATCGCCTTCGATAGAGTGCATCGCTTGGGGGGCGTGAGGTCGCGGACCGGGAGACCACGTCCTATTGTGGCCAAATTTGGTCATTTCAAACAAAAGGAACAGGTGAAGAGTCGCGGCATGGAACTGAAAGGAACGGACTTCAGCGTGAACGACCAGTTCCCCAAAGAGATCCTGGAACGACGCAAGGTCCTGTTCCCAGTCCGACGTAGCTTCATCCTGAAAGGCTCCCGTGCTGTCATCGCCGTGGACCGGCTCTACGTGGACGGACAGCTCTACCGCGACCCCGGCACCACACCGTGGTTATATTGACTGCACTCCAGATAAGAACCCGCTACATTCTTTTCTTACTCATTCACACTTTTTCCTTTAACATGGGTTTAACCTAGTAATATCAGTATGATGTCATAGCAGATATAACACCGTCACCCTCCGTCATTACTTTAATTGGAATGTTTTCGTTTCTTTTCTTTTTTTTGTTGTCGCTTACAGTTTATGTGGTTTCTTTCTTTCTCTTGTCTTTCACTGCTGTGATCACCTACTTCCCCACTCACCTACAAACAACACCCTCTATTTCTCCATATTTTCACACCATGATCACGCAAACACATGCGCTCAACGGCAGCACATTTACAACAGCCCCACAGCAAGCACAGACTTACAGGACACATACACAAGCCACGCTTGTTCATATTAGTGAATAGTCACACACATAGTCAGACTTATGGAGCCTATCACCACACTTTTTTCTCTTTCTATTTACAAACAAGTGATGTTTCCACATTCTCTCCACCCGTCTAAACGAAACACCCAGCTTACATCATTAGACATACACACACAATTATGGGCATGCTGAGGTTTGTCACATGGAATGTAAATGGGGCTGGCACCAGAGGAAAGAGGTTAAAGATATTTAACCAGCTTAAAAAACTACAGGCAGATGTTGTTTTATTACAAGAAACTCACAGACCTGTTACAGGTTTAAACGAACTTAAAACACCTGAGTTTCCTAATGTGTTTGCAGCTTGTTATAATTCTAGACAAAGAGGAGTAGCAATTTTAATACATAAAAATGTTAATTTTACAGTACTCGATACAGTTATAGATCCAGAGGGTAGATTTCTAATTATTAAACTATCAATATTGAACAAAAAACTATGTATTGTAAGTATATATGGTCCAAATGTTGATGAACCCTCATTCTTCCACGGATTTTTTAGTGCACTCTCTGAACACCTTGATTGCACACTCATTCTTGGAGGCGACCTCAACCTTGGACTAAATGAAGAAATGGATAGGCTCAACACAACAGGAACTCAGCACAATTGGCAATCCACAAATATAATCAAACAGTATATGAGCGACTATGGCCTTTGCGATGCATGGCGCTCCCTTCACCCCAACAGTAAGGAATATACTTTCTTCTCACATGTTCATCACTCCTACTCTCGTCTGGATTATTTTTTGGTCAGCAGCTCACTGCTGAGTGACATTTCAGACACTGAGATTCACCCTATAGCTGTCAGCGATCATGCTCCTGTATCTTTAACACTAATGCACAAGAATAATACTACGCCAAGTAAAAACTGGAGATTTAACACATCACTACTTAAAGATGAAGACTTTATTAAATATTTTAAAAAGGAATGGATTTCATATTTAGACTTTAATGACACTCCCGGAACATCTGCTTCTGTTCTATGGGAAGCAGGAAAAGCTGTGATGAGAGGTAAAATAATTTCTTTCTCATCACACAAAAAGAAAGAAGAAAACAAAAATATTCAGGAATTAGAAAAAACCATCAAATCCTTAGAAGAAGCCTACGCGTTCCACCAAGATCAAGAAGTAATGAACAAAATATGCAAAACAAAACTAGAATTAAATGACATTATTAATAGAAAAACACAATTCCTTGTACAAAGACTTCGCTTGCAGAATTTTGAACACAGTAACAAATCAGGTCGATTTCTAGCAAACCAGTTAAAAATAAATAAAGAAAAAACAACTATATGTGCTACTAAAGATTTATCGGGGAACACAATATATGACCCTGGAAGAATAAACAACATTTTTAGGGATTTCTATGAAACTTTATATTCACCACAAATAAACCCGTCTAAAAATGAAATTGATTTGTTTCTTGACAACGTAACTCTTCCAAAATTACTAGACAGTCAAGCAATGGCACTGGATTCGCCACTGACGCCAGGTGAACTCCAGGAAGCCCTGATAAGTATGCCCAATAATAAGGCTCCAGGTCCAGACGGCTTTCCTGCAGAATTCTACAAAGAATTCTGGACAATTTTGGCACCAGTATTCCATGGATCGTTGCAGGAAATCAAGAAAAATGGCAGACTACCACCAAATATGAATTCTGCCAACATTAGTCTCCTGCTAAAACCAGGAAAAGACCCTTTATTTCCCTCAAGTTATCGTCCAATATCCCTTATAAATGTAGACCTTAAAATAATCTGCAAAGCTCTCTCAAAGAGATTAGAGAAAATAACCCCCCTCTTAATTCATCCTGGCCAAACTGGTTTCATAAAAGGTCGGCACTCCTCAACAAACACTCGTAGATTACTTAATTTAATAGACTACTCATACAATAAAAACATTGAAACCATAATATTATCTCTAGATGCAGAAAAAGCATTTGACAGAGTTAACTGGAAATTTTTATTTGCAACTTTACACAAATTTGGTTTTGGAAACTCTTTCATAAATTGGATAAGAATATTATACAATTCCCCAACAGCTCGTATCAGAACAAATGACCAGACATCCTCCAGCTTTTGTCTCCTGAGGGGCACCAGACAGGGATGCCCACTCTCCCCTTCACTTTTTGCAATTTTTATCGAACCTCTAGCAGCAGCATTTAGACAGGCTACAACAATTAAGGGCATAAAATGTAAGAACGTAGAACATAAAATCAGTCTCTATGCGGATGATGTGTTGCTTTTTCTGCAAAACTCACAAATCAACCTCTCTGAGGTAATTACTCTAATAAACTGGTTTTCAAGAGTTTCAGATTATTCAATTAACTGGCCAAAATCTACAGTTCTTCCCATTAACTGCTCCTTCCATAATTCATCTTCTGCCCCACTACAATCTGGAAATATTAAATATTTAGGTATTAATGTTTCTCCTAAGCTTTCAGACTTAATTAAATTAAACCACATCCCACTTCTAAAGAAAGTAGAAGGCGATCTGACTAGATGGAAATCTCTACCCATATCACTCATGGGAAGGGTCGCCACTATAAAAATGATGATCTTGCCAAAAATAAATTACTTATTTTTAATGATCCCCAACAAACCATCACAAGATTGGTTCAGATCTCTGGATTCACATATTTCTAAATTCCTTTGGAAAGATAAACCCCCGCGTATCAGCTTAAAAACGCTACAAAAAACCAAGGATAGAGGAGGATTAGATCTGCCTAATTTTCACCAATACTTCTTAGCCAACAGGCTTCAGTTCATCTCAGAATGGTTAAAATGTACCCTCTTAGATGAGCCCTGGCTAGATGTTGAACAGGCACTATGCAACGATCTAGAGATTTCAGACCTACCATTTATTAGCTCAAACATCAAAAGACATGAATGCTTTAAAAGCATCAACATCAGCTTTTCTCTGACAGCATGGTGGGAGTTTCTAAAAATAACGGAGTCTTCATTAATCCCATGCGAACGTACACCTATCTGGAATAACCCTGACATATTACAAAACAATAATATGATTAATTTCCCAGAATGGAGTTGTAAAGGAATTAAATACTTAGAACATATATTAGAGGGAACAGAATTTATTCCATTTGACAGACTAGTTACACAATATGGGATCAACAAGAAAAGATTTTTAGAATATCAACAAATTAAATCCATAGTAAAAAAGAAATTTAACCTCAGTCAAGTTGAATTACAAACACCACCAAGTGTGGTTCAATTTCTTACTCTTAAATCCCCCAAACTATTATCTAAAATATACAGAACACTTTCTAAAATAGATGAATCAATATCCCTTCCTATTGCAAAGTGGGAAGCAGATTTATCAGTCAGCTTAGACCAAAACGTCTGGTCTCAGGTGTGCTTAAAAACCTTTAAATTGATTAAAAATCCCAATCTGCAATTAATACAATACAAAATACTGCATAGAGTGCACTATACAGGTCATCGAATGTTCAAGATGGGCTTTACATCCGCCAACAACTGCTCACACTGTCAAGGCAATACACCAGACAATTACATCCACGCTCTTTGGTTCTGTCCACCAGTGCAGAAGTTTTGGCACGAGATATGTGAAGACTTATCAAAGTGTCTGAAATGTAAAATTCCAACCTCCCCTTTAGTATGCTTGTTGGGAAATTTGGATGATGTCACTACAGAAACTAATACAGTCCACATGGTTTTTACTGCCCTATGCATCGCCAAGAAAATGGTCCTCATGAACTGGAAAAATAAAAATAATCTTAATTCTAGCCAATATAGAAACTATCTAATAGATCACATTAGTCTCGATATAGCCTCTGCCACCACATTAGATCAATCCCTCTGGGCTCCTTTGATCGGCTCCATCACCTAGCGGGGTTGGGGGGTCGTGGTTTGGTCCCGCCTTGGCTATTGTGGTTGATGTGGAGGTTGGGATGGGCTTACGGCACCTGGAGGACCCCTAGAGACGTTATCCCTGGAGGGCTTAACCCGGGGGTTGTGTTCATAACCTGGTTAGTGGCTCTGGTCGCTCTCAGAGGTTGTTCCCCTCGTGGCCGCGTGCAGCGGGGCTGGAGGATGGTCTGTGCTGGCGGACGTAGGTTACTGGCCTGGTGGCCTGGCTGCCCCTGAGTGGATTCGGGGCGGGCGTGGGGGTTTGGGGTTCGGGGGTGCTTCGCCTCCGTGCTGGGGCTCTGGCTGGGCCTTGGGGGCTTCGGTCCTCGTCGGTGTGTCGCTGAGGTTGTGGGCGGGTGGGTGCACGGGGGCTCAGCCCTGGCGCAGGGGGCCTCTTGTGCATCGGCCTAACCGGGGGGCTCTTCAACTGGCAGGGAGGTTGTTCCATCTTTGCAGGAGTCCACTCTGCAGGTGGGGGAGAGACATAGGAGAGGTGGAGAATAAACTTAACCTGGGTGTCTGTGTCTTGTGTAGTCTGGGAGATGATTGAATGTTGGGGTGGGTACAGTTTCCTCTGTGGTGGGGTAGGGTGGGCTGCCCCGGGTCCTGTGGGGCTTGGCGGTGCTGCTGCCGTAGGCCCCGGTCTGGATGGGCCTGGGCTCCCTTGCCTTGGTGGATACCAGAGGACGGGGGTGCCTATTGGGGTCAGCGGGGGAGCTGGCCCTAGGGAGGGACACCCTCCCCTCCCTTCTTTTCCTCCCCATCCCCGGCTGCCTCCCTCTTCCCGCTCCACCACACCCACCCACACAGGTAGGGCTTTGGGGTGCGGGTGTGTCACCAGGGTGCAGGGGAGACATTCCCCCCCCCCTCTGTCCTCTTCTGGCCACCTGTGCCTCAATTTTATCTCACAACTTAGACATCCACATTACTTACACTCTCATAACACACACACACATATATATATATATATATAGGGCCTTGAGGGTGGGCACGCTAACGGCGTCCAGTAGACGGTCTGTGTATTCAAACCTACCTCTGGCGCCGGTGCCCACCTCTCAATTTTAAATCCATGTAGACATTGAGGGTTCTCGGGAGGGGCCGTGCTAACACCTGCTGCTCTCTGGCAGCAGCACCATGCTCTCCCTTGTTTTAAATACACTTTAGAGCAACACGCAGCAACACTACACTTGAGCGGGAGGAGGAGGGTATGGGGTCTTAACACACCCCCGTTCTCTGCTAGCCATCGGGGCGGGGGGGCTGGGAAGAGATGCTGGCTGTCCGATTGGCCTCCCTGCTGCTGCGGAGCCTGGGGCGGTCTGCTTGCCTCCACCCCGGAGGGAAGGGTAACATCTCTTGGGTCTGGGTGCCGTTTCCCCCTCTGGGGGCGAGGATACCTGGACCCGGGGTATAGAGTATGTTTGGGGAGTGTGATTGTGTGTACATGTCCATTTACGTTTATTCCTACGTTGGGTGAGTGCTGAGTGTTTGTATATGTGTGCATGAGGGTGGGAATGCATGTCTGTGTCTGTGTGTGCCTGTTTGTCTGTGTCTATATGTCAGGTCGGGTCTTAGACTCCACCTCTCTGGGAACTCCCAGGCCCTCCAAGTGTGGAGGCCTATCTCCCCTCACCACACTCCCTGCCGGTGACTGATGCCCTCAGGGGTCGGTGCATTGTTGGTTCTTGGTGTCTGGGGCTGGGCGCTCAGGTCATGTGCCAGCTCACTCCCGGTGGCTACTTGGCGGGGCCTGGCGCCTGCTGCTCGGTCAGGCCTCTTCCGGGGCGCGGAGGGCCCTCGGGCCTCCGGCCTCTGTGCCTGCGGCTCGGTTCACTCTGGCACAGCTGGCTGCCGGCGGAGCCGGCGGGCACGCCGGTGCAGCCCCCTCTAGTTTCTGCCTGGTGGCTACTGGGTGACCCCTCGTCTGGGGATCCTCAGCCCTTCCCATGAAGGTGGCACGGATGCCCCTCCGGTGGTCCTCCTTGGGCTCTTGCACTCTGGGGCCTCTGGATGTCTGGGGCCTGGATCTCCCCCATGCCTGCTTCATGCCCTGGGCTCTCTACATCCTCTTGCAGACCATTACATGGGGAAACCATTTGAATACAAGCGCGCCGATCCACACAGGTGTGCACACAGGTGTTCGCTGTTCGTAGACTTGAATCACACCTTTCTTGGCTGCTACTTCAAAGCACATTGTGCGCTGTCTGTCCTGCGTGCTGCACAACAACGTTCAATATTTGGTATTTGCTGCTGTTTACACTTAGCTAGATTAATGCGATGGTGTTGTGTATAGTATGTTGCTTTGTTTTGTTTTGTTTTTTTGCTTGTTTTCTACTCTTTTTCTCTCAACAGGTGATCCCGGAGATATTTTTTTTTTCCCCCCCTTTCTCACTGTCCCTCTCCCCTTCTGTTTTTCTTTTCCTTCCTCTTTCTTTCTCCCTTTCCTATCCTTCACTCATGTCTGTCCCGTCTGTAACAACTGAAAATAAAATAAAATAAATAATAAAAACAAAGGTTGATCAAATGGACCAATACGGCAATGCCATGATGATCCATTTGGCAAAATAAATCCATTGGGTATCCTTGTTGGTCTTCAGACAACAATTCTGACGGCTAAAGAACCAAATGGGACAGGCAAAAAAAAAAAAAAAAAATAGATCTAACTTCTGCTTTCAATACGCTAGAACATGTAGTTGGCCTTAAAGGTTCTTTCATGGTTTAAATCGTATCTATCAGACAGATCCTTCTCTGTCACCATGGGGAAAAACTCTTCCTCTTCTGCCCCTGTTAGCTGTGTTGTGCCTCAGGGGTCTGTATTAAGCCCCACGCTGTTCTCCCTGTACATGCTGCCCTTGGGACTCATGTTTAAAAAAACATAACATCTCCTATCACTACTATGCAGATGATATCCAAATTTACTTTCCTCTAAATTTGGATGCCCCGTCCCCGCTCTCGCCTTTGTTCGACTGTCTGCGGGAGGTTAAAGACCGGCTATCCCAGAACTCGCTTATCTTAAATGAAAGCAAAACAGAAATGATTGTTTTTGATAGCCACGTTCCCCTGGGCCAGCTAACTGACACAATGGGGTCTTTCGCCACCTTTCTCATTCTGCCAGAAACCTCGGAGAGCTCATGGATAGTTCTCTTAAATTAAACAAGCAGGTATCCACTGTGCTAAAAAGAAACAGCTTTTATCAATTACGCCAAATTTCCAAAGCTGAGCCCTATTTACCACATGAAGAACTCCAAAAACGTATCCATCCCTTCATCACTTCTAGATTGGACTATTGCAACTCTCCCTCCTTCAGCACCTGCAATCAGTCCAAAATGCGGCAGCACGCCTAATGCTGCTCCTAATGCAGCCAAGGTCTCGTTTAAAAACCTGAGGTGACCTTGCATTTACCATCATTTCCTCTAGACTCTGGAATGATCTCCCAGTCGAAATCAGTACTTCAGAATCAGTTCAATCGTTCAAATCTCGTTTAAAAACACACTTGTTTAAGTTAACTTTTGAAACAAATTAGTTTCACTTTCATTCAGCCTGCACTGCACCATGTAAATGCAATTTTAGGTATAATTGTATTATTTCTTCTTTGTTCTGTCTGCATTGCAGTTTTATTGTGAAGCACTTTGATGTACACTAGTCTTTTAAATGTGCCATATAAACAAACTTTGACTTGACTTAATGATAATGATGCTGATTGGTTGAGCACTCTCACTCACTCTGCATTTTTACAGATGTTGTTCAGGGTCAAACAGGTTCCAAACCAGCTCAAGTATCTCAGTGCTTCCTTCATTCCCTCCTTTAGGATAGGATACATACAAAAGGTGCAAACATGCAGAAATGATTTCAAATTAAAACTCAGATTTTTATTGTTTCTGAAACTCATTCAGAGACCTGCAAGTTCATTTGTTACTTTCTGTGTGTGTGTGTGTGTGTGTGTGTGTGTGTGTGTGTGTGTGTGTGTGTGTGTGTGTGTGTGTGTGTTGTTCACAGATGAGTCCTGACTTGACATCAGATCTCAGCTGCAGGCTGAAAACATGAAGTCTGACCTTCTACAGGTTACAAACATCAGCTCCCTGCTGATTGGCTCTCCACACTCCCGCCTGACCATAAACTATCCAATCAGATCTGTGCATGAGGAATTTGAACTGCAGGGTCACCTCGTTTGATTTGGAGGTTATGCTGCTTTTAGCCAATCAGAGAGCAGCATGGGAATTTACTTTCATTCACTTTGATTCATTGAAATACTACAAAAGTACTGAAGTACTACAACTATTACAGTACTGTAACTACTGCAGTTATTACTGCTGCAGCAGCTCAGCTATGAATCAGCTGATGCTTCTCTGTATAAGTAATCAGGTCTTTAAGTGTTTTTGGTGTTTTTTGTGTCTGCAGTTTTTAACCTTTCTCGTGAGTCATGTGATCAACATGACTTCTTTAACCAGGTACAGAGTATTCGGATACTTTACTTATGTAAAAGTATCGCTGAAGCAGCATGAAAATACTCGTGTAAGAGTCCTGACAGCTCTCAGGCTCTGTTTTCTCATCTTTCCTTTTTTATTTTGTGTCTCCTCCCCTTCCTGCCTTTGTGATCCCGCTCGTCCATCTAATATCTAAATCTGCACATTTACCTGTAACTATCTGTCGCCCACCTATCTTATTCACTTCAGTTCAGTTTGAGGCAACTGCCCCAACCATGAAAGCAAAGAAGCCGTCCTCATCTCTAACTTGAGTTTTACCTGCAGCCTGAATTACAAAGGAAAAAAAATCCTGTGATTTATTTTCCACATTGCTTTATTTCAGCTATCAGGCCAAGAGGTCACCTGACAGGTTATCAGCCCTATAAGTCAACCCAGGGCTTATCAATCCAGCTATGAGCACGTTCACAGGAAAGAGGCGGGGCCTGCAGCATCCGACCAATCAGAAACATGAACAGGTCTGCGGCTGAGTGACTGATTTTAACAATGAGCATAAAATGTGAATATTAGAGAATTATAAAGATGTTAAATATGTGATACAGCCTGAAAGTAACACAGCAGCACTGAGTGCTGTATTATATATGATATTTAAATAAATCCAGTTAAAGCGACAAAGGCTGTAAATAAAGAAACCAGTTTTGTGTGTCGCTATCACGACTCTGTCAGTCACCTCTGAACATGCACTGGTCCCAGGACACCGGTCTAGGTCTAGATTCAGGCTTCATTTAGTTTTAGTCTCAGGTTAAATTTGAACATTAACAGAAAGTAGATTTTAGAATTAAAGTCTTTGTAAAAGGTCTAAAACAAAAAGAGTGGATCAAACTCGATGAGTCAACCTGCTGTTAGAGGCTCGGATGCAGGAAGATCTGATTCTAGCTGTTTATCCTGCGTTGATGAGTCAGCTGTAACCCCGACAGGGTTAAACAATAAAGAACTAAAGTCAGAATTCAAACCAGTGAGCAGGCTTGCTTAGAGAGTTTAAATAAAGCCAACGACCAGAAGCCTCGGGGTCCCCGTTTCAGGATTATCTCGCAGTGTGACGGTTCACAGAAGGATGGAGGAACTTAAAGTAGTTTGCATGAGAAAGATTAAAGACACTGAGGCTCATCAGGGAGAGACGACGACTTCAGTCACACTGAACAAAACACTTAAAAGTCTTAAAATCTGCACGCTCGCGTCTGAGATCTCTTCCTGCAAGAACAAACGGATTTCCAGGGACCTGATTGGTCAGTGCTTTTGTTTATATTGATCTCCAACTACAACATAACCGGGCCTGGAGCAGAGCAGGTCTGCAGGATAGGTTACCATGGCGATGTACCCTGGATTAAACCTGAAGTTGCCTCAATCAGCCCCAAACACTGAGCACACACAGACCTCTGCTCCCACATCTCTGTCCACTCTGCAGACGACACTGAGGGTATCAGAAGCTTCCTGGTTTCTGGTCTTACTGACCAATCAGGTCTCAGCAGGCTTTGGGTGCATGCAGGTAAACTGTCTGTGTGCAGAGCAAAGTTACTGTTTAGGTTTCAAACTTTAGCTGCAGTGACTGGCAGATGGAAACAGGACCTGAAAACTGTTCAGTGTCATCAGACGGGCTGATGGGTTTCTAGAGACAAACCCTGAGAGGTGAGTGTGTTTAAAGTATTTGACCTTTACAATGAGACACAAAGGTGGAGAAGACACACCCTTGGACTGTAGGTGGAGATGAACTGAGTTTTAACTGTTTCACAAACTGTTGGCACGCTTTATTCATACAAACAGGCGAGTCCAGAGAAAGCAGGAGACTCTGGTTAAAAAAAACAAGAAGACGAAACAGAAAAAGATCGTCGCACACGGCGGCTCCACGTTCACCCTCCTGCTGCACAGAAACACTGAAGCATCATCTTAAATCCACCAGCCCAGCAGGAAATCTGAAAACTGAAATATTCAAGCATCTAAAAGGTTTTTCAGTAAATACACAGATCCCACGTCTGCAGCTACAACCTGTTTGTTGAGTTAGTTAATTTGAGTTAATCCCTTACATTACCAGTGAGCCTCTGTAAACAACACGCACTAGTTTGACTGGTTAGTTTTGTTATTCCTCCCTGTGATCATTTCACTGTTTAATGGAGACCAGTTTGCATCACGATGTGGTCTCTGTGTAAACCAGCTCTGCAGTCACATCATTTCTGTGCAGCTGTATTTATATCTTCTGTGTTTTTAATCATTTCTTTCTTCAGACACGGTTTGACCGACGTCCACGGTGCACAGCAGAACGTCTGCAGAGCTCAGAAGAACGTCACCGTTTCACTTTGTGTTCTTCGGCAGACTTCAGACCTCGATGAAGGCCACAGGCTGAGACACGTCGGTCTCAGTGAAACTGTTCAGTCAACCTGAACAGGATCAACAGGTGTGATAAATAAACAGTTTCCATGTTATTGTGAATAATATCACAGCACATTCCTGAGGAACAGACTGATTTATGTTCCAGCTGCTTGTTCTGCTTCTTCGTGAATCTACAAGATTTCATCGTTTTTACAGCACTCGCTAATCGGTGTGATGAGGATGATGGGAAGTTGTGTGAAATAGACTCTGGTCACTTCATTAGGTACACCTTGTAGGCCCTGGGTTGGACCTGTTTTGCCTTCAGAGCTGCTTTAATTCTCATCACTCAGATTCAACAAACATTCCTCACAGATTGTGGTCATGCGACATCATCATGACATCATCACACCAGCATCCATGATTTGAATCTCCCGTTCCTCTGGCTGTGGAGGATGTTTGGGTGCAGAGATCAGCATCATGACCAAGAAACCGGCCTGAGATGATGTGAACTGTGGTGTGTTTTCCTGCTGGAAGCATCAACGATGGCAAACTGTAGTCACGAAGGGACACGATCAGCAACTCTCAGGCAACAATGCTCAGCTGGTACTGAGAAGTGTGATAAAAAATCCCCCATAATGTTACATCGTCGCCTGAAACACTGGTACAAGCACGATGCATCCATGCTGTCATGTTTACAACAAATTTGAAGAAAACCGTTTGAATGTTGCAGCAGGAATCAAAATGAGGCATCGTGGTTGCAGCCGTACGTTGGCCTCTGTGAGCTGTAGACACCGTCCGGTCGTCTGCTGCTGAAACACATCTGCTTGTAAACTCAGAGATGTTTGTGTGTGAAAATCCAATCAGCCTGTCTGCTAAAAACACTCACACCACATTCAAAGTAATTTAAATCACATTTCTTCTTTCTTCTGCTCAGTTTGAACTTCAGCAGGTCGTCCTGACTGTGTCTTTATCACATGGCAGATTAGACATTTGTATTAATGAGCAGTTGAGTGTGTATCTAACATGATAGTCTTTAATTTAACAGATTTAAACTTTCCACTCCCAGTCACACACTTTGACTCTGAGTTCTTCCAAAATATTTGAATTTGACACTGATGAAGGAACAAAGGATGAAAAACCGCCTGATGTCTCTGTAAATTGTTGTTGATTAAAGTATTATAGAGTTTCAGTCCATATGTGTTTTGGTGCGATTCAATACTGTGTGAGTACGCTGTGATACAGAATTCACTCAAACTTATCTTTAAGGTTTTTAAAAACCATTTCATAAGATCTGAGTTGAGCTCTGTGTGAGTAACTGTCATTTTATTGTTTTTGCATAAAAATATTTGAAAGCCTATTAAATGCAGGGAGAATGTTTCAGAATATTATTTTGCAAAGAGACGAAGGAAAGGATGAATTTGTATATGAAGTTTGGTTTCTTGAGGCAAAACTGAAGGTTTGAAACTGATTATTTCAGCAGGATTATCGTTAATTATCCGTCTGATTTTCCTCAAACTCAATCTGAGCCTCCTGAATTCAGCTCATACTCACAACAGCGAGTCCAACACAAACACTGTTTCTGACCAGTGTTTCATTTTAAATCAGAAATATCAAGAAATATTCCAAATATTTGACACCAGAGGGAGAAATTTAAGGATAAAAGTCATAAATATCCACCACATAGTCCATGTGTTTCACATTCATCATATTTTTTTTAATTGGTGCAGGTTCTGAGCAGCACCAGCCACTCCACCACCTGTCTGGGGCCTTTCTGAGGCTGAATGTTGTCCCCGTGTTTGTGTGGGTTCTCCATGTACCACAGCTCACTTCCACAGTCCAAACGCATGCAGTTAGTGAAGTTAGGTTAATTAGTATTTCTGAATTGCCCATAGATGTGAATGTGAGCGGTTGTCTCTCTCTGTGTTAGCCCTGCGACAGACTGTTCAGAGTGTACCCTGCCTCCAAGTGCAAAGAAAATGATTGAAGTCACAGTTTAAACACAGGAATCTTTTAAATTCATCTCTGAAGTAACACTTTTTGATTTCAGGGTTAGTTTGAGTTTAAACCTTTAAACTCTTGCTCTCTTACATGGACGTGTGCTCTTGGTTCTTCCTCTGCAGGCTGTCTGCCTCCTCCTGCCTCTCAGCTCCACTCATTCTTGGAGCGTTGCTGCCCCCATGTGTCCAAACTCTGAGTTACATGTTGTTTCCTCTGCAGCAGGTCCGACCCTTAAATAAAACTGGAAAAACTCTAAGCTGCCAGATATTTTATCATTCTGAAAGTAAAATGTTTCTCGTAAATCAAATGATCAAAAAGTCTAAATATGTGCAACAGGAAGTTATGATTCTTCAAACATTTAGGATGGATCATAAGGGACAAAAAGACAAACAGCACATCTGAACTGATAACAGCGACTACTGCACATGCTCAGTAACTGCCGTGGGACAATTAAAGGAATTATGTCATTTATCATCCTGTTTTTCCTGTAAGCTGAATAATGTGTAGCCAATCAAACTTGCAGAGGTGTGACTTGCAGACTTGTAGCTTCAGGTCAGAAACAGTGAGAACACATTTTTAGGCAAAGGAGGAAACATCTGGTGTCCAGCTGTTAAAGAAACAAAAGGGCATTTACTGCTGGTGAAGCTGGTGAAAAAAGCAGTTACTTAAAGTTTTGAATGCAGTTTTGTATTTTCTGTTTTGGCTCACTGAGCCTCACAGACAGACCAGGGCTGTAAATGACCTCATACTGACTTTTCGTGTGGATAAAAACCTTTAATTTAATTAGAAATCCCAGTCTTCAATTAATTCAATACAAAATATTACATAGAGTGCACTATACAGGTCATCGGATGTTCAAGATGGCCTCTAACAACTGCTCACACTGTCAAACCAATTCACCGGACAATTATATCCACGCTCTTTGGTTCTGTCCACCAGTTCTGAAGTTTTGGCGCGAGATATGTGAAGACTTATCAAAGTGTCTGAAATGTAACATTCAATGTCACTACAGATAAGAATATAGCCCATATGGTTTTCACAGCCCTATGCAAAGAAAACAGTCCTCATGAACTGGAAAAATAAAAATAATCTTAATTCTAACCAATATAGAAATTATCTATTAGATTACATTAGTCTTGATACAGCCTCTACCACCACATCAGATCAATCGCTCTGGGCTCCTTTGATCAGCTCCATCACCTAGTGGGGGTGGGGGTTGTAGTTTGGTCCCACCTTCGCTGTTGTGATTGGTGTGGGGGTAGGGGCAGGCTTAGAGCGTCGGGGGTTCCCCAGGAGCATCTTCCTTGGGGGGCTCAACCCGGAGTTGTGGTCATGACCTGTTACGGGCTCTGCTGGTTCTTAGATGATGGTTTCCTTGTGCAGCGGGGAAGGGGGAGTGTCTGTGCTGACTGACGTGGGTTACTCGGTCTGGGTGCAGTTTCCCCCTCCAGGGGCAAGGGTACCTAGACCTGGTTCTTAGAGTACGCTGGGGGAGTGTGATTGTGTGTACAGCGTCTCTCTATGTCTGTCTCCACGTTGGGTGAGTGTTGAGTTGCATATGAGAGCATGAGGGTGGGAATGGATGTTTGTATCTGTGTGTGCCTGTATGTCTGTGTCTATATGTCAGGTTGGGTATCAGACGCCACCTCTCTGGGGACATCTCAGGCCCTCCAAGGTTTGGAGGCCTATCTCCCCCCACCACTCCCCCTGCCAGTGGCAGACGCCCTCAGACATCGGTGTGTTGGTGGTTCTTTGTGTCCAGGGATGGGCGCCCGGGTACACACCGGCTCACTCCTGTTGGCTGCTTGTCGGGGCCTGGAGCCTGGGGCTCGCTCGGGCCACTTCGGCCTCTCGGCCTGGGGCTCGGTCACTCTGGCACAGCTGACTGCCGGCGGAGCTCACGGGCACGTCACTGCAACCCCCCCGGCTTCTGCTCCGCGGCTGCTGGGTGACCCCTCATCTGGGACTCTCCTCAGCTCTTTCTGGGACAGTGGCACGGCTGCCCCTCTGTTGGTCTTCCTTGGTCTCTTGTGTTCTGGGGGCCTCTGGATGTCTGGAGTCTTGATCTCCTCCATACCTGCTTCATGCCCTGGAGGACCGGGCTGTGGCCCCCCCACACCCTCTAGCAGATCATTACATGAAGGAACCTTTTAAAAACAAGCGCGTCCATGCTCACAGGTGTACACACGGGTGCTCACACACACAAACTACACCCTTTTTGGCTCCTACCTCAAAGCACACTGTGCTGTCGATCTTACGTGCTGCACAATAATGTTTAATATTTAGTATTTACTGTCATATTCCCATAGATCATCGTGACGATGTCGTTTATTATATTGCTCTCTTTTTTTTTGCTTGTTTTCTCTTTTTCTTTCTCAACAGGTGATTGATATATGTACTTGATAGATGTACTTTTGTTTTGTTTGTTTTTGTTTTTTGCCCTTTATCACTGTTCCTCTTCCCCGCTGTTTTTCTTTCCCTCTTTCTTTCTCCCGTTTCTTTCCCCCAGTCATGTCTGTCCCATGTGTAGCAAGTGAAAATAAAATAAAATAAACAATAAAAGCAAAGGTGAATCAAATAGACCATTACGGCAAGGCCGGGATGGTCCATTTGGTAAAGTAAATCTGTTGGGCATCTTTCTTTGCCTTTAGACAATAATTCTGATGGCAAAAGAGCCAAACGAGACAGGCGAAGAGAAAAAAAAGTATCCCAGGGTCTTGTTCATGAGTGACAGGAGAAGGGAGCAGGAGATTGACAGGCAGACTGATGCTGTGGCTGAAGCGATGCGGACGCTGCACCGGTCTGTCGTGGTGAAGAGGGAGCTGAGTGTAAAAGCGAAGCTCTCAATTTACCAGTCGATCTATGTCCCTACCCTCACCTATGGCCACGAGCTGTGGGTAATGACCAAAGAACAAGATCATGGATACAAGCAGAGGATACAAGCTTCCTCCAAAGGGTGGCTGGCCTCTCCCTTCGAGATAGGGTGAGAAGTTCGGCCATCCAGGAGGGGCTCAGAGTAGAGCAGCTGCTCCTCCACATCGAAAGGAGCCAGCTGAGGTGGTTTGGGCATCTGACAAGGATGCCTCCTGGGCGCCTACTCGGCAAGGTGTTCTGGACATGTCCCACCAGGAGGAGGCCCCGGGGAAGACCCAGGATACGCTGAAGACATTATATCTCTTGGCTGGAATGGGAACGCCTTGGTGTTCCCCCGGACAAGGTGGATGAGGTGGCAGGGGAGAGGGAGGTCTGGGCTTTTCTGTTTAGGCTGCTGCCTCTGTGACCCAACCCTGTACAAGTGGAAGAAGATGGATGAATAGAAGTTTTTTCAGCTCATTTACACACATTGAATCATTTTTGGAACGTCCAAGATATGAAGTCAAGTTTACGCTTTGGTTTGGCAGCACAGGGACTCACACTAAGAGGGTCCTGGGTTCAAACCTGAGCCTTTCTGTTTAAAGTCTGCATGTTCTCCCTGTGGGGTTTCCTCTAGGGTCTCTGGCTGCTCTCTCCACTAAAAGCAGCCACGCAATCTGGCTGGGCTGATTGCGTGGATCAGCCCAGGACACTGTATAGAGAAGCTTCAAGAGTTCACTTCCTGGTTAAATAAAGCTTTTTTAAAGTTTTACTCTCTGCCACATACTGAACTGTAAAGAGCCTCACAACAGCTCATCCTCCAGTTTTAACCCATTCATTTTACAATCACTCTAAGGTTCAGACAATCTGCAATTTATTCCTACAAATACAGTTACAAACACCGGTAAATAATAATAGTAACAGTAACTCAGTTCACATTCAAAGATGCATAATTGCTGTGAGAATGTCTAAATAATTAAAAGTATGCATGGAGGAACAAAGTCAAAATAACCTGTCCATTCTAGACTTTATTTGGGTCCATATCAAATTTCATGGTATTGTTTTTTTTTTTTTATGTTAATTGGCCAAAGTGTAAATCCTGAGTGGAGGCTTAACACTCTCTAGGAGCTGGGTCTCAAACAGGTATATACTGGTGTGCATGGTGTAGTAAAATTTGGTTGCAGTGATACCAGTTACCCCTGTGGGTGGGTGTTTAGTGTGTGGAATAATCCTGTGGGATTGTACCTCTTGTAGAGGTTTTGTTACTGAAACACATTAGAAGCTTCCCTCTAGTTTTGTTTGTGATTTTCAGATTATTTCCACACTGCGAGTCGATCTCCTTCTTGTCCCGTTCACTCATGTGTTTTGAATTGGATTGTGTATGAACAGTATAAAGGTCTCAGAAAAGGGATTTTTTGAATGAGTCTGTCCGTGCTATTATAGAAAGTAAATGGGCAGATCCCAAAAGGTTGATTCTGTTCATCTGGACGTAGCGTTTTCAGTGGGAGAAATGTTTCATCAGTCATCCAAGGGACTTCTTCAGTCTCAGCTGACTGCAGGTTTCCCCAATCTTATAAACAGTACATTTGCATAATGACTGAAACCAGCCCACTGAGGGAACAATGGGCTGTGAGGTCAGTTCCTTGATCATTAATATGCAAAGTGTCCGTTGTAAATGTGCAGATATTGAGTCCTGCATTGACAGCTGTTCTTCAGCTTGCTGAAACAATATACATAACTGTTACATGGACTGGAACAAAAGAGTCATTATTCTTTTTTTTCTGCACAAAACAGCCATCACAGAGATGTCAGCATCTGAACAGTGCCTCAAACCAAAAACTTGACGAGTACTAATCAACCTCTGGCTCGATCGGGCTAGTCAAAAAAAATTACATATTCTAATTCAGTTGCCCATGTTTCTGGTTTCATTTGTTTTTTGTTAAGATAACATTTTTAACACATGTGACACCTTACACAGACAGATTTGTAGGTGTGAAATTGTACATGCATCTGCAACTTCAGTTCATTGAGTTTCAGGAACATGTCACTGATGTATGCCAGTTTCATGACAAAGTTGTTACAGTTAAATTTGTTGGCAAAATCACTGCCCCCTTCCTTCAAAAAGATGGATCTCATCTTGCAGTTCAAAGATCCTGGCCAGCAACTTCTCACATGACAGCCATCGGGACTCACGTTGATACAGAACGCCTGTGTGGTTGGAGCACATTTCTTCACACACTCTGATAGGTCGTGTTTTGCTGTAGCTCACACTGAATAACAGTGAGTGTGATCAAGGAAAGAGTGACTCGCAATTTCCTTTTCTTACATTTCATGAACTATTGTAATATTGTTCTGTGTATTATGTTCACATTGACTTCAGTGTTGTAAAGAAATGTACGTTATATATTTATGCTTGTTCTATAAAGAGGCTTTATTTAATCTGATTGTTAAAGTGGATTTTTAGGCCAAATTTTTTCCCCAGTTTGGATTCAGAAGACTGACACTATCTCTACTTTTAAGATTAGGCTTAAAACTTTCCTTTTTGATTAAGCCTATAGACTGGGCTGGATCAGGTGACCCTGAATCCTTCCTTAGTTACTTAGTTACTATAGACTTAACCTGCTAGTGATGCTTTGAGTGTTTCTTCTTCAGTCAACTTTTCACTCACTGTTTATACACCAGGTTGTCTGATTGTTGGGTTTTCTCTGCATTATTCTGGTCTTTACTGTACAAGATACAAATTACTGCAAAAAAGAAACAATCTCAAAACAGTATCTGACAGTTACGACCTGACTTTAGTTTAGACCCATTTCAAATTAAGTTTTGCTGTAGCTATGGAACAATGAAGAGCTTTGAATGCCTGGACCTGTAGCTGTTTGCTTTCCAGTGGATCCACAGCTGTGCAGGATCACCATCTACTGGTCGGCCTTTCAGCTTCGGGATGCTGTACAACTGCTGCAGTGACTCGCTCGTCCCTGGTAAGAATTCACAATAGAGCTGGGCGATATAAGATTTTTTCATATCACGATATGTTTTTTTCATTTCTGGTGATAACGATATATATCACGATATTTGTAAGACTTAAATGTGCCATTGTTCACAAGTAAAATGTGAAATAATCAGCAGCTTGTTTTGATTTAAATATTTATTTCTCATAATAAATTCAACAGGGTAGATGTACTTAAGGAACATGAGACTTTTTCAGATAAATAAAGGTAAATATTGCAAACTACACAAAAGGCAGCCGCTAAAGCGTTTAAGTTTCAAAACAGAACAAACAAAACAAACTACTAAATTGTCAATTCCACTTAGAAACAAAATATTAATTCTAAAAATAAATTTTACAGAAGAACAGACAAAATTGACAAACTTTTGTCAATGTCAAATAAACTGAGAACTAAAAGGAAATTCTCAATCTCTCCTTGTTGTATAGCTGAGCTTTTCAAACAGTTTAACAGTTACTTTAGTCTGACAAAAGCCGAATGACAAATTAGCGCTTCCAGTCAGAGATTGAGCATGCACCGGGTTATTGTATTTCCAGACTTGCTTTCGGCACAATTTACAGTGCACGCTACTCTGTTTTTGTCAGACTTCAAATAGCTGAAATACCTTCACACTACGGAATTTCTGTGGCTCTTCGTTCGACAATCTCTCCGGCATTGGAACCATCATCGGTTTTCTCTTCGGTAACCTTCACTCACGCTCTCGGTAGATTTTTCTCTAGTCGGCACACTCATTTCCTCCATTACCCGGGCGGCACGGCGGCTAGCTGCTTCCCAAACAAATACACATGTGCGGCTTGGCACTTGTGCTGTACGTAACAGTAATCAGATCAGATGCACTAAACTGTCTTTACTGGGCCTGGTCCCAACTGTCATTGTTAAGACAGGATGAACTTTACATCTAAGCCTAGTTTTAACCACAGACAGTAGACAGGTGGGACCCACACCCAGTTTCACACCTTGGCTCAGGCGATTAGAGGATCATCAGGGGGTCCTTTTGTCCCTCTGTGGGGGGAAACTCCCACTAGGTTTATATCTGGGACTCTCCACCATTTGACCTTAGAACTGAAAAAGCTTCTCGGATGAGAGGTGAAACGTCTTCAAGTAACTTAAAGAAGTCCAGACGCTTTTCTTTGCAAGCTCCTTTGACAACCTATATTAGAGATCTTTTACATCAGTACATCCCCAGCAGGTCCCTGAGGTCATGTGATCAGGGCTTCCTGGTCGTCCAACACACGAGGCTGAAAACGAAAGGCGATAAAGTGTTTTGTAGCAGTCAGTGTGTGCAACACTCCCTTCCTTCAAGCCTGCGATCTGTGGACTCAGTGGTTTCAGCTTAAAACCCATCTTTTTAAACTTGCTTTTGGTTGATTTCTGTTTTTATGTTTTAGCTTTTTTGTGAAGCACTTTGTGATAGCACTTTCTTATATATAAAACAATATAATCAGCAAATAAGCACTAAAAATATATATTTAAATCCCAACAAGGGTCAACCTTTTTTTAATAATTATTGGGCACTTTTTCTCTGACTCGACCCCAAGCAATATCTAACTCGTTTAAAAATAGTACACTTTTTCATTTTGTTAACTAAAATGCCACCAAAGCAGACTAAAGGAGGGAATTCGATGTGGCCTGCTTCTCCTGACAAGCCCTTGACCCGTCCTGAGTTGGGGACTGCAGCCCAGGCCGCCACCAGTAGCAATGTCGGCACTCTCAAAGCGGAGCTGTTTTCGGCTCTCCGCGAGGACTTTGCTGCTACACCTAAAGTGGAGTTTCAAGCCATCCTTGGTGAAAGCTTTTCTTCCATTAAGTCCAAGCTGCTCTCC
This sequence comes from Neolamprologus brichardi, assembly GCF_056152115.1. Classification (NCBI taxonomy): domain Eukaryota; kingdom Metazoa; phylum Chordata; class Actinopteri; order Cichliformes; family Cichlidae; genus Neolamprologus; species Neolamprologus brichardi. The sequence continues at coordinate 2,202,882 of NC_142121.1, read as the reverse complement.
TTCAAAAAGCTGCTCTCCTTCGTCTGTCTGTGATGCTGGAGAGTTTCACTGGGCTAAAGGTATTGGTTGCCGAGATGGAACGATCCCTGTCCACCTGTACTAATGACATTGTCAGCCTCCAGAGAAAAGAGGAACATCTAACTAAACCTATTGTCAGCGTACACGACTGCTATTTCACAGTTGCTTAATGAGGCCTTTGACCTTGCAATGGAGCCGCTGATAGACCGAGCTCACCGTTCTCTGGGCCCAAGCATAAGACAGGTGAGCGGCCCAGTCCCATTGTAGCGAGGCTACACTACTACACTGACTGTGTTAAAATCCTGTCGGGAGCAGGAAGCTTTAGCTTATTAAGGTGAACAATATGACCATCTCTTTGTTTTGTTTTTTTTGTTTTGTTTTTCTTATGTTTTTGTTTCCTTTGGGAGGGGGGTGCCTACTTACTTCTGCTATAAATGACTGATCACATGTCCCGTGATATACAAGCCTCATCAACTTCTTCCTCAGTTATATTTTTAAGTTGGAACGTCAAAGGCCTTAACAACCTGGTGAAGCGTTCTAAAATATTTTCACACTTGAAGCGTCTAAATCCAGACATAGTATTTTTACAAGAAACACATCTGCAGGATACACATCATTGCAAGCTCAGGTTTTCAGGGTTGGGGAGACCTTTCATTCAACCTTTAACTCTAAAGCCAGGGGAGTAGCTATTTTAATTAGTAAGAAGGTTGATTTTACAGTTTCCAAAACAATTGAGGATAAAAATGGTAGATTTCTTATAATTGCTGGTAGACTATTTCATACTCCTGTTTTGTTGGTCAATATTTATGTTCCAAATTTTGACAACCCTGATTTTACAAACAATCTATTTAACACTCTTCCTTTTCTTGACATCCATTGTTTAATTCTCGCTTAAACTGTGTAATGAACCCGACACTAGACCGTTCCTCACCTCGTGTCTTTACTCAGTCCTCTATGTCCAAATCAATCTCTGACTTCATGTCTCAGAATGGGTTTGTAGATCCTTGGAGGACGTGTAATCCACAAACAAAAAGTTTTCCTTTTTCTCTCAGGTATACCAATCTTATTCCCGAATAGATTATTTTTTTTGTTGATGGTTCTCTGATGCATAAAGTCACATCTTCTGAATACCACCCAATCGCTACACACACACACACACACACACACACACATATATATATATATATATATACATATATATATATATATATATATATATACATATATACATATATAAACTTCGTTGGTAGACCTCGCTCCTGCCCTTCTTGGAGGTTCAACAATCTCCTACTATCTGCTGATTCATTCAACCAGCTCATTCTATCAGCAATCAATGACTTTCTTGCCTTTAATACAAGCAATTCAGTCTCCTCCTCATTATTATGGGAAACACTGAAAGCATATCTGTGTGGCCAGATTATCTTTTATTCAGCTAATATTAACAAAAATTCCTGGGCCAAGGTAGCAGAAATTTCAGCAAAAATTCAGGATGTTGACAAACAAAATGTCATTAATCCATCACAGATGTTATTGAAGCAACAAAAGGATTTACAGACTGAACCTGATCTCCTCACAACAGCTGACACAGACAGAGAGGGCTTAGAGGGAACATTGGTGAGTACTTTGACTGATGACTGGATGTGTAAAGCGCTTTGGGGTCCTTAGGGACTAGTAAAGCGCTTTACAAATACAGGCAATTTACCATTTTACTTTTGATTTGATCCCGTGCTACCTACTACGAACATGGTGAAAAGCCAAGTAGACTTCTGGCTCACCGACTGCAACGTAGAGCCAGCTCTCGCACAATTTCATAAGTTAAAGACCAGTCTGGCAATCTGGTTTCTGACCCCGTCTCATCAGTGGGATTTTCCACAGTAAATAAATCCGTTTCTGATAAGCTCGATGCTCCTATTAAAATAGAGGAAATTTTTTCAAGTGTATGCAGAGCGGTAAGGCCCCAGGCTCAGATGGATTTCTGGCTGAGTTTTTCAAAAGATTTAAAGACAAGCTAGCCAGTATACAGTATATATATACCAAAAAACAGTATATCAGCACAAACACCTCATAGCATCTGTCAGCACGGCGGTGGAGAGTCACTGAGTTGATACTGAACTCTTCCATATATCAAAGTATTCTAGATTACTACATCTAAAGGCCATTTAGCTAAACTGGGGGATCAACAGGATTATGAGCCCAAGCACAGCAGCAGATCTCCAAAAGAACAGCTTAAAAAAATAAAAGTGCCAATGAGTTGCAGCGGCCCAAAGTCCAGACCTCATCCTGTTCACCTGGCCGAACGTTGTCAGACTGAAGAATGTTTTCCACTCAGTCCATTTTAAATTAGCTTTATCCCAGAGAAGACAGGCGTGTTTCTAGATCATGCTCACATGTGGCTTCTTCTTTGCATTGAGCCTTAAATATGAATCTTTTGATGATACAGTTTCCTGTTCAAAGTCACTTAAATGACTTTTCTTCTTTTTTAGCTCATAGAGGAGAAGAGTTTTTATTCACCTGCTGTCATGTAAGCAGAGCCTCAGAGAGCTGTGAGCATGACTGCAGGCTCGCACTGTGGGTTTCCTGCCTGCACACTGAACACGTATTTTCAAAGGTCACACACGATTCTGAGAAACGAGCCTGAAGCTCTTCTGCTTTCTCTTCTTGCAGTGAAGGTTTTTTGTCCTCACAGTGAATATAAAAGAGAACGAAGAGCAGAGACCTCAGAGGATCACACAACTGAACCTGATCTCCTCACAACAGCTGACACAGACAGAGAGGGCTTAGAGGGAACATTGGTGAGTACTTTGACTGATGACTGGATGTGTAAAGCGCTTTGGGGTCCTTAGGGACTAGTAAAGCGCTTTACAAATACAGGCAATTTACCATTTTACTTTTGATTTGATCCCGTGCTACCTACTACGAACATGGTGAAAAGCCAAGTAGACTTCTGGCTCACCGACTGTAACGTAGAGCCAGCTCTCGCACAATTTCATAAGTTAAAGACCAGTCTGGCAATCTGGTTTCTGACCCCGTCTCATCAGTGGGATTTTCCACAGTAAATAAATCCGTTTCTGATAAGCTCGATGCTCCTATTAAAATAGAGGAAATTTTTTCAAGTGTATGCAGAGCGGTAAGGCCCCAGGCTCAGACGGATTTCTGGCTGAGTTTTTCAAAAAATTTAAAGACAAGCTAGCCAGTATACAGTATATATATACCAAAAAACAGTATATCAGCACAAACACCTCATAGCATCTGTCAGCACGGCGGTGGAGGGTCACTGAGTTGATACTGAACCAGGGCTCGCAAAATTTCAAAATCCCTGGTAGCCCTTCGGGCAGGGACTCTTCAGTTTTTGGTAGCCCAAAACAAATTTAAGTAGCCCGAATAAAAAAGAGAGCAATTTTTTGATTGATGTTTTGTTTCCTGTTTTGTTTCCGTTACAATATTATACATTAAAGTGTAATATTGTAACGGAAACAATCAAAAAATTGTTGAAAAACAAATTACAACATTGTATAAAAATTACAATCATCAACTCAAATACTTGGTTCTAATTGAACAGAAATTTCTATGAACTTGTAAGAACTGTGAACATGAATCAGTCTGTGTCAGATCCTGAATTTGAAATTTCCACTGAAGTCACGGGTAAGAGGCAAGTGGAACCAAGATCGAGGCCGTTTGCTTTTTGAAGTTTGCAAAGACTGCTACATTGTGCCAGTGGTAGTTCACTCTTTGCAACATAGTAGCTGTTCTAAACAGATTTTCAGGTTTATTTTTAGTTTGTTATTTGCAATTGGTGTTTGTTCTGGGAAAGATATTGCAGACTGAGCAATAATGCATTTCTTGCATTTCTCATGGGTTCTAATGGGGCCTTTCTTAAAATTACTGGTCCCAGTAACAAAGGCGCGTTTCGACTCAGAAATCGAGGGAAAACCAACAACACACCCGGCAGAACATTATGTTATTTACACAGGTGCACATAAGTGGTCCGCATGTGCGCATTCGCTGTCAAAATAAAAGACGCACACCAGCTAAGAAGTTGCAACGCGCGTTTGCGTCCATATAAAAGGCTGTTTTTGTCCGCTAGAGTGGGATTTTCACAGCACATTCTGCACCACATCTCTGTGCGTTCATCATTTGTTTGAAGCCAGCTCACCTCCTGCAACCACTTTCCCGAGAATACACGCTTCTTTTGTGGTTCGGACTCCTTCTGACATTTCTTTGGAGGTGGAGGAACATCACAGTAACTGCTTAAAGGAGCTTCTTCAACATCTTTAAGAGTTCTAAACAAATGTCTGCACGTAGTCTGGTTTTTCAGCGTGTACATCAGACACGTTTATTTCACAGGCCACACACACTAAATAACGAGAGTGAAATGATTTTCAAATCTCCTAAACCCGATTTAGATTCACAAAAGATTATAGAAACATATTAAATGATTCACGTGAAAGAAAAATATTATCTTATGTTGAGCAGCAGCACTTAGGACAGGCCCATGTTTCAATGTGTAGCATCTCTTCTTTTCACTACAGTCTGTAAACGTCTGTGAACTGAGGACAGCAGCTGCTGGACTTTGTCTCAATCTGATATCAGCTGCTCAGCAGTCCTGGGTGTTCCTTCATGTATTTTTGTATTCAGTATTGATTGATTTCCAGATTCCACAGCCTCTGATGCACTCCATACTATCAGAGATTCAGGTGTTTGAGTTGATTGCTGATAACAAGCCAAATGGTCCCTCTCCACTTTAGTCTAGAGGACCTGGCAGCCATGTTTTCCACTCAGTCCATTTTAAATGAACTTTATCCCAGAGAAGACAGGCGTGTTTCTAGATCATGCTCACATGTGGCTTCTTCTTTGCATGGAGCCTTAAATATGAATCTTTGGATGATACAGTTTCCTGTTCAAAGTCACTTAAATGACTTATCTTCTTTTTTAGCTCATAGAGGAGAAGAGTTTTTATTCACCTGCTGTCATGTAAGCAGAGCCTCAGAGAGCTGTGAGCATGACTGCAGGCTCGTACTGTGGGTTTCCTGCCTGCTCACTGAACACGTATTTTCACAGGTCACACACGAATCTGAGAAACGAGCCTGAAGCTCTTCTGCTTTCTCTTCTTGCAGTGAAGGTTTTTTGTCCTCACAGTGAATATAAAAGAGAACGAAGAGAAGAGACCTCAGAGGATCACACATCTGTCTACTGTAAGTACACCGACGCTGCTTCACTTTATGTTTTTGTCTTGATTACTGTGGTGGAGAAAATTTAAATAACTTAAAGTAACAGGTGCAGTTACAGCAGGGACTGTTTCCTATTACTTAACAATTAAGAAAGTGCAACAAAATCTAAAAGTCACATTTTTATATTTTATATTTATATTTGTTAATCATATCGTAGTTTGTAGTAACTTTGTTTTGGACTGATTGAACTAGCAGCAGTGAGAACATCTGACTCACATCTGACCAAGCAATAAGTTATTTGTGTCATGGTCCTAGGTCGGTGACCCAGCGCTTTTAGTTGATGATTATCACTTTCTAGTTTATTTCTGATCTTGTATTGGTTGTTGGTGTTTGGTTGTGTTTATCTTCCCTACCTGCGTCTCCCTCGGTGCTCTGTTCATGTCCTCGTGTTGTTGTGTAAAACAGTCTGTGTGTTTCCTGTTTTACTTTGTAGGGTTGTGTCTCGTTATGTCCATTGGTTCCAGCTGTGTCCCCGCCTGTCTGCCATTACCCGATTACCCTGTGTGTGTGTGTGTGTATATATAGTGGGTGTCGGTCTGTGTTCGTTGTCGGCTCGTCTGTGTTTCATGGTGTCTGTTCCTCGTCTGTGTCTCTCTGCCTCCCACCCCATTTGTATGATCCGGTTTCTTGTTTAGCTCACCCAGTTTAGGTTTATGTTCTGTCCTGCCCTCAGTTCTGTTATTTGTACACTGTAAATTAAACCCTCACTCAAATCATCATATCGGCTGTCTGCATTTTGGGTCCTCCGTTTCCTCCACACCACACGGCTCACCCCGCCAGCCGTGACAGTACGAGCCGACCAAACATGGACCCAGCAGCATCCGCACCTTCCCAGGAGTTTCGGGAGGGAGTGATTGACTCCGTTTCAAGGTTAGTTAACCTGTGGCTGGAACATGAGGGGGAGGAATTTCACCGCGCTGTAGAAGCCAGGCTACAGCAGCTTATTTCTGCTCACCACTGGCTACTGGACTCTCTTCACCCGCTCGCACAGAATTTCATACTCCACGAACTTCACCTTCACCCTCCAGCTGCTACCGCTTCCCGACCCAGCCCGGCGGTGAATGTTTTGCACTGCCCGCCGGGCGATCTGCGGCCCGGCCCGCCGGATGTGGAATTACCCGGCCGGTCGGAGCTATCCTCGAGAAAGAAGCGACGTTCACGCCGCCGACGCCCATCGCCACAGCCGGGCCCCGAGAGTTCTGAGTTGCCGGCTGTGGTGAGTGGAAAAAGCACTCTTTCTGTTTCGCCTGAACCTGTGACTGTTTATACCGGGGCTGTGTTTTTTGAGCCAGCTGCCCAGCCGGTAGCTCGGTTAGCTGCCCAGCAGCCACTAGCTCAGTTAGCCGCTCAGTCGTCACCTCCGTCACATTCAGCCTCACGACCCATAGCCCAGTCATTACCACAGCCAGACCGACTACAAACTACGTTGCAGTCCATAGCCCGGTCAATAGCTCAGTTGGTAGAAGACTCATCAGCTCAGCCACCAATTCAGCCATCATCTTCACCATCTCCTCTGGTACAGCAAGCCATAACAGTTCAACCCATAAAGGACAGTTTAACAACTTCTTATCCCAAGCAGAGAGACAAACCTAATGACTACAAAAACGTTCCTCAAGAGCTGGCCAGTTCTGAGACTGAGACGCACTCCAGGGCCTCCCCAGAGGCTGGGTTTCAGCCCCCAGCAGACTCTGGACCCCTGGAGGTAAAGAAGCCAGCCGAGGACTGCACCCGGCTGTCGCTGCCTGAGCTGAGTCAATGCTCTGTGCAGCTGCAGTCAGCCTTGTGTTTGCCAGAGGCCCGTGCGCCTGCTGGTTCTGATCCGTTCCTGCCAGAGGTCCCCGCGCCTGCTGGTTCTGTTCTGCGCCCGCCAGAGGTCTCCGCGCCTGCTGGTTCTGTTCTGCGCCCGCCAGAGGTCTCCGCGCCTACTGGTTCTGTTCTGCGCCCGCCAGGGGCCCCTGTGCCCGCTGGTCCTGAGACTGTTCTCGCTGGAGGGCCCGAGGAGCCCGTCCAGCCCCAAGACTCGTCCGCTGGAGGGCCCGAGGAGCCCGTCCAGCCCCAAGACTCGTCCGCTGGAGGGCCCGAGGAGCCCGTCCAGCCCCAAGACTCGTCCGCTGGAGGGCCCGAGGAGCCCGTCCAGCCCCAAGACTCGTCAGCTGGAGGTTCAGGAGAACCCAGCCAGCTTCCTGCCTCGTCAGCTGGAGGGCCCGAGGAGCCCGTCCAGTCTTCTGCCTCGTCCGCTGGAGGGCCCAAGGAGCCCGTCCAGCCCCAAGACTCGTCAGCTGGAGGGCCCGAGGAGCCCGTCCAGCCCCAAGACTCGTCAGCTGGAGGGCCCGAGGAGCCCGTCCAGTCTTCTGCCTCGTCAGCTGGAGGGCCCGAGGAGCCCGTCCAGTCTTCTGCCTCGTCAGCTGGAGGGCCCGAGGAGCCCGTCCGGCCCGAGGAGCCCGTCCAGCCGCCAGCTGCAGCCTCATCATCCTCGTCGGCTGCCGCTTCATCCACACCGCCGGCAGCAGCAGCGTCTTCATCCTCGCCAGCTGCAGCCTCCGTGTCTTCATCCTCGCCAGCTGCAGCCTCCGTGTCTTCATCCTCGCCAGCTGCAGCCTCCGTGTCTTCACCCTCGCCGTCGCCTGGTCCAGCTCCGGCTTCATCCACGCCGTCGCCTGGTCCAGCTCCGGCTTCATCCACGCCGTCGCCTGGTCCAGCCTCTGCATCAGCTTCCGTTTCGCCTGGTCCAGCCTCTGCATCAGCTTCCGTTTCGCCTGGTCCAGCCTCTGCATCAGCTTCCGTTTCGCCTGGTCCAGCCTCTGCATCAGCTTCCGTTTCGCCTGGTCCAGCCTCTGCATCAGCTTCCGTTTCGCCTGGTCCAGCCTCTGCATCAGCTTCCGTTTCGCCTGGTCCAGCCTCTGCATCAGCTTCATCGTCGCCTGGTCCAGCCTCTGCATCAGCTTCATCGTCGCCTGGTCCAGCCTCTGCATCAGCTTCATCGTCGCCTGGTCCAGCCTCTGCATCAGCTTCATCGTCGCCTGGTCCAGCCTCTGCATCAGCTTCATCGTCGCCTGGTCCAGCCTCTGCATCAGCTTCATCGTCGCCTGGTCCAGCCTCTGCATCCGCCTCGCCTGGTCCAGCCTCAGCTTCCGCCTCGCCTGGTGCTGCAGGGGCCACGCCACCTTCAGGTCCCAAACTGCTGCCTCGACGTCGGCGGTCATCTGCCAGGCCGCTTGTTGGGCATCATCGTCGATATGGACGACCTCCCACAGGCCGCCACTACCTTCCGCGCGGCCGGCCTCCGGACTTGTGTCGTCGCCGCCGTTGCCGTCCGCACGGTCGGCCGCCTGACCTGTTTCCCCATCGCCGCCGTTGCTGTCCGCACGGTCGGCCGCCTGAACTGTTTCCCCGTCGTCGCCGCTGCCGTGTGCATGGCCGGCCTCCTGACCTGTTTCCCCGTCGTCGCCGCTGCCGTGTGCATGGCCGGCCTCCTGAACTATGTTTTGGGACCCTGTTCGGGAACTCCAGTGTGTGATGTGTTTTGGACAATCTGTTTGGCCCACTGGAGCTTGTTTTTTGTTTGGTTGTGGTCCCTCCGTCCTGGACCCCCCGCCGCCCGCCCTGGGTTGGTCGTCTGTTTTTGTTTTGGGCTGTCTGGAGCCAGCCCTTGGAGGGGGGGTACTGTCATGGTCCTAGGTCGGTGACCCAGCGCTTTTAGTTGATGATTATCACTTTCTAGTTTATTTCTGATCTTGTATTGGTTGTTGGTGTTTGGTTGTGTTTATCTTCCCTACCTGCGTCTCCCTCGGTGCTCTGTTCATGTCCTCGTGTTGTTGTGTAAAACAGTCTGTGTGTTTCCTGTTTTACTTTGTAGGGTTGTGTCTCGTTATGTCCATTGGTTCCAGCTGTGTCCCCGCCTGTCTGCCATTACCCGATTACCCTGTGTGTGTGTGTGTGTATATATAGTGGGTGTCGGTCTGTGTTCGTTGTCGGCTCGTCTGTGTTTCATGGTGTCTGTTCCTCGTCTGTGTCTCTCTGCCTCCCACCCCATTTGTATGATCCGGTTTCTTGTTTAGCTCACCCAGTTTAGGTTTATGTTCTGTCCTGCCCTCAGTTCTGTTATTTGTACACTGTAAATTAAACCCTCACTCAAATCATCATATCAGCTGTCTGCATTTTGGGTCCTCCGTTTCCTCCGCACCACACGGCTCACCCCGCCAGCCGTGACAATTTGACACCCTAAAACAAACACTTTTTAAAATCTAGAAGCTGATTAATATTTATAATTTAATTCAATTCAATTTTATTTATATGGCGCCAAATCACAACAACAGTCGCCTCAAGACGCTTTATATTGTACAGCAAATCATACAATAATAGATACAGAGAAAAACCGAACAATCATATGACCCCCTATGAGCAAGAACTCTGGCAACAGTGGGAAAGAAAAACTCCCTTTTAACAGGAAGAAACCTCCGGCAGAACCAGGCTCAGGGAGGGGCGGGGCCATCTGCTGTGATCGGAGACACTCAATGCATCATGGGAATCTCCCGGTAGCCTACGTCTATTGCAGCATAACTAAGGGAGGATTCAGGGTGACCTGGTCCAGCCAGTCTGTCAGTTCCTTAATCTTAATTATGCAAATTCTCATGACCATCGATCAACAACCACTGACCAAAACCCACTGACCTTTTTATATATATATATATATATATATATATATATATATATATACACACACATATACATACATATATATACATATATATATATATATATATATACACACATATATATATACACATATACACACATATATATATACACATATACATATACATATATATATACATACATATACATATATATATATATATATATACACATATATATATACATATATATATATATACATATATATATATATATACATATAAGTCAGCTACCGCCTGACTTTGGTTTAGAACCATTTCAGAACCAGTTTTGCAGTAGCTGTGGATCAATAAAGACCTTTGAATCCCTGAAACAGTTGCTGTTTGCTTTCCAGTAGATCCACAGCTGTGCAGGATCACCATCTACTGATGTAATAAGGTTTTAATAATAATGGATTGCATTTATAAAGCACTTTTCAAGATCCTCAAAGTGCTTTTACAATTCCACTATTCAGTCACTCTCACATTCACACACTGGTGGAGGCAAGCTACAGTTGTAGCCACAGCTGCCCTGGGGCAGACTGACAGAAGCAAGGCTGCCATATCACGCCATCGGCCCCTCTGGCCTTCACCAGTAGGCGGTAGGTAAAGTGTCTTGCCCAAGGACACAACGACGAGACTGTCCGAGCCGGGGCTCGAACCGGCAACCTTCCGATTACAAGACGAACTGCCAACTCTTGAGCCACGATCGCCCATACCTTACCATAGTATGTAAATGTATAAGAGGTATTATTGACAGTTATAAACAAACAGTTTGTTTCCAAAACATTGAACATGCAGCACTTTACAACCTACTACACTGTCACTGTCTCACCCAGGAAGTGCCAGGTGGAACTATTCCAGATGTTGTCAGTCATAGTAATGGGTATAAAAACAAACAGCTGGACAGCAGAAGAACCAGAAAAACATCCTCAAACTTTTTCTATGATTTCCAGGTTAGACTGAAGGATGGACGGTACATCAGGCGGTGCGATGGAGGTGGCAGCGCTCGGTCGGCCTTTCAGCGTCGGGATGCTGTACGACTGTCGCAGTGACGCGCTCGTCCCTGGTAAGAATTCACATGTAAAGGTTCTTGATGCATCACAAACTTTCATTTTTTAAAGCCAGTCGACTGTAGAATATATATATATATGTATATATACTGGAACTGCTGGGTATACAAGTCTGGCCTAAGTCTTCTGTTGATGACGGCAGCAGTCCAGGAGTTCAGTTAATTGTCTTTATTTAAGTTCCACAGAAGAACTGGTTACATCAGAGCTTGCCAGGCTTAATCCAAATGCAGTGCAGCCATACATGAACTTACAGTTGTAGAAGATACGGTATGTGTGACTATGAGCATGGTTTTCTGGAAACAGAAACAGGCAATTCTTTAATTAGTAGAGTCAAAGATAACTAAGAAACAATCACAACACATCATCTACTCAACACAGCAGTATTTAACAATGTCCACAAGGGGTCACTGTAGACCATAAAGACCATAAGCTGAAGCAGCAGACATGAGCCCAAACAGGTTCCCATCACTCCAGCCTTTCTGCCAGTAAAAGTAGCCACGCCCCTAACTCCAGTATCAGATACAGATACAGAATAATTACCCTGCAGTTGTTTTGAAGGGAGACTCTATCCACAGGGACCAAACTTTTTGTATGTATGTATGTGTGTATATATATATATATATATATATATATATACACACACACACACACTCACACTCTGTGGGGACTGACTCCCTTTTGGAGCCTTGTGGTACCCAGAGGAACTGTAGTTTTTAACATTTTCAAGTTTCAGCTCCACAGGTTGCCTCATGGTTTTAACTGCACCCAGTTGTGTAAAAGTGATCCGGACTGTTCCTTTGTCCTGCTAATTTTTTATTTTTATGATTCTCAAAGAACGTTCAAACCGAGCCTTCAAACAGAATTAAAACCTGCTGCTTGCTCAAAGTTGTTGGATTCTAGCAGATTAGTGTTTTAAGTCCTGTGGAAACAGCCGAGGTTTTATTATTCCTGCTTCTGATTTCTATTTATGCCTTTTTGTAAAAGAAAAAAAAAACAAAAACAAGCTCTAACTAGCTGCTGTAATCAGTGTGCAACTAATAGGGCCAAAAGATAACATAAGGATAAGAACATCTTCCCTGATCCTCATGAGTAAAGTTAATCACTATTAAAACAAGTTGGCAGCCATGATGCAACACCTGGAAATCAGCTCCAACTCTTAGAGCGCTTTTCCATTTGGAGCTACTCAGGTTGACTTGAGTCTTAACGACTTCATCATTAGCTGGTAGTACCTGGTACCAGATACTTTTTTAGTACCTACTACATGTCACTGATTGGCTGATCAGTGACATGCAGTCTTTTGACAGTGGCGTCACTAAATTAGTTATTACAACGTTTCCCTCAAGAAAATCTAAACTAAATTTTTGATATTATTACTGTCATTATCTAAAATACTGAAAACTCAGATGCAGAGCCTGAACTCTTCATCTGAAAGAACTCAGTTAATCTGGTTCATCCAGACAAACAAAAGATTTGTGCTTCATTTACTATTTTTGTTTCATTTTGGTGGATATCACAAAAAGAGATGAAAAAACAAAACAAGGAAAGTCATGAAATCAACAGCAAAAGTTTGACAATTTTGCTCATAGAAAGACACCGCTCTGTTTATTTATTTTAAAATTCACATTTTTTAAATCATTTTTTAAAATTTATTTTAGGGTGTCTGATTTAATTGATGGAGTCCTGGTAGTACTTTTGTTGCTTCTTCTTTTGCAGGAATGACTCTGTGGGATCGTGATGACCTGATGAAAGATGTTGGAGAAAGACCACAGGCCTCTAATGAGTTTGAAATTGTTGCATCTGAATCAATGTCAGACAAATCTTCAGCTCTAAATGTTGAAGCTTCACTGAAAGCAAGTTTCCTGGGTGGACTGGTTCAGGTTGATGGATCTGCCAAATATCTGAATGATAGTAAATCTTCCACAAATCAGGCCAGAGTAACACTGAAGTACAAGGCAACCACAAAGATCCAGGAGCTGTCCATGAATCATCTTGGAAGAGGAAACGTGAAGCATCCATATGTTTTTGATCAAGGCTTAGCAACACATGTAGTCACAGCTATTCTTTATGGAGCACAAGCTTTCTTTGTGTTTGACCGAGAAGTTTCTGAACAGGAAAATCATCAAGATGTTCAGGGCAACTTGAAGGTGATCATCAAGAAGATTCCCTTACTTTCTATAGAGGGTGAAGGTTCCCTGAAGATGGAAGAGAAGGACAAAGCGAGTCTTGATAAATTCTCCTGTAAATTTTATGGAGACTTCTGTCTTCCAAAACCACCAACAACCTTTCAAGATGCAGTAGAAGTCTACCAGAGCCTGCCAGGATTACTGGGAGACAAAGCTGTACCAGTGAAGGTCTGGCTGCTGCCACTGACAGCTTTAGATTCTTCTGCTGCTAAACTCGTCCGTCAGATCAGTATAGGATTAGTTCAAGAAGCACAGACAGTCCTGGAGGACTTCAGTGAGCTGGAAATGAGGTACAATGATGTACTGAGAACCAGCACTGCACAGCAGTTCCCACAGATTGGTAAAAAAATTAAAAGTTTTAAAGAAATGTGCTCTGAGTTCAAACTGGAATTCCAACTGACTTTGGGAAAGAAACTTCCATCAATCCGAGGAGGAGGAGAAGAGGAAGCTGAGCTTGCAGAGATCCTGAAGAAGAGACATTCTTCACCTTTCAACAGCAAAAACCTGAACGAGTGGATGGACTGTAAAGAGAGAGAAATCTACACTTTAATGTCTTTTACCAGGATGATGAAAAACACCAAAATCATCTCGTCTCAAACTGATCTGTACAAGGAAAGTCTGAGTGCAGAGCATGTTGTGTGTTTTGTTTTCACCTCTCTGGGAAAGGATGAACCGTACCTCTCAGCTTTATCTAAATACTTAAAAGGAAAAACCAACCCAGACCTTCAAGATCCTCACACTCATGATGTAGAGAAGGAACAATGGTACGCCTCAAAAGAAGTAACAGCTGAAATGAGGAAGAAAGCAAAACTCTTCAGTGATTTTGCAGAGGCCAACAAGCAGAACAAGAACATTAGGTTCCTGACAGTGGGGTTAACTAATGAGACCCAGGAAGGTTCCAGTATCCACCTTTATGAAGGTGGATTTGCTGTCAGTGAGAACTTTGAGCCTCCTTCAAAGCCTGAAACTGTGACAGCAGCTGACATAAACCACAACAGTGTGACACTGAAGATTTCTCCACCCAGATTTGGAGCAGAGAACATCACCTCCTACTCTGTTGAGTACTGTGTCAGTGGAGAGGATGGATGGCAGCAGAAGAAAGAAGCAAAGGCTGAAGAAGTCACAGTGAGAGATCTGAAGCCAAACACAGAGTATGTGTTCAGATGCAGAGCAGTGACCTCAGCAGGTGTCGGGCCGGATAATCAAGTTTCTATTAAAACAACTTCAAGCTTGACACTGACAAAGGAAGTCCTCAGAGAAAGAAAGCAGCTCGAGAATTCAGTTGAGAATTTGCAGGAGCAGGTGAAACTTGGGTTAGCCAAGCTTGAGGAGATAAAAGAGACGAGTGAGAAACTTAAAGAATATGAAGCAGAGATGAGCAGAAATGAGAACTTTGAGATTGAAGTTACTGTCAAAAAGCCTTTTCAGGAGGACATTTCTGGCTCTGGAAACTACAGCACCAACTGTCAGCAGTGTCATGTCACCTGTCACTATCCCTGTCCCTATGCAAATGATGCAGATAAAAGAAAGTGTGCAGCAATGGGACCAGATGGATACTGTACTCAGTGTCCAGGCAAATGTTACTGGAATGTACACTTTAATCAGAAGTACAGATGGGAGTATAAAGACGTTAAAGAGAAAAGAACAATAAAAGAGCTGAAAGAAAAGTATGATAGAACCAGAGGAGAGAAGATGACTGTTCAGCGACAGGTTGACAAACTGAATGCTGAGTACGACTGTTTGCAGGCTGACGTAGTGAAACTGATGGAGAGATCTGCCAAGTGTCTGAACAGACTCAAAGAGATAGCACTGAAGCCAAACCCTCTGTCCACTCCAGAGTACATCGACATGCTTATTGAAGGAGAGAAATCTGAGGGCGAACCAGGCTGGAAGCAACGAGTTCAGTCTCTGATGGAGATGAAAAAAAAGCAGAGATCATGGCTAAAATAGAGCAAGGCAAGAAACTCCTTCTCTGAACATTCATGTGATCACAAAGAATAACAAAGAAAAGGTCGAGACCAGTTTGAACTGAGATGATAAAGATTTGAACTCAGTCGATAAAGACAAACGACACATGTAAAAAAAAACCCCTCTTATTTACTGTTTGCTTCCTGATAAGATCTCATTTTAAAATTGATTTATCTTTAACATAGAAGTGTGATTATATTTTATTGGACATTAAAATGTTCAACTTTTAACTTTCAGCTTCTTTATATTCTTTATTCTCTGACACAGCGTTTGTTCACAGTTCAAACATTTATTCAGCCAGTCCTGTCATTAAGTCGTGTTTGATTAAACAGAGACATGAATCCCTTTGATGTCGTGTCAGGAGCTGCACGCTGTGGTGACCTGTTGTGACAGGAAGCAGCTGGAAGTCACTTTATTAAGATCAGAATTCAGCGAGCTGATTGGTCCATATTCTTTCATTTGTTAGCAGGTTGTCCTGATGTTTTTAAAGTAATATAATTTGAGCTCTGATTCATTAATAATTATTCGAACATGCTGAATTGGCTTTAAGATCATGGTCACATGATCATGAGTTTGTGAGTGTAATGTTCTCATTAACATTAAAAAAACTGATCTGCAGGATGATTTTGGTGAACAGGCCTCTCAGTCAGCATCACTGATCTGCTTCAGTCTCATGTCAGCTCATCAGATAAGGCCTGCATGCTTCTACACTGTCTGCTGTTTGAAAACAGATTTCACTGCATTTAATACCAACTTGAAGTTAAATGTGACTGAACAACATCAGAGGTAGAAGAAGCACAGATAGCTGTGGTCTGAAGACAGATGAACACAGCGTATGAGAAATATCAGTGTTATCGTTACAGTCAGATTCATAACTTACTGAACAAAGACACAAGGTCTATAGTTTTGTCTCTGTAAACTACCACAGTGGATTTTAAATAAATAAAAATAAAAGAATCAGAATCAAGTTCATATTTTTAGCTTTAATTCACGTTTGTGAATTTAACCTATTTAACCTAAAATCCAGGAAAAAAAACATTGTTGTCTTTAAGCATTTGATCCTCTAACATCCAACCAGAGTTACTACAGACTGAGGCGCAGAGATTATAATCAATAATCAATCAATTACAGATTATCCTGATCACAACTTGTTATGTGTATAAGTGTCATACTCAGCATTTCTCTTTGTCCAATCACAGCGAGTTTTGTTGATGTCAAAGAGCTTGATTTTGTCAAGGTCCGACGGTCCCCACCAGTTGGCCTGCCCGTGATGTTGTGTTCTCACTCCCTCTCCCCTCTCTCTCTGTTTGTTTACGTCCGTCGGGGGCGCGCGCTCCTGGGAGCGAAATAAAACACTGTTGAACCATGTGTGAAATAAATGAATAAATGAAGAATGATGTTTACAAAATTAACCACCAGGATGGATTTAAAATCCCGTTCTCTCTGACCATTATTGACACTCCAGGCTTTGGAGATACAAGAGGCATAGAAAGAGACAGAGAGACCTCCAGTTCTAGAGGCGATCAATGCTGCAGGAGTCCCATGTCCTAAAACAAAAGACAGACTGCTGGCTCACTTCAAATTCAATAATTCAGCACTTTTAGCAAACAACAGATCAGCCGAACGAGACAGTATGAGTGATGATGATGATGAAGGAGACTTTGATCAGATGTTTTGGAAAATGGGGACAAAAAGTATGAAGAAGTTTTTTGCTGCTCTGAATAAAAAAGAAACCAAAAGCTTGACACTGACAAAGGAAGTCCTCAGAGAAAGAAAGCAGCTCGAGATTTCAGTTGAGAATCTGCAGGAGCAGGTGAAACTTGGGTTAGCCAAGCTTGAGGAGATAAAAGAGACGAGTGAGAAACTTAACATATATGGAGCAGAGAGGAGGCGATACCTGGGAATGGAGAAGATGATTGCTGAAAAACTGGCGGCTGAATATGAAACGTTACAGGTTGAAGTGATGAAACTGATGGAGAAATCTTCTAAGTGTCTGAACAGACTCAAAGAGACATCACTGAAGACAAACCCTCTGTATATTCCAGAGTACATCGACATGCTTATTGAAGGAGAGAAATCTGAAGTCAAACCAGGCTGGAAGAGACGAGTTGAGTCTCTGATGTCCATGAAGGAAAAAGCAGAGCTCATGGCTAAAATAGAGGAAGGAGAGAAACTCCTTCACTGAACATTCATGTGATCACAAAGAAGAACAAAGAAAAGGTCGAGACCAGTTTGAACTCAGTCGATAAAGACAAACGACACACGTAAAAAATCTCATATTTACTGTTTGCTGCCTGATAAGATCTCATTTTAAAATTGATTTATCTTTAACATAGAAGTGTGATTATTGGAGTGGACTTTACAATGTTCAACCTTTTACTTTTTGTTTTCAGCATATTTTATATTCTTTAACTTTGATCTAATATTAAGTTTATTTTCTCAGTGACTCCTGATGTTGATGTTTATGGAGTTTTTAATGTGTTGATTTTTATGCTTTTATTTAAAAAGTGTAATTTTACTTTTTGTTTACTTTCCTGTAATTTTTCTGGATTTTTCTGTTGCTTCATAAAACACAGTAAATGTTTATCAGATATCAAACGTAGTTTTACTAACTCACAGGTGTCATTTACACATTCACAGCTTCATTTTCATTTACTTCCTGTCCACTCGTTTTTAAATTTACACTCAGTAACTTAACACAGTGCTTGTAGTTTGGCCAGCAGCCCAGCAGAGGGCGCTCCCTTCCAGCAGAGTCCTCAGTAATGTCTGACAGTGAGGCAGCATGAAGAACTTCAGCCATCTGAAACCAGCTCGAATGTTTCCAGTAAAGCTGTGCTCCTTTAGTCTCTGTGCATTTACTACATTACACATTATTTTATTAGAATCATTGAATCTGGCAGTTCTGAGCTCTGTATTCTAGTGATGGGATTTCCGTCTCTTTTTAGAGAACCGGCTCTTTCGGCTCCGAACCGGCTCTTCAGGTTGTTTTGTTGCTTTAATTAATTTATTATTAACAATAATATAAAATTATGCACAAAAGGAATTACTAATGTAAAAAAAAAGTGGTTTTATTTATATATGTTTATATATATATATATGCGGTGGCCCCTGAGACAAAACACGTACAAACTCCAAAACACATTTCTAGCGTTAACTGAACTTCCAAAACAGATACTTAGATCACTTAAATTACACAATTGAAAGCATGTGTGTATTGTTTGTGTATACACAAGCACTCATATATATTCAAATAATAATAATTTTTAAAAAAAGTTCATTTACCTGTTACTACCACACACCAAATCCGGTCGTTGGTACTTGCTGGCTTGTGTAGCCACGAGGTAACAAAAGCTCAACACTGCCCCCTAACATCCTGGAGCACTTCTGTTGTGTTTTTTACGTGTTTTGAGTTTGTACGTGTTTTGGAGTTTGTACGTGCTTTGTCTCTAGGGGCCACCGTAAATATACTTTTATTTATTCACTCCACATAAAATGTAATAAATAAATAATATAATACAAAAACCAACTATTCACATTTCAACTTTTAACTATTTAAATTTTCAGCTTTGATAATTATAATTTGATCAACTGGTCCTGAATCCAATTGACACCCTCTTCTCAACGAGAAGCCTGAGGTCGGGGGAGCCCGACTATCCTGGAGGGACATTCCCTGCCACATACATGATGGACAGGTGGAGGAACTGGAGGGTCATGTGCCTGGCGGGACGGTCGATTTAGGACAGGAGGAGTATCTACCTTTTCGGAACCATGATAACAGGGTTCTTGCTGATCTTAGCTGGCTTGGACTTGTGTGGTGGACCGAGTTGAAAACAGGAGGAGTCACAGAAATTATTTGAAAAATAGGGTTGCCATTTAACCCTCTCAAGGCAGAAGTTGCAGATTTGCAACAAGTAAAAACTAACAACCTGATTACCCCACATACATATTTTATGAGGTTTTTTTACTCAGAAGTACCACTGCAGGTATTCTTTTGTGCATTAGCAACAAAATCTTAATTTGAGCCCGAGAGGGTTAAACCAAAAATTATATTTACAAAAGTAATAAATGTTGAGCTCATAAAATAGGTAAAAGAAACAAAACTCAACTCATGTAAAACCGCAACTTAACAAACCAACTGACTGCCCAAACAAACATAACTGACCTAAACATGAAATGACACACAAGGATTTATCTAATGGCTGATCAGACCACTATGACACATGAGGGGTAGCTAAACAAAACACAACTGTAAACAAAAAACAATGCAGTACAGTCTGGTTTGATAATAAACTAAACACCAAAGAAGAAAATCAAAAACATTAAACCCTAAACTCAAATATTTAATTAAGGGCAACTACTTTGTTTTTACATTAAAGAAAACACACATTCCCCCCTTCAGCAGGAAGTGGTGGTGCAGTCCAATTATCCCTGTTGCATTTAATGCTTTCAAACCCTGGCCACCACATTTTGTCTGGCAACGACTTCAGAGTGTGTCCATGGGTTTGTCCATCACAACCACGTTTCTGATGATCACCATCATCCCATGAGGCAAGCATGGAGCTCCAGACCGAGAGCGACTGATGGTCATTTGATATTTCTTCCATTTCTAAAGAATCACACAACACACACAACAGTTGTCACCTTCTCACCGAGCTTCCTGCTGATGTCTAGAAGAACGTTCCTGGCTCCTTCAGGTCTACGGTCTTATCTGACATCCTCTGACAGATTTATGGTCAGATTTATAGATGTGAAACTGTGAGTGTTAAAAAAACATTTCCTGAAGATGAAAGTTGAATTTCAATATGTTTTTTTTTCTCTTTGTGCACCAATCTGTTCAGTAATGTTTAATTAATGTGCTTGTTAATATTACTTGAATGTTGTCTGTCATGATCAGTAGCAGCAGCTGCAGTGTGTTGGTGCCACAAGGGGGCAGCAGAGTTTAAAGCCGCAGATATCAGACCATTTGCGGTTGGAGTTGTTTCCTCTCAGAGACCAAGAGGCAGACGACAGAACAACTTCAGAGGATCGACGACCTCTGCTGTGAGTACACTGTGTGTCATCATAATGAATGCTAAATGATCCAGATAGATCAGTTAAAGAGGCATTTCAGTCAGACTGTCTGTCTTCATTCAGGGAGGGAAACACTTTCGGCCTGCTGGGGAGGAGAGAGAGAGTATGTTACAGGGTGTGGTCCAACAGTCAGATTTCCTCAGGAAAGACGATAGCTGAGTGGTCAGAGCGCGCTTTGAATAGTCCAAAAATGACCTCTTACCTCCTTCTCCTTAACATTTTTTCTTCATCACAGTGGGAAACATTACAAGGTCAAGGAAAGGTATTAAGGAGGATTTTTAAGGACTTAAAAACAAGAAGAAACTACAGTGACAGAAGATGGACTACAAAATGTGCATCTACTCTGTGTTCTTCAATTTATATGTTATTACCACTCACAACTATATTTAAAAAAAATCATGGTAGCAAACATAGTTATAGTTGAGTAATATAACACTGAGATTGATGTAATTGTATAATAAGGGCCCAAAAACTGCAGGTAATAATATGGAAATGAAGCCCGGTAGTAAGGTGGTAATAGTTCGGCAACAAGGCAGAAACAAGAACGTAATAATGTGATAATTACTGGTGGAGGACATGTTTTCTGTAGGCTACCTGTTCGTTTTTCTTTAGCTTTATTTATATTAATGTACACATCTCCAGTTATCCTCTGTTGCTGAGACAGTCAAATTAAGTTCTTCAAATAAGGTTCTTGGGAAATGATCTGGAACATTGTGCAACCTCATGAAATGGGACTGGATCATAACAGATGTGAAGGAATGCAGAGTGATCAGCTACTCTGTGAATTTGGAGCAGAAATGTCCCGAGCTCCTCACAGAAAGATTACTATTAACACTAATAAGATTACTATTATTACTAATATTAAACCTACAAGCTAGCAAAATGAGTAAAAAACAGATGTCTTTGGAGGGTTTCTTTGCAAAGGGAAAAAGGCCCAGTGAGGAGACAGAAGAAGAGTGTATGACAACCACTAAGAAAAAGAAAGCTGCATTTAACAGACAATACCAAAATACCTACTTGAAATATGGATTTATCGCGACAGGCGATTCCCACGCACCAAGCCCGCTCTGCATAATATGCGGCGACCGGCTCTCCAATGAGGCAATGAAGCCTTCAAAACTGCTTCGTCACTTGGAGACCAAGCACCCAACATTAAAAAAACAAGCCTTTGGAGTATTTTGAAAGAAAAAAGCGGGAACAACAGGGACAGAAGCAATTACTGAGGGCCTCCAAAACAACAAATACAGGTGCACTGAGAGCATCATACTTGGTGGCTAACCGTATTGCTAAGGCTAAAAAGTCATTCACTATTGGTGAAGAATTGATCCT
Source organism: Neolamprologus brichardi (assembly GCF_056152115.1). NCBI lineage: Eukaryota > Metazoa > Chordata > Actinopteri > Cichliformes > Cichlidae > Neolamprologus > Neolamprologus brichardi. The sequence continues at coordinate 2,181,340 of NC_142121.1, read as the reverse complement.
TCGTGCCACTAAAGACATTTGCTGTGAACTTTTTGGGGAGGTGGCGGCTGAAAGGATAGCACAGGTGCCTCTGTCGGCTAGCACTGTTACTCGTCGCATTGATGAAATAGCACATTGAGACAGAGTTGTTGGAGAAAATTAATACATCACCATGGTACGCTTTGCAGGTTGATGAGTCTACAGATGTGGACAATAAGGCAATACTACTTGTTTATGTGCGATACCTTTATCAGGAGGATGCTGCTAATAAAGTTACACAATTACACAGTGAATTCGCGTGTAATATTATATTTACAAAATACCACAGTTTTTGTCTTGGTCATATCATTTTATTTTGTTGTATTTATCCGTGACACCTGCCGGTCCGTGAAAATATTGTCTGACATTAAACTGGTCCGTGACGCAAAAAAGGTTGGGGACCGATGCTGTACAGCAGCGAGGAATGCCCAGACCTCTACATTGGAGAGACAAAACAGCCACTTCACAAGCGCATGGCACAACACAGAAGAGCGACCTCCACAGGACAAGACTCAGCAGTCCATCTGCATCTAAAGGTCAAAGGTCACTCTTTCGAGGATGCCAATGTTCACATTTTGGACAGAGAGGACAGATGGTTTGAAAGAGGAGTGAAAGAAGCCATCTATGTCCACTGTGAGCGACCATCTTTGAACAGAGGAGGTGGTTTACGACACCAACTGTCTGCCATCTATAATCCAGTTTTGAGATCCTTCCAAGACGCCTTAACGCCCACTCACATCCTGGGCCATCTGACCTCAGGAAATCACATGATAAGGTGGAGCCAGGTTTCACAATGAACTCACCCGAAACCCTGTCTGATTGGGACCCATACCCAGTTTCACACCTTGGCTCATGTGATTAGGTAGAGGATCATCAGGGGGTCCTTTGTCCCTCTTTGGGGGGAAACTCCCACTGGGTTTAAATCTGGGACTCCCCACCATTTGACCCTAGAACTGAAGAAGCTTCTCAGGTTACAGATGAAACGTCTTCAAGCAACTTAAAGAAGTCCAGACGCTTTTCTTTCCAAGCTCCTTAGGTTACAAACAACAGTACACATGGGCACCACCTGTAACCTGACAGTGTTACTTTGAAATAATTTTTAATAATTACGTCAAAGGCTGAGAGAATCCGAAAGCTAAAAGGTGGAAATCTTATAAGAATTAATTTTCTAAAGCAGCTAAAACTCAGTAAGAACTAAAATATGTTTAAGAATTAATTCAACAATATTTTATAACACACATAACGTTTAATCAACAGTCCTTAAATACAAACACAGCAACATGAATTCAATTCAATTCAATTCAATTTTATTTATATAGCGCCAAATCACAACAAAAGTCGCCTCAAGGCGCTTCATAGATACAGAGAAAAGCCCAACAATCATAGTGACCTCCAATTGGCGTAACCGGGTGTCATTACTGCCGACGTGAATTATGATTTTATTGAATTTACGTTTACCCTTAGCCAGCAGTTTTAAATTTCCTTCAATGTCGCCTGCTCTGGCCCCTGGAAGACAACTGACTATGGTTGCCGGTGTCTCTAGCTTCACATGTCTGAGAACAGAATCACCAATTACCAGAGTTTGACCCCCAGCGGGTGTGTCACCGAGTGGGGAAAAACGGTTAGACACATGAACGGGTTGGTGGTGTACCTGGGGCTTCTGTTTAGGACTACGCTTCCTCCTCACCGTTACCCAGCCGTCTTTCCCCAGCTGCTTGGAGTTTGCCGGGGAACAGCTAGCGGGGCCTACGCTATCTTCGGCTGCACCAGCTACAGGGGCCTGGCTAGCTAAGGGTGAGAGCAGGGTGCAAAGCCGAGTCTCCAGTTCAGTAATCCTGGCCTCCAGAGCTGCAAATATGCTACATTTGTTACAGATATCATTACTGCTAAAGGAGGCCGAGGAGTAACTAAACATCTGACACAATGAGCAAGAAGCATGAATAACTTTGATGTTTTTTTCTCACAGATTCCTGTGTGTCCATAGTGGTTAGTGTTGTTCTCTAACATGTGGAAGGTCCTACTGTTTTTGGTTTTGTATATAAATTTATTTACTTATAATTAATTATACAATTAATTTAGTTTAATTAATCAATAAAGAGTTTTAATGCCTGAACCTGCAGCTGTTTGCTTTCCAGTGGATCCACAGCTGTGCAGGATCACCATCTACTGATGTAATAAGGTTTTACCTTAGTATGTAATTGTAATTCAATTCAATTCAATTCAATTTTATTTATATAGCGCCAAATCACAACAAATGTCGCCTCAAGGCGCTTCATAGATACAGAGAAAAGCCCAACAATCATATGACCCCCTATGAGCAAGCACTTTGGCGACAGTGGGAAGGAAAAACTCCCTTTTAACAGGAAGAAACCTCCGGCAGAACCAGGCTCAGGGAGGGGCGGGGCCATCTGCTGCGACCGGTTGGGGTGAGAGAAGGAAGACAGGATAAAAGACATGCTGTGGAAGAGAGACAGAGATTAATAACAGATATGATTCAATACAGAGAGGTCTATTAACACATAGTGAGTGATAAAGGTGACTGGAAAGGAAAAACTCAATGCATCATGGGAATCCCCCGGCAGCCTACATCTATTGCAGCATAACTAAGGGAGGATTCAGGGTCACCTGGTCCAGCCCTAACTATATGCTTTAGCAAAAAGGAAAGTTTGAAGCCTAATCTTAAAAGTAGAGATAGTGTCTGTCTCCCGAATCCAAACTGGAAGCTGGTTCCACAGAAGAGGGGCCTGAAAACTGAAGGCTCTCCCTCCCATTCTACTTTTAAATACTCTAGGAACAACAAGTAGGCCTGCAGAGCGAGAGCGAAGTGCTCTAATAGGGAAATATGGTACTACAAGGTCATTAAGATAAGATGGGGCCTGATTATTTAAGACCTTGTATGTGAGGAGCAGGATTTTGAATTCAATTCTGGATTTAACAGGAAGCCAATGAAGGGAAGCCAAAACAGGAGAAATATGCTCTCTCTTTCTAGTCCCTGTCAGTACTCTTGCTGCAGCATTTTGGATTAACTGAAGGCTTTTCAGTGAGTTTTTTGGACATCCTGATAATAATGAATTGCAGTAGTCCAGCCTGGAAGTAATAAATGCATGAACTAGTTTTTCAGCGTCACTCTGAGACAGGATATTTCTAATTTTAGAGATGTTGCGCAAATGGAAGAACGCAGTCTTACATATTTGTTTAATATGTGCGTTGAAGGACATGTCCTGGTCAAAAATGACTCCAAGGTTCCTCACAGTGTTAATGGAGGCCAAGGTAATGCCATCCAGAGTAAGAATCTGGTTAGATACCATATTTCTAAGCTTTTCAGCGCCGAGTACAATGACCTCAGTTTTATCTGAGTTAAGAAGCAGAAAGTTAGTGGCCATCCAAGTCTTTATGTCTTTAAGACATTCCTGCAGTTTAACTAATTGGAGTGTGTTATCTGGCTTCATGGACAGATAGAGCTAGGTGTCATCTGCATAGCAGTGAAAGTGTATGCTATGTCTTCTAATGATGCTGCCTAGGGGAAGCATGTATAATGTAAACAGAATTGGTCCTAGCACTGAACCCTGTGGAACTCCATAATTAACCTCAGTGTGTGAAGAGGACTCTCCATTTACATGCACAAATTGGAGTCTATTAGATAGATATGATACAAACCACTGCAGTGCAATACCTGTAATACCTACAGCATGTTCTAATCGCTCTAATAGGATATTATGGTCAACAGTATCGAATGCTGCACTAAGGTCAAGAAGGACAAGCACAGAGATGAGTCCACTGTCAGAGGCCATAAGAAGATCATTTGTAACCTTCACTAAAGCTGTTTCTGTGCTGTGATGAACTCTGAAACCTGACTGAAACTCTTCAAATAAACCATTCCTCTGCAGATGATCAGTTAGCTGTTTGACAACTACTCTTTCAAGGATTTTTGATATGAAAGGAAGGTTGGAGATTGGCCTATAATTAGCTAAGACTGCTGGGTCTAGAGATGGCTTTTTGAGTAAAGGTTTAACTGCAGCCACCTTGAAGGCCTGTGGTACATAGCCGATTATTAGAGATAGGTTGATCATATATAAGATCGAAGAATTAATCAATGGCAGGACTTCTTTGAGCAGTTTTGTAGGAATGGGGTCTAAAAGACACGTTGATGGTTTGGAGGAAGTAATTATTGAAGTTAACTCAGAAAGATCGATTGGAGAAAAAGAGTCTAACTTAACATCAATGGAACTAAGAGTAGCTGTAGATAATATTACATCTGTGGGATGATTATTGGTAATTTTTTCTCTAATGATAAAAATTTTATTTGTGAAGAAGTTCATGAAGTCATCACTAGTTAACGTTAAAGGGATGGTTAGCTCAAAAGAGCTCTGACTTTTTGTCAGCCTGGCTACAGTGCTGAAGAGAAACCTGGGGTTGTTCTTATTTTCTTCAATCAGTGATGAGTAGTAAGCTGTTCTGGCTTTGCGGAGGGCTTTCTTATAAAGCAACAAACTATTTCTCCAGGCTAAATGATGATCCTCTAAATTTGTGACACGCCATTTCCTCTCCAGATTACGAGTCATCTGCTTTAGGGTACGTGTTTGAGAATTATACCACGGGGTCAGGTACTTCTGATTAGAGACCTTAGTTTTCACTGGAGCTACAGTATCCAGAGTCGTACGTAGTGAGGAGGTGAAATTATTAACAAGATAATCGACCTCTGTTGGGGTAGCGTTCAGATAGCTGCTCTGCTCTGTGTTGGTACAGGGCATTGACGATGATAACAGTGGCTGGATTATATTCTTAAACTTAGTTACAGCGCTTTCAGAAAGACATCTACTTTGATAAAGTCCACTCTCCACTGCTGCGTAATCAATTATTGTAAATGTAAATGTTATCAAGAAATGATCAGACAGGAGAGGGTTTTCAGGAAACACTGTTAAATGTTCAGTTTCTATGCCATATGTTAAAACAAGATCTAGAGTGTGATTAAAGTGGTGGGTGGGTTCTTTTACATTTTGAGAGAAACCAATTGAGTCTAACAACAGATTAAATGCCATGTTGAGGCTGTCATTTTTAGCATCAACATGGATGTTAAAATCACCCACAATAATTATTTTATCTGAGCTCAGAACTAAATCAGATATAAAGTCTGAGAAATCAGACAGAAACTCTGTGTAAGGCCCAGGTGGACGATAGATGATAACAAGTAAGACTGGTTTCTGAGTTTCACAGCTGGGGTGGACGAGGCTAAGCATCAGGCTTTCAAATGAATTAAAAGTCTGTCTGGGTCTTTCATTAATTAATAGACTGGTGTGAAAAATTGCTGCCACACCGCCCCCTCGACCTGTGCTTCGAGATTTCTGGTAGTTAGAATGACTCGGGGGTGTTGATTCATTTAAACTGACATAATCATCCTGCTGCAACCAGGTTTCTGTAAGGCAGAGTAAATCAATTTGTTGATCAATTATTAAGTCATGTACTAACAGAGACTTGGAGGAGAGAGACCTAATATTTAATAATCCACATTTCACTGTTTTACTCTTTGGTTCAGATGTGGATACTGTATTGTTCTTTCTTTGTAAATGTTTAAGTTGTTTGTTGCTGGTTTTTAGTTTGTTTTTTGTCTTTTTGGAAGCAGACACAGTCTCTGTGGAGATGGGTTTTTGGGGGGGTAGCAGGAGGAGAGAAGCTGCAGAGAGGCGTGTAAGACTGCAACTCTGCTTCCTGGCCCAAGCTCTGGATAGTCATGTTTTGAGGGGTTTAATAAATTTGTCGATATTTCTAGAAATGAGAGCTGCTCCATCCAAAGTGGGATGGATGCCATCTCTCCTAACAAGACCAGGTTTCCTCCAGAAGGTTTGCCAATTATCTATGAAGCCCACATCATTTCTGGGACACCACTCAGACAGCCAGCAATTTAAGGAGAACATGCAGCTAAACATGTCACTCCTGGTCTGATTGGGGAGGGGACCAGAGAAAACTACAGAGTCCGACATTGTTTTGGCAAAAGTTGCACACCGATTCAATATTGATTTTAGTGACCTCCGATTGGCGTAACCGGGTGTCATTACTGCCGACTTGAATTATGATTTTACTAAATTTACGTTTACCCTTAGCCAGCAGTTTTAAATTTCCTTCAATGTCGCCTGCTCTGGCCCCTGGAAGACAATTGACTATGGTTGCCGGTGTCTCTAGCTTCACATGTCTGAGAACAGAATCACCAATTACCAGAGTTTGAGCCCCAGCGGGTGTGTCACCGAGTGGGGAAAAACGGTTAGACACATGAACGGGTTGGTGGTGTACCTGGGGCTTCTGTTTAGGACTACGCTTCCTCCTCACC